>NW_027529451.1:814222-830466 GCF_008692635.1 Crocuta crocuta
AAACAAACAAAAAAAAAACCCCAAAACAAAACACTCACCTCCAGCTGGGGCACTACTTCTGCCAAGAACCCCCAGAGTTCAGTCAGGTACCTTTCATTCCCTTCACTGGAACAAACAAGATAGCTAGATCTGTGCCAGCTGCCCTGATCTTGTTTCCTTTGACCAAAACCCCATCAACTTCTGACCTTTGCTGATGGGCTGAAGGGAAAAAGAAGGGTAAGAGATGAACTCTCTGCATGTCATTGAAAATCTGGATTTTTTTAAACACAAGGCCTGACATGAAAGCTTCTATAAGGTATTAAGAAATCCAGGTTTGTGCTATTAAATAGGCGTTTATGGAGGAAAAACACTGGAGTGATCTTATTTTAGAATAATAATCCCATTTATGGGGCGCCTGGGTGGCTTAGTCGGTTGGGTGTCCGACTTTCGCTTAGGTCATGATCTCGTGGTTTGTGGGTTCAAGCCCTGCGTCGGGCTCTGTGCTGACTGCCAGCTCAGAGCCTGGAGCCTATTTCAGAGTCTGTATCTCCCTCTCTCTCTGACCCTCCCCTGCTCACGCTGTCTCTCTCTCTCTCCTAGAAATAAAAAAATAAAAATATTTAAAAAAAAAGAATAATAATCCCATTTTACATAGTTGTGGTGAAGGTTAAAGAGCATGATGCATATAAAAGTTGTTTGTGAATTCTATAAGCCTATCTAGAGATTAAATATTGTTAAATACTAACTAAATATTATATAAATATTAACTAAGTTGCTAAATGTTTACATGATGTTGGGATTCACATAACTCAAATCTGCCCTTTATTAGTACTTGTCTGTAATTTTGGCCACTTCTAATCTCTTAAGCAGAAATATGGAAGCTAATGCTGGCACCATGTAGTTTATCAGTACTGCCTTGTCTTCCCTTTCGGCTGCTTCCAGTCTACACTAAGCCTTGATGCCAGAGAGTTGTATGGGGAAGAAGAGAAGCTTTTGCATGACAGTCCTAGATTTGAAACTCATTTCCACCATTTACAGTGTAACTTTTGTCGAGCCATTGAACCTCTTTGAGCCTCAGTTTCAGATAACAGTAATTTTGCAGAATGGCAGTAATTTGAAGGAATATATATTAATGGCAATAGTCATTATTTTTAAAACACTCTTTGCCAGGCATGGTACTTGAAACTTTATATCTAATTCTTAATAAAGCGCAGATAAGAAAACTGAGGCTCACAGAAGTACAAAAAGTACCTAGCAAGCATGATGTCTGACATATAGAAGATGATCAGTAAATTGTATCACATGGAACCTTCCTTCTGCGCCTCTCAACCTTTAATATACATGCCAGTCATCCAGCAATCTTCTTTAGATTCTGATTCAGAAGGTTTGCATAATGCTGTTATTCTCTGGACCACACTTTGCGGTCCTCAGTGACTCCATGGTCTGATAGTGATTCTCAACCCTAGGTGCTTTTTTTTTTTTTTTTAAGTTCCAGAAGCAGTTCAAACTTTTTTTAAGCACTGGCCTTCCTTTATTCAAAGAAATCATGTGTTAAATCTATACGTGTGTGTGTGTGTGTGTGTGTGTGTGTGTGTGTAGACAGAAGTGGAGTTTCTCTAGTTGAATCTCAGGTAGGGAGGAGGCAGAGAGATTAGTGACCCAAAAGACCTCGTTGGAGTGCCGCTGCTCCTAGGAGCAACAGATTTGAAAACCACAGGTCTCCGTAATACATTTCCAATTCCTCTCATGACATTTGATGCCCTACATTATCTAATCTCAGTGCGGCATATTTGCTTTTCTCCCAACAGGGAACTCGCTTTCCTTCTCCTTGCTTTATTTCTACACAGTGTCTTTAACCCCTGATGCCCCATCTTCCTGTACCTGTTGACATCTTCTTCATCTTTCCAAGCCAGTTTAATTGCCACCTTTTTTTTTTAATGAAGTCTTTCCCTAGAAAAGGTGCAGTCCTTGTCAGAACCACCTGTGGGACATGTTCAAACCACATGCTTACCCTGACTGACAGAGTCTGTTGTCTCTTCTCTAGACACAAGACCTGGAAGTGCTGTGGTGTAAGAAAGCCCACCCACCTGGAAATGCTGGAAATCAGTCTTTTTGCAGGGCTTCCATAGCATCTTAATTATGAGTCCTGTGGAACACATACATCTTGTCTTCTCCCATGTTGCCCAGATGAGATGCCCGTTAGGGATCAGGACTTTTCTGTTTGTTTTTTTTTAATCTTGCTCAGATCATAGCACACTGCTCTACACGGTGCTTTACACTGAGGAAAAAATGTTGGAAACTCTTGAATATAAGTCCGACACCCAGTACCCAGTATTTTGGTATAAATGTTAGAAAACAAGGGCACCTGGGGGGCCCAGTCAGTTAAGCATCTGACTTCAGCATCTGACTTCAGCTCACGTCATGATCTCACGGTTCAAGAGTTCCAGTCCCACATCAGGCTCTGTTCTGACAGCTCAGAGCCTGGAACCTGCTTCACATTTTGTCTCCCTCTCTTGCTGCCCCTCCCCCACTCACACTATGTCTGTCTCAATCTCAAAAATAAACATTAAAAACAAAATTTTTAAAAATGTTAAAAATCAGTAAAGCTACATTTGGAATGATACCAGGGAAGCTTGTATTCTGTCGTCTGTAAGTAGTAACATTTTTGAGAACTAAAAATTCAGAAGGATTTGACTTCCTCAAAACTATGTAGGGCCATCAGACACTTGCACTTTTGTCAAAAGCTTATTTAACCTGCAGATAAGATCAGTAGGCACGTTAAAGCGTATAGTCTTCCTGTCTAACACATGTCTGGAAAATTTTTAAATAATAAAGTAACATTACCTGCTGCACTGGCTAGCTCACATGCCAAAATTGTTCTTACAGTACAGATAAGAGAGGCTAATTCTGGAAGTCTTGAGTACCTTAAGAACTTTCATCTCTGTACAGAATAGAGAAGAGGCAAGAGAGTCAAGTTGGGAGGTGGGCAACAAAAGCAGTTTTGCTAGAAGTCATACATTTCCTAGAAAAATGAAGAGAGTACCATAAAATCAGTATTTCTAGTTTAAAAAGCTGAAAAAAAAGAAGAATTTGGTAGCTAAAATAGAAATGGTTTTTTACCAAAACTAAATCTAGTCCTTGAACCATGCCCAGGATAAAAAGGTGAAAGGAAACCCAGGTGTTAGTTTTGATCTCTGGTCTCCTCTCTTACACAGGGCAGTCCATCATAATGGTAACTATATAGTTTTTGCGGTTGAGCCTTCATATCTAAATTGACAGCAGTTGTGAAAAAGTAAGAGCCTCTCCTTAGGATCAGAGCTCTCTGGTTTTCTGCTGTGGGTGTGGTCTTGAACAAAGCATTTCACTTTGGAGAACCTTAATTATATCACTTTTATTTTATTTTTTTTTTCAATGTTCAGTTTCCTTTAATGACCCCCATTTATCACTTTTAAAATGAAGGCTTTGGGGGTATCTGAGTGGCTTAGTCAGTTGAGCATCCAACTTCAGCTCAGGTCACCATCTCACAGCTCGTGAGTATGAGTCCCACATCGGGCTCTGTGCTGACAGCTTAGAGCCTGAAGCCTGCTTCAGATTCTGTGTCTCCCTCTCTCTCCCCCGCTCATGCACTCTCTTTCTCTCTCTCTCTCTCTCTCTTAAAAATAAATAAGCATTAATAAAGGCTTTTTAAATGAAGACTTTGGGTAGAAGAAATCTTCAATGAGAGGAGCTTTTTCATTTTTCAGATTCTCACCTCCCCCCCACCACCACCAAATACATGCTAAGAATCACTGCCGAAGTAGGTAATTTTTTCAGTGAGGAAGAGGATATGTTGAAAGGAAGAGGAAAAAAAAAGTCTCCAAATAACTCGATTAACTTACTTCTAAATCCTTTCAGCTTACTAAAGGATGAAAAATTCTATAATTCAGTATTTTCAGTAATTCTTGTTGATTTTATGCCTAATTGTCTAATTCAGTAGAATTCCAGTCCTGTTCTAATACTTCTGCTTCTTCTGTGTTTTGACAAAGTTGAACTATATGGTCTCCCAAGTCTTTACAATTGTAACCTTATTTTTAACAACCCACATATACAAAATAAGATTTGGTTCTTTTTGACTGTGACTTACCTTTGTCCTTACAAAGATAATGTGTCTTATTAAAATGCAGCTTAGGAGGAAAAGGAACAATATGCAGTGTTTCCCTGTGGTCTTCCTTCCCATTCCCCAATTTCTCTGTTTCTCCCTGCTCATTATTTTGTAGTTATGTCTTAAAATTTTAAGTCTGTTGCAAAGCTGTGTCCTCATTGCAATATACCGCACATTGGGAAAATTTAAATACATACAAACACACAACGTTACATGTACTATAGAAAGAAGCAAGAAGTGTAAGGTGTCATGACCTCACAGTCTTCATTCTTCAATAACTTCAGAAGACTAGTTTTACTCACTAAGCATACTATCTTACTAGCTACTACCTTCCTTGGGAAAAGGAAGTATTGTGATTATTAAGTAGTAGTTATTTTTTTTCATTTACAAACCTCTTTTTCTCTAGTTTCTTCCTCTCTACTAAGTTGTTGACACCGTTAACAAAGGATACAAATAGATGATGGTAGTGACTTTAAAGTAAGATTTGATAAAAGCTATGTACAGTCAAGTGAAATCATTTTTTTTATTCTTCACATCTCAAATCTGGGAAGTGTGATTGAGGACAGAGATCCTCCCATTTATTAAGCACTCATCAACAAAAAGTATGAAATAATTCTTTTTCTTGGAATACTTCAGGAATAAGGACCAGATCACTAAGAACCAGAAAGACAATGTGTGAAGGAGAAATATTAACCATTCAGTTCTGCTTCAAGCTTAGTGAACCAAATGGATCTTTTCTCTCACCACTATTATATCCTAACTTCCTAAGATGTTGTGGTGGGCTTTGATGTTACTGCTCTTCAAGGAAAATAAAAAGGAAAATATATATACAAATATAGGAAACCTCAGGAGTTTATGAAATAAACCTTCATCTGTCTCTTCAAGAGCTACAATCCTGGGCTGTTTTCTCAACACCCTTTTAGCCCTAGGGCATGTTTTTCACTATCAGAATGAGTTCTTTTTTTCCTGTGACCCAGATAATGCTGTTGCTTAATATTTCTTCTTTCCCCAGTATTAAAAGTCCTATAAATAACTTTTTATAATGTTGTGTTTGCATAGAATGTTACCACTTCCAAAAGAGTACTTAGTCTTTGAGAGGATGGGAGATGTCACCGAGAAGAATGTAGCTAAGTTGAGGCCTACGGGACAAATAGAATGGTCAGACCTACAGAGCATCTTATCCAAAGCCAGGAGGCAGGGAAAAAAAAAAAAAAGCCCAACTGTCTTGCAGGTTTATAACTAAGTCCAGTACTACTGGAGAGTGGGGCTGCAGGAAAAGGGAGTGGCAAGAGAGGAGGCCAGAGAGGTCAGCTGGAGTCGGGGCTTTTTGAAATGCTTTGTATGCTTCAAAGAAATTTGGACTTGATCTTGAAAGTATTAAGAAGCCAGAGAAAGTAGATCCCATTTAAAGGATTTTCTGGTAATTGGCCAATCAGCAACAGTTGGTGGATGGATTGGAGGAAAGCAAGATTGGAGGCAGGGAAACAGGACGCTAATGCCATCATGTAAATAAGAGTTAATGCAGCCAGTAGACAGATTACAGAGACAGATTCTACAGGCTTTGGGGAATTTAGAGTACAGAAGGAGAAAGCATAGTCAAGGATGACTCAGATTCCTCACCAGATAGAGGTTCCATCAGTATTTGATAGGTTGATTGTCAGAGGTGGATAACGAGATACCTAGAAAGAAGATGAGAAAACAAGGAAACTGAGAGTAGAACCCCTTGGGAAACAGACACTGAAGAGATGTCACTGGAGGGGATGAAAGAATTGGAGAATTACCCTAAAACAGAGAGAGTCTCTTGAAGAGATACCTGGGGAAGAGAGCTTTTTAGGAATCAGGGAGTAGAAGCTACAGTTTTAGTAAAATGAAAACAAAAAGCACTGTTGGATTTAGCAACAAATAGGCCGTGAGAACAGGGTGAAAACATTTCCCCTGCAAATCCCCCCACTCCCACATGTTTTTTTCTCATTTCACTTATACAGTACGATGGTATTTCCCCTCTTCTGTACTGTCCTTATCTGTAACTGCTCTGAGCCTTGCTATCATATTTTCTTTTAAGGGATAGGACTAGTCTTTCCTTCCAGTTTGACATTAGAGAAACATATGTTATTGTGTGTTAAGCAAGCAGCTCAGTATTCCCACAGCTGTTTACTCTCAAAGGGACTTTGAATGTATGTGCAGCATGTCATTTGCCTGTGAACAGTGTGCTCACCACTGGAAGGGATGAATTCACCTATGTGGAATCTGACATAAAAGCAGAGATTTCCAGAGCTTCTGAAAAATCCCTTATGTTGTCTCCTCTTCCCCACTCCAGCCCCATCAATTTCAGGTTTGTGTGGACATACCAGAGATTCTCTACAAAGGCAAGTTCCTTGTCCTGTGGAGCCAGAATCCCTATGTTGCCTGGGCTTCCTTATTACCCTTTTTCTAGCTCAGAGTCAGTGTTAAGTGAAAAGGCAGCAGACACAGCCAAAATTTCTTGGCCTTAGAATCACAGTTGGGGCACAGCACATTGGAAGTATTCAGACGTATTTAAAACACCTTATGATCTAAAATAAAGAGAGTGGGTGCTTAGTTCTTTTCAGCATTTTTATTGTAAATTTCACATGTACAGAAGGGCTCATCCACTGTAGGGTGCAGCACAAAAAGCTGAACACAGTTTACAACGTTGATTCTCTAACAGAATTTCTCCAGGCGGCAACTTTGGTTATTCAACTGATTTGTACTTTGCTAATTGATACTTGCATTTTAATAGATTTATCTAATTGCATTTTATTTTGAAATGTAGCTCTATTCACTGTATTCATCTTTCTTCTTTAAAATAAAATCTTAAAATTAAAAACTTAAGGGTAGTAATCATTAAGAATACTGCAAGTGAGAAAACATTACAAATAACCTCATACCTAAAAATCATGATGTTAACTAGACATTCCATCCAGTGAAAAATTGGATTTCCTGGAAGTGGCAGCTTTGACTTCTAATGGTTTCCAAAGTTCTAGCTGAATACATATCCTAAGATTAGGTTGCAAGATAGTGGTGGTGGGTCTTGGTAGCCTGTTTTCTAGTCCTAGCATCTTGAAACCCTTCTTACAGACTCAGGCAATTAATCTTTTGCATGTGTTGGTGAATTTCTTAATCATCCACAGAGCATAACAACTAGAATAGCAGCTAACATTTGGAGGCTTCTTATTTGGGCTTCTACAGGCCCCATTTTCCAAGCTGTGAGAGTACATCTCTGCTAAAATTTTACAGTTGCTCCACAAGGTTAGTGCTGAATTGCCTCATTTCATACATGAGGAAACTAAGATACAGAACAATTATGTAGGGAGATTCCATATTTACCCAGGGCTTATCCAGATGGGACTGGGATTCAGACACAGAAGTCTGACTCAGGGCCATTCATGTTCTTCACCATCACCCTATAGTGCAGATGTCCTCTGACGCCAGCTTTTATTTGGTCAACTTAAGGGAGAAACGATCATTAAAAATATAAAATGGTCTGCAGCTTCACCTTCTCACTTTTTTGGCCCAAAGTATGTAAAAGCCCATTCTTCTGTTTCATGTAAACCCAAATCATTCTGACATATTAAAAAACCATTTGGTCAGTAGGGACTACTGGAGCTTCCAAATCTATACTGTCCAATATATGTGACCACCAGCTACATGGGCTAGATTTAAATTCATTAAAATCAAATGAAAATGAAATTCATTTCCTCATTCTCGCTAACTCCATATCACGTGCCTAATGGCCATGTGAGGCTAGTGGATGAGGCTAGATGGATGACCATAGTGGATAAGAATAGGCACTAAGACATTTCATTATCACAGAAAGTTTTATTAGTGCTGCTCTAGAACACTATTGTCAAATAAAATAGAAATATACGAGCAATTTGTGTAATTTTAAATATTCTAGTAGCCACATTAAAAAAATAAAAATAGGTAAAGTTAGTTTTAATATATTTTTAGCCCAATATATCTCAAATATTATTTCAATAAGTCATTAACAAAAAAGTAATGATGTATTTTACCTTCCTTTACCTTATCATTAAAATTTGAAATACATTTTGCAGTTTATAGCATATCTGAATTTAAACTACCTGCATTTCAAATGCTCAGTAGCTCCATGGCTGCGGTACTATACAACACAGTTCTGGACTTTTATCCCAGGGTTTCTCATCTGGGATATCTCAAAATGTGAATGGGTTGGGGGCATCTGGGTGTCCTAGTTGGTTAAGTGTCCAACTTCTGATTTGGGCTCAGGTCACAGGGCACAGCCCTGGGCTTGAACCCCATGTCAGGCCCCTGCCCTATGTACACACACTTGCGTACCCTGTCTCTCAAAAAGCAAAAAATGGGTGCCTGGGTAGCTCACTCGGTTAAATGTCCAACTTCGGCTCAGGTCATGATCTCATAGTTGGTGAGTTCAAGCCCCCTGTCATCTGGCTCTGTGCTGACAGCTCAGAGCGTGGAGCCTGCTTCAGATTCTCTGTCTCCCTCTGTCTCTCTCTCTCTCAAAAATAAATAAACATCAAAAAATTTTTAAAAAGCAAGGAAAACAAAAACAAAAAAAAAACACAAAATGAGAGTGGGACAGGGGCTATATGACCCAAGAACCATTACTATAAGCTTTGGGATTGGAGGAGGTGCACAAATGCCACTTTTCAGATCATAGAGGAGGCCAGACTTCTAAAACATAGTCTGTATGTATCAGAAGTAGTATCAGTCTCAGATGCATTTTAAAAAACACCACTCTGTTCAGGATAGTTTACTACCAGTAGTACTTTCTTTTAAAAGGGTACATTTGGATAGTATAAACCAACTCATAGTGATAATGTCAGCTGTGTTATTTAATACACTGTTGATAACTGCATAGACAGCTGACTGACTTCAAAGAACCAATAAAATTTGGTATCCTAAGAACCAAATAAGACTTAAAATGCACACTAATTAAATGTAAATTATTTATAGACATCGCCTACTTTTGTGAGCTATCTCCTGACTTCTACTCCTGAGTCCCTTCTTTGGTGACACTATTTGTTACTCCTCAGCCCAAATTATATGATTAACTGTGAGGACCATTCTTGGAAGATCATCTTAAAATTTCTCAAAATGACTCAGAGAAATTGTGTCTTGGTATTTGGGAAACATGTCTATGTACATTGTTTCATAGCTGTGTTCTCCCTGTGTGTATTTTTTAAACTAAATTTCTTCATCTACCTTGAAGTAATGTTGTAACTACAAACCTATAATTTACTCTACTTTTAAGTTCTTCCTTCTGATAAACTTATCTATTCATATTTAGTCTAATTATAGCTCAGGGTGTAACCATGTGTATTATTCATCTGAATGAGTGAGCTTGTCTGGCAACAAGGAGCTGTTGTTGCCAAATCTTTATTGTCATCTGGCCTGAATATATTCTGTTTATAGCTCACCGTCAGCTTCAGGAGAGGTAGGTAAAGAGGATGCGGCAGAGACATTATACTTTAGCCTCATGCTCTACTTCTCAGCATATATTACATTTGCAATAAACTGATATTATTTTTTTTATTTCATCCTTTTTAAATAAGAGAAATCAAAACTAGAGATAAAATTGAACTCTGCTTCGGGGCACCTAGGTGACTCAGTCAGTATATGTGTTCGACTTTGGCTCAGGTCATGATCTCACACTTCATAAGTTTGAGCCCCGCAACGGGCTCCGTGCTGACAGCTCAGAGCCTGGATCCTGCTTCGTATTCTGTGTCTCCCTCTCTCACTGCCCCCCCCCCCACTTGGACTCTATGTGTGTCTCTCTCAAAAATAAATATTAAAAACATTTTTTTAAACTGAACTCTGCTTCATTCCTCATTTTCAGAGCTATCCCATCAATCAGCCTACTTCACCTCTCCTGTTCCCTGCACGACCACTCTCATGAATTTAGATCTTTTTTAGTTCATTTCTTTAAAGACTTGGGCATAAATATGTGTTCACAAACTATATAAAATATTGTTTTATATTTCTAGTTTATAGAACAGGACCATACTGTACATATGCTGCATCTTGCTTTCTTCATGTATGATTTTGGTAGACGTTTTTGGCACACTTGTTCTTAATACGAAAATTGGATACATATATAGGAACATATCTAACACATAAGTAAGTTATGAGACCTCATAATGAAACAGGTAACTCCTGAATCCACCATACATACTGAAAAGGAGACCATCACCAGAGCCAGTGCAGCTTCTGGATGCTTCTCCTCCATCTTCTGGTTCTACCCAGGAGTCTACTCTTTTTAACTTTGTTCTCATTCATTTTCTTGCCATACTACATATGTATGCGTCCTCAACAACGTATTTTCCTGTTTGGTCATTTTGAAACTTGGTGAAAATAGTATCATATTGTATATATTCCTTTAGACCTTTTTTTAAAATTTAGTATGATATTTTTAAGATTTTCCATCTTAATCAGTATATATTCACTGTCATGTAGTATTCCTTTGGGTGAATTTATTCCTTTTTCTCTCAGTGGACATCTGTGTTGTTTCCAATTTTGCTCTTACAAATGGTGTTTCCATGAACATTCTTGTATATGTCTTCTGGTGCACATGTGTAAAAATTTCTCTGGGGTATGTACCGAGGAATGCAATTGAAATGTAACATAGGAGTATATAGATTCAACTTAAAGTCCACATTCTTATCCAAAGTGATTTAACACATTTCAGCAATATATAGGAATTCTTGTTTTTCCACATCCTCATCAACAGTTGATTTTGTCATGCTTTTATTTTTGCCTGTATATTGTGTAAAATAATATTCAACTGTGATTTGAAGTTTTCATTTCCCTGATTTTAACTAAATTGAATATTTTTCATATGATTATTGGCCATTCATGTTTCTTCTGTTTTAGAAATAACTATATCTTTTATAAAGGATTGCTAGTTTTTTTCTTTTTGATTCATAGGAATTCTTATACTCTGGACACTAGAATTTGGTCAATTTTATGTGATCCAAATATCTTTTCTCAGTTTGTGGCTTGTCATTCTCTTTAGGCAACCTCTTAAACTTCTGACTTTTGCATTGAAGTGCTTAATCCGTCTACAACAAGGCTTTGTGTATTTATTGAAGTAGAAATCCAGTTTTTCTATTTGCCATATACAAAAACTGTTTTCTTAGCCCTACCACTTCTGACATAGATCAGATTCCTGTGTGTGGAAAAGTTTGAGAATTTTCCTTGAGCTTCCAAACACATTTTAGAATCAAGTTGTCAAATTTCTTTTTTTATAAGTTTCTTTTATTTATTTACTTAGAGAGAGACAGAGAGAGAGAGAATCTCAGGCAGCCTCCTCACTATCAATTCAGAGCCCAGTGCAGTGCTCAATCCCACAAACCATGAGATCATGACTCAGCCGAAATCAGAAGTCAGATGCTTAACCATCTGAGCCACCCACGTGCCCTTTCAAGTTTCATTTCTTAAATAACTGGTAGACTTTTTATTGGAATTGGATTGGATCAATATGGGAAAAATTGACATCTGTAGGATGCTGAGTCTCCCTACTCATAAACTTGGTATCTCTCTCCATTTATTTAACTTTCTTTGTATTTCAGTGTTTTATAATTCCCTCCAAAAAAAAAAAACCTTACATATTTTTATGAAACTAATGCATAGGCTTTTTTTTGGTATTTTTAATATGATTACAAGATATTTTAAAATATATTTTCTAATTCTGTTAGTATGTTGAAATTCAGCTGGTTTTTCATACTGATCTTACATCTAGCCACTTTATAAACTCTTATTAAGTTTAATAAATTGTATATAGATTTTTCTGTGTACATAAGTACTGTAAATGCTCAGAGTTTTATTTTTCCATCTCAATCCATACCTTTTGTTTCTCCTTCCTTGTGTCTTCTATACCTTAATGGATATGATCTCTAATACAATAATGATTAGAAGTGGGTGAGTCATAGTGGGTGACCTTATCATGTTCCTCAATTTTTAAAGGGTATACTTTTGATATTTTACCACTGAATATATTAGTTGCTATGAGGTTTGTGGTGGATACTCTTTACAAGGTTAAAGAAGTTTCTGTCTATTCCAGTTTTGCTAAAAAGCTTCTTTGTCATGAATGGCTATTATTAAAGCCTATTGAGTGCTTTTCCTGTACTCATTGAAATTATCCCTTTTTTTCAACTTTAATCTCTTAGTTAAGTTAATTACACTAATACTTTTCTATTATTAAACTATCCTTGCATTCCTAGTGTATATCCTAACTTAAATAAGACAAGTGGTTTTTTTGATACACTGCTCAACAATGAAGTTTTTGTAGATATAAACTAATTTCAAAATAAGAGTAGTAGCTAAATCTTTGTTGATGATAACATCTTTCCCAAAGGGTTGCCCGCTTTGCTACTGAACATGAGGGGAATTTATGGCTATTAGATATAGGTATTAGCTTGATGTAGAAAAAACAACACCGAAAAGCTAAACTATAATCTCATTTTGTCCTTTTGTTCACCTGAGAGAATGCAATTCGTGTGAGTCATGTGGGCCTTATTTTCCTCAGCGAGTTTCTCTGAGACTCAAAGACAGATGTTTACTGCTCATAGCCATGTTGTTTCACTTGCTTTCCTATTAATCCATCGTCACCAAACAAACAGGTACTCACTAGGCCCTAAGGGCAAAAATCTATTCCTCAAGGAACTTCTAGGGAGGTACAGAAAAAGTAAATACTTTAAAAATACAATTACAGGGGTGTCTGGCTGGCTCAGTTGGTAGAGCACGCAACTCTTGATCTTGGGGTTGTGAGTTTAAGCCCTGTGTTGGGCCTAGAACTTACTGTAAAACCTTTTTTAATTAAAAACATTGTTATAAAATGAAACGATACATCTTGTTTTCTACAGGCATGCTATTCATGATACATGAGGGCTGAGGGGGCGGAGGTTCTTTGGTTGGAAAAAGAGAAAAGAGGAAGATTCAGATGGGATATGATAGTTGAGCAGAGTTGTATGGATGATGAACATGCACTGATCTCTGTGAACCTCATTTGTATTCTCAGTTGTTAACAGAGAGATTAGACTATCTTTTATTCAACTTTCTTTTCTCTAGTGGCCCTTCTTCAAAAATTTGTCTCTTTCACTCTATGACCAAATCATCTTTTTTAAGACCTTACAAATAATTTCATGCTTTATTAAACATTTGTGCTTCTGCCTCAGGTCTGTGGTCCTAGGAATCTTTTGTTTAATAGGTTTAGGATTGTGGATGGCAAAACAGAATCTTCCTGATTCTATTTTATTAAGTGATACCAACATCTTTTCTTTATAGAGTATTGATGATACTGACAAATGAACCATCATATAGAATTACCCTACTTGTTGTGTTTTATTGTAATTGCTCAATTTATTGTTACCATAAATAGAATTTTTTAAATTTCAGGGTTTACATAATCTCTAAGCACATTTCATTTGTATGTCTTATTTCAGTGCTGGACCCAAAGGAGACAACATTTATGAATGGAGGTCAACTATATTGGGACCCCCAGGATCTGTCTATGAAGGAGGGGTGTTCTTTCTTGACATTACCTTTTCACCAGACTATCCGTTTAAACCCCCTAAGGTCAGTATGAAGTATTCATCCATTTTTAGCAATATGTATTGTTGTATATGTGTATACATATACATATTCTTAAACATACATATCTAGGTATGCATGTCTATTCTGTTAACACAGACAACTTTCCAAGGCTAATTGTATTTAAAAGGAAACAGAATGTGAAAAATTATAGGTTCTTTCCCTACCCTAGCCCCTTACTCATATTTCATTGCTTTTTCTCATCCTTTCTCAGTGTCTCTCCTTTCTGTGGTTTATGTTGTAATGTAACATAAAGCAGCATGTTATGGGTGGAACTAGGTGAGTGAGATTGGTCCTGTGCCAGCCCTGGAACCTAGAAAACCAGACGTAGCCTGAAGCTGGAGCCAGAATGAAGCCCAGGAGCCAGACTAATTGCAGACGGAGTCCTGCTACACAAGTCTTAGGGTACCAGCTATGGAGCTTTGAGTTTTGAAAGTTCAGCTGCTCACATGAACTGTACATGTACTAGAATGGAAAGTGTGACCCACAAGGACTTAAAAACGATGCCAAGAACATTTAGTAGATAAGTATTTGTAATAGCTGCCTAATATAAATGACTATTTAATGAACATAGAATTTACAGTTATTTAAGACAAAATTATACACTTTAAGAATTCTTCACATTCCTTTCTGTTGTCTTTAAGTCAGTTATTTGATGGGTTTTAATTCTTTCTCCACTTTGAAAAGGAAAAGACCCTAAGGATACTGACTCTGCAAACGGCCACCAAAAAAGAATTCTCATTTGACCTGACTTAACCTCACATTGCAGAGGGAAATAAAACTTACTTGAGATATATGTTGGAGTGGACAGTTTTAAAAAGTGAAAATAAGAGTTTACTCCATGAATTTCTGTAATTCCTCTCCCTCCCTCTTAAGTTCCCCCACTTTTTTCCCCTTTCTCTTCCTTTCTTCCTTTTGTTCCACTGATGCTTGGATATTGTTTGTTATCAAAAGAAAAGCAACAACTGTAATTTTACCAAAGAAGAAACCAAGGCACAGAGAAACTAAGTAACTGTCCCAGCATTATACAGCAAGCAAATAGTGGTGTCAGTATTTGAACCCAGGAAGGTGGACTCCAAAGCCCATGTTCTTTTTCTGCATTACACAGTACATCTTGTCTAGGCTGATGGACCTGGTGGCACTGGTGAACACCCATACCTGCATTAGGTTGGTTTTCAGTGATGAAGCTGTAGTGTATCTAATATTTATTTTCTCCTTTTACTGCCAGTGATGTGAGGACCTTTATTGGACAGGCTTTTCAGTAGAGGAAGGACAGAGCGGGGAAGAGGAGGAAAAGTTCAGATCAGGGAGGTGTTGTGTGGCCTGTGAGTCTGGTGCAAGCTGTTCTATACATCTGAAATATGCATCTCAGAAAATGTGTGGGCTTATCCAAGTTCAGCATGACAGAAAGGTGTGGATTAAAGCTAAAAAGGGGGAGCTAATAAGTTAGATAAAATAATTCTGTGTCCAAAAAGGCCTGGATGACTGAAAGGGTGGCCTGAAACTAACAGGATGGAATTTAAATGGCTAAATGTGTAGTATTTCGATGAGAATCAGAAGGAAACCATGGTACAAGATAGGAAGGAGAGACCTTACTTCATGTTCATGTAAATAAAACTGTGGGCTTTTAACTGACTAAAATTCTTTGGGAACTTAAGATTCCTGAAGCTGTAAGGTGACATTTTTTAGGAGTAAGACTCCAGAACTCTGCACCAGTCGCACTGTATCTGGAGTGCTTCATTCACTCCTGAGCTCTTCATTTTAAGAAGAACAAGAATAAGCTGGGGAAAGAGTCGTCCACATTCCTGAGCTGCTTCATTAGGTAAAACAGTATAGTAGGCATCTGCTGTGCCAACTCCTTTCTTTTTCTCGAATACCCAACAAAGGGTTAGATGTTCTCTTTCACAGATGAGGAAGCTTAGGTGAGGCCTAGAGAGGTTTCCAGTAATAGACAAGCAAGAATTTACTGAATTCTGACTTTACAGACCATGTACTTTCCACTGTAGACCTGGAGATGTTCACTAATAAATGTAGGACTAGAAGGAATGTGATAACTGTCCTCAGATGTTTCAGGAACTGTGGTGTGGGTTAGGATTTAGACCTTACTCTGGATGGCTGGATGGGACAAATCTAGAAGCAGGAGCGTGTCACTTACAGGGAAGTAGGTGTTAATTCTTATGAGGAAAATCTTATCCTCAAGTGTACAGTGTGTTTTTGAATAGCTTGACTTCTGAGACAGTGGGCTTCCCTTTACTGGGAGTAAAAATTTGCCAGTATTTCTGTTTTAAAAAAGCAGAATTAGTACCTGTCAAGAATATTACCAGAAAAACATTAAGTTCCTCCACTGAATGAATTTGATTAAACAATCTCTTAGGACAAAGGAAAAAATCAAACTTTGGTAACTCAGATCACAATTTAAATGCACATTTAAATGTGCACCTGTGGGAAGTCTTTCAAAGCAAATTATCACCACCTAATTTATCAGTTTTAGAAACCAGATTTTGTAGACAGATATGCT
>NW_027529451.1:831603-878002 GCF_008692635.1 Crocuta crocuta
TGGGGGGGGGGGGGGGAGGGGGGAGTTTGTGTGTGTCTCAAAAGCTGTTAACTAAAACAAACATTTTTATTATTAATAGTCTTGTACCACGTCCATGCCTTCCTAGTCTCCTCTTATTCTAAATAGTCCACATTTGGCATTGTCTTGGTGTTTTTCCTCTGTTGCCCTCATCCTTTGTTCTTTTTCCATCAGCCTTAGCCACATATTTTGATGAATGAACCATTTCCCAATCCTCTGAAGAATGAACCCAGATAGCAGTAGGTGTCAGAGAGAACTGTTGGTGAGAGCAGAGGTTCACAAATAAACCTGACTGGCTGTCTGATGGTTATCAGATGCCCATACTGTAAAATTAGAATATAGCATAATGGGATCCATGAGGTAACTTTTCCCCAAAGTCTTAACACTTGGAATCCTAAGTGACGACTTTAAATGCGCTCATGCTCAAATTAAATACTTCGACGTAATAAGCTGTTTAGCCATGTTTATCAATTTAAAAATATCAGTAAATCTCTACCACTTAAAATGTGGAAAAAAATAAACACTATAGTCCTCAGATATGTCGTGTAAATGCCAGTGGAGTGACATGAATTCCTCTTTCAGCCATAGGAACTTTTGGGAGTAGGACTTCATTAGTTTGAACATCCCACACTTCACCAGCAAAGTTTTCAAAGTCAGACGAGCCATTCCAATCATTTCTTCCAAAATCCATCTACATTTTAATAAGGCAAGCAAAACAGTTTTTAACTGAGTATGTAATGTTCATTAAATTTTAGTATACTAGTTTTAAATACGTCAAGTACTAGTTACACTTGCAAATGCTGCATCCCAGTAGAATTCCTACTACATTAATCTTATATAATCAGTATATTTATGCTCTTCTCCTAAATCTACAGCACTCTTGTTTGTACAGCATTGTTAATTGTGTCTGTATTATTAACAAGTCTTCAGTTCAGTCTTTAGCCATTGATGATAATACTATTTCTGTGGGAAAATATCCATTTAATGAAACTATCTAGCAATAATATATTAGCAATAATACCATTTCTGGTATATTCCCAAAAATTTTTAATACTGTATTTTTATTCAGTATAGACACATATTTCAGTGTTATAATTCAGATATCTATTTATTTATAAGTAGAATTGCTTTTTATCTTACATTTTCCTATGCATAATTACTCCTGTGCTCAAAATCTACACTTTTTTATAAGTCCAGTGTGTAAATATTTTAATGTTCTTTACTCTGCAAAGTCTGTATATTTGTTATAGAATAAAAAGTAATTGGAGATAAGTAAAAAGAAAAAATTTAAGTTACATATAATCCTAACCCAAAAATTAATTATTTATGCCATTTTGTATATCTCCTTTGAGACTTTTGTTCTCTGCATATAAATATGTTGCATGCATACTCACAAATATATATGTAAATATTAGGCCATATTCCTCCTGATTTTAGAATTACTTTTTACCTAATATTCTGTTTTCACCGAACACTCAATATTGTTCAGTAAATATGTAGTTGTATTAGAACTATTGAGGCTACAGAGTATTCCATTGTATAAATATATCAAATTTAATTTCCTGTTATTGGACATTTAAGCTGTTGCCAATATTTCTGTTATAATCAGTGACATGATGAATATCCTTAGAATTACATATTTTGTATGCTTGCATAATTATTTCCTGAGGCTAAATTTGTTGACATGGAACTTCTGGGTAGATAGCTTTATATGTGTAAAATTTTGTTAAAGGTTGACAAATTGCCCTCCAGAAAAATTTTATCAGTTTATATCATAGCCATCAACGTAGCAAATAGTACAATGCTCTCTTTCAGTCTGCTCAGCTCTGAGGATTCCTAGTCTTTTTGAATCTTTGCCAGAGCAATAGAGGAAAAGTTGTGAGATGTGGAAGTTTTCATGTCTACTGTTGTCCAGTTATCTCTCTTTTTGTGAATAATATAAAAGTTTTTCCTTGAAAGTTATACACCAAATAAAGTTAACAAGCATACTTGAAAAATTCGGAAGCAAAGTAATAGGATATATTTTATTTCTATACTGTTTTATTTCTGTATTATTTTTTCTACTAAAAACACTTTGAAAACATTGTGACACCCTGTGTCTGATATTTTGTGTCTCAGAGATCTAATGACATACATGCTACCTTAGTCATGTTAGGTAACAGGTCAGATCTTTGCTTTTACAGTAGAAATGCATAGAGGTAGTCTATTCAGATTTGACTTTTTCTGTCTCCCTTGGATCTGAATATTTTATTTTATAAAAAATAAGTAGGCATTTTAAAACAGATTTAAGAGTAAGAATGAAATCTGGCCATTTGCAACAACGTGGATGGAACTGGAGGGTATTATGCTAAGTGACTTAAGTCAATCAGAGAAAGACAGATACAATATGTTCTCACTCACATGTGGATCTTGAGAAACTTAACAGAGAACCATTGGGGAGGCGAAGGGGGGAAAAAGTTACAGAGAGGGAGGGAGGCAAATCATAGAGACTCTTAAATACTGAGAACAAACTGAGGGTTGATGGGTGGTGGGGGAGAAGGGCAAGTGGGTGATGGCATTGAGGAGGGCACTTGTTGGGATGAGCACTGGGTGTTGTATAGAAACCAATCTGACAAAAAAATTATGATAAAAAAATTAAAAACAAAACAGATTTAAGAGTAGGTTGGTAGGTAGGGAAAATCAAGTATGTTTGTTAGTTTAGTGTCTCAGGCAGCCTGTGCACAAGTCAGACCTGCTCTCAGTGTTCATATCTTTTACTGGAAAACATTGTTTTCTCAGGTAATGGCTAGACAGTATTTGCCAGTAGGTAATTTTCCAAAAAAGGAATGATAAAATTTGTGCCTAAAATGTTTTAAAAGCTGCATGCATGTGTAGAAGTATTTGTGTGAGAAAAAGAAAGCTCTTTAATATTAATAATATCTAAAAGCTTTTTAATACAGTTTTTCATAACAAATTTTATCAATAGATTTGAAAATAAATCTTAATCATTTCAGAGTATATTTTATGTTTTATGGTTTTTAATTTTTTTATACAATCTCAACTATGAGATTGCTTACTAATGAAATGTCATTAAATAAGAGTCTTAACTGCTTTCAGACAATTAGATAATTTAGGTCCATCATATTTTCAAAATCTTTATTTTATTATCCTCATTAGAGTTTAACCTTAAATTGACAGGACAAGGCTAATCATGAATAAAGTAACTAATTAGTTATAGTAAGGACCAATGATATTCAGCATTTGAAAGCCAGAGAGAGATCTATAATTAAAACAAGTTCAATAAGGAGTTCACATTTTATTTCAGTTGGATTATTGTTATTGTTATTTTTTTATTGTTTCTATTTTTGCTGTTGCTCAAAGAAGAAAGTTGATGGTGTTTCAGATTTTCAGAAAGAGCAGTGGTTTATGTATGTAAATGCAACTCCCTACTCAGTTGCTCTGACCTTGGGGGTAGAATACACAGTTGTGGAATAATATGAATTAACTTGTTTAACCTGAGTTCATACATTTATATAAAGCCTGCCTGTGGATTAAGCACTTTCTTACATATTGAATTGTCTTTTTGGCATCTCCAGTTTAACATCAACGGTCACCTCAAACCTAACAGGTCCAGAATCGAACCATTGATTGCACAACCCTATCCCACTCCTGCCAAACCGGCGCCTCTGGTCTTCTCCGTCTCAATGAATAAGAATTCAAACTCACAGAGTAAATGCACACAAAATGTTGTAAAATCGCAATATACTTTTCAAAATCGCTATCACTCAGGGTACCTGGGTGGCTCAGTAGGTTAAATGTCCTATTTTGACTCAGGTCATGATATTGCAGTTCATGCCCACATCGGGCTCTCTGCTGTCCATGTGGAGTCTGCTTTAGATCCTCAGTCTCCCACTCTCTCTGCCCCTCCCTTGCTCCCTCACTCTTTCAAAAATAAACAAACATATTTTAAAAATCGCTATCACTCTTGACTCAAATACTCTAAGCATACTGCTTCCACAGAGCCTTGACATTTGCTCTTCCTTCTGCCTGCATTGTTTTCCTCTGCCTAAAATCCTTGTGGCTCACTCCATTTTCCCCTTCAGGTGTCTGCTCAAAACTTACCTTTTTAGAGAAGCTCTTGCGTGACAACTCCCAACCACCTTCTGCTTCCCATGAGCTTCCCCACCACAATCACCACACTTGATTTTTCTCCATAACACTTCTCCCTCCTGGCATGAGATATTTCTTTGTCCATGAGTTTATGTTTCCCTTTCTTTGTTTAGTGTGTAAGTTCCTTGAGCACAAGGACTTTGTCTATTTTTGATGTCACTCCTATATTCCAACACCTATAACAATGCCTGGCGATTCAATAGGCATTCAGTAAAAAATTATTGAATTAATTTAATCTGTAGAACTTTGCTATAAAGCAGTATTCATTACTACTATCACCACCGCTTTCAGACTAGAAAACTGAGGCTCACAGAGGTTAAGTGGCCCACAGGTCACATGGAAAGTAAGCAACTAAACTGGAATCCAAACCCAGTTCTAACGTGATGCTTTCATTCCCCAACAGTAGAGAAGATTTAAATTGCTCAGGTCCCTGGAAGAAGGAACACTTATATTTTATACTCCAGTATAAGTTAATTATACCCCATCATTCTCTAAAGCAGTTTTTGAGGGGAGGGAGATGAAACTCATCATATGAGGTGAAAGAATGTTAGGAAGACATTTCAAGTGCCTTTCAGTTTGGGCAAGGATCTTTTTTCCAAAGGCACCTGGGGTTTTCTCCACTGTCTTCCTGCTTCAAAGACACTGATGTATTAATTCTGTGTTGAACCATAAATAACTGACTTTTGGGTTTTGTTAGCCCGAAGCTAAAAAGAAGTTACTTCCCATTTCACAGGCCCTTTTCACACTTAGTTACTGTCAAAGTAGCCTTGTATCGTCAGTGTCATGACTGGGTTACGGTATTACTTGTATCTCATGAGTCAATAAGTTTTCTTTTTTAGTCCATTCTCCTTTATAATAAACCATTTAAAATTGCCAATGCTATACGTTAATGTTGTGTGAAATTTTTTTTAACATTTATTTATTTTTAAGAGACAGAGCATGATTGGGGGAGGGACAGAGAGAGAGGGAGACACAGAATCCAAAGCAGGCTCCAGGCTCTGAGCTGTCAGCACAGAGCCTGATGTGGGGCTCAAATTCACAGACTGCGAGATTATGAGATCATGACCTGAGCGGAAGTCAGACACTTAACCGACTGAGCCCCCCAGGTGCCCCTGTTGTGTGAAATTTTAAGATGCATGTGATGAGTAAAAATAGATGAAAACAGTGGTCATTGTCTTCCTCCTTTTAAAACAGTATGCATTGTATCCCTTTGTGTGTCCAACCTCAACCCCCAACTACCACCAATTTAAGAATTACTAAGAAGGATTGGATTTTGTCTGTTTGTTTTCAGGGCAAGGAATAGCAACTTTATTTGTTTTAAATCAAATTAAATTTGCTGATAAGCTGAAAGGGAATCAGCCATTTGGCGAGTTCAATTTAGTGTTACTTTGTGAGGATTCCTCCTCTTTCCAGTTTTCTGTAGTCTAATGTAGTCCCAGATTTTGGAGAAAGACCTTTAATTTATCATTGTCTTCCTTGAAATGCTTCTTGCCCAAGACATCTTTATCTATTTGGGTTGGATGGACTCAGCCACCTACATCTTTGCCCAAGCGCACATGGGGTTGTTGTGTAGTCAGCCTCTCTGGCATCTACTCACACACCCCATTAAGAGTCTTGCCGTAGGGGTGAGGGTCTCAAACAAGTATTTTACTGTGTTCCTTTGTGCTCTGTAGTTCCATTCTCTGTGACCTCACTCCAAATGGGAGTTGGTGTTTGTTGATATTACTGTCAGCATAACTGGAAGGAATGGGCAGACCTAAATTCCTTCACAAAGGATCTTCTTCTATAGGGAGGTTCAGTGAACAAAGGAAACTGGGTGTTTGGAAAATGAGAAACCCTCTTTGCTGTCACAGCCCTGAGAAGATGCCAACTCACTTACCAGAGAGAGGTGGTTTTTCCAAAGAAAAGTTCCCAAATGTTGACAAGTGACATTCTCCCCTCATGAGGGTTTTCTGAAGAGAAGAGGGTGGGGTGGCTTCAAGATGAAATCTTCAGGATCCCAACATCGAAGGGCAGAGATCCACTAGTCCCAGAAGACGAGGTTAGCGCTGGGGACTCTCAGAGAAGCACCATGAGTCACAGAAAGTGCAGGGACAACAAGGCAGTGTTGCAGGAATAGCCTCGTGAAGAGGGAAGTTTCTGCGTAACTAAGCCAGAAGAAGGTTCAAATTTGCAATTTTCTTACCCATGTAGAAAAGAATCCCTAACGAGAACAGATCATGACCTAGAACAGATAGAATGTGTTGATGAAGTGTCTGTAAATTTTAAAACAAATTATTTTCTGTCATCCACTTGGGAAATGAGGTAGGGAAACTGGTACTCTACATGTAAGAAAAACTTGTGAATATTCTTTACGTTATTTAAATGTATTACTTGTTTAGATAGCTAGGTATGTAATGCTGTTTTGTTCATGTTTGGATAGAATGGAGAGATCTATGTTTATTTTTAAGACTACCAGCCAAATATCAACTCTTTTCTGGCAAATGATCAAGTTTCCTTGATTTTTTCCCTTAGAGTTGGATCTAGATCTCTTGATAAGATAGCAGCCTCTTAGAAATTTGCTTAAGCAGGTCCAAGGAAAATTAGGAAAATTAGGGAGGAAGGAATGTTCTCAGTTCCCAGCTGGCCAAGATCCTAGTCAGTATGTAATCATGGCTTGTCACTGAGTTAGGGGAAAGATACGATCAACTGGCCTTTGCAAGCATTATCCAGTTTTTCCCTAGAGAAAAAAAGGAGAAACAGAGTCACACAAAAATTAAAGCTTATGCATGAAATAGACCTAATGTCAGATAGGTACACTAATTCATACAGGTGTAACTATTCTAAGCAAATACATTTTTCTTATGGTATTTGTATGTTAACAGAAACCTGCCAAAAATTCTTATAAATTCTTATTAGTTGTTATTTAAACTGTTTATGCTAAGGCTAATGTATAAACCAAAGATTTATTAAGCCCTTACTGCTTTCTGGGCCTGGATACATGAAGATCAATAAGATACAGCCTGGGGACCATGGAGACAAGGAGAACAACAAGCAGGGACTAATGCAACAGTCCAGGCTAGGAAACGATGAAGGCTGAGCTCTGGGGGTTAAGACAAAGGGAATAGGATGTGAAATATTTTTTTTTATTGCTTTATTCACTAAGTACGCGTGTACCACATACCATCCCGTTACTGAACATACAGAAATGCCTCTTTCTTGCAGAGCTCACATTCAAGAATGATAGAACAAGATTTCCCAACTTCAGCATGGTTGGTATTTTGGACCAGATAATTCATTCTCATGGAAGGATGCTGTTTGCATTGTAGGGTGCATCGCAGCATCCCTGGCCTCTACTTCCTGAATGCCAATAGCAGTCTTTCTCCCTCACTCTGAAGCCCCCAATTTGTGACAGATGGAAATGTCTCCAGATGTTGTCAGATGTCCTTTGGAGGCCCTAGGGAGATCACCCCTGGTTGAGAAGCAGTATTTTATTTTATTTTCTTATTTGAGTATAGTTGATACAAAATGTTACATTAGTTTCAGGTTTACAACATAGTGATTCAACTTCTTTATATATATTGTGCTATGCTTACAAGGTATAGCTACCATTTGTCACCATGTACCACTATTACAGTATCATTGACTACATTCTTGTACATGTACTAAATATCTTGTACATGCTGTATCTTCTATTCCGGTGATTTACTCAGTCTATAACTGGAAGACTGTACTTTTTTTTAATGCTCATTTATTTTTGAGAGAGCGAGCGTGAACATGCAAGCAGGAGACAGGCAGTGAAGAGAGGGAGAGAGAGAATTCCAAGCAGGCTCCGCACAATCAGCACAGAGCCTGACACAGGGCTCAATCTCACAGAGCCTGAGATCATGACCTGACCCCAATTGAGGGTTAAACACGTAACCAACTGAGCCACCCAGGCACCCCTGGAAGACTATCTTAATCCCCCCTTCACCCATTTTGTCCATCCCCTGTACCCCTTCCCTCTACCAACCATCAATTTGTTTTCTTTATCTATAGATCTGATTCCGGTTTTTGTTTGTTTATAGAAGCACTGTTTTAGCAGTAACATTGGTATCCACTTTTAACTGATCAGAGAGATCGATGAGGACTCCCCAGTTTCTAATCTGAGTAACCAGGCGGGGGCTGTGTTTCCAGGAGGAAAATGCAGGACATTTGGCTGGGAAATGTTCATTAGGCAGCTTTACAGATCTGGAATTCACGTAAGGGATCTGAGCAAGAGATACAGGTTTGAGGATTAAAACCCTAGAATAAATGACCTCACCCACAGAAATATGCAGTTTTGAACCAAAACTGAGTTTTTGAAGCTAAAAATTTCCAGAATGGGTTTCCCAAAGGAAAGACTGACAATTGAAAAGAGTAGCAAAACTCACATTTTCTCTTTTTCCATATGTTCTCAGTATTTGAGGATTGGAGGTTAGTTTCCATGCAAGAGTACACAGTAATGCCTCACAAAATATCATATTCTTATTTTAAAAAGACTCATCTGTTAATAACTCATAACAACATGAGTAATTACACCAGTCAAACAAATTTATCTTCCCACAAGTGCCTAAATAAGGCCTAAAATAAATCAAAATAATTACTCCTGCAAGGGAATGGACTAAATGACCTTCTTCAAGCTCTCCTTGAGCCTTGTTTCAGCTCCAAATTCTACTGACATCTTGGTGGTTATGGAGAGTTGTGTAGTAGACATCTTACTGTATTTTTTAACGCCTAGTATTTTATGCTAACATTAGGTTACATTCACTATCTTACTTGATCCTTTCACTTTGATAGGTAGGTTTCATTATTACAGGAAGCTGAAACCTTTAAGTAGTCATTAGCATGAAAGAGCTTAAAAGTGCCAAGGCCAGGATTAGAACTCCTGGCTTCCTTGTGAGACTGAGCCCCGCATCGGGTTCCATGCTGACAGTGCAGAGCCTGGTTGAGATTCTCTCTTTCTCGCGCACACGCGTGCTCTCTCTCGCTCTCTCTCTCTCTGCCCTACATTCTCTCACTCTTGCTCTCTCTCTCTCAAAATAAATAAATAAAAATAAATAAGTAAACAAAGAAATCCCGGCTTCCTGATTTCCATTCCAGCTATCCTGACCCTTTATGTCTGTAGTAGCTAAGGTGGAAGTGATCTTTGCTAAACACCCAACAATCCAGTGTATTGCCAACAGCCATACTTTAGATGACCCCTCGCATTCTTTTATGTAGTTGATGGAAAACATCCATCTTGCTTTTGTTTTTGTGAAGAATTATGTTAAATAAGGCATTCGCAGTATTACAAATTTATGTATGTATGGTGTATTATATATATTTATAATCTCCCTATACATGCTCACTAATTTATTTCACTGTCTATCTCTTTGGATTATAGAAGACAATAGTTTATACAGTAAAAATAATACATAAAGCATATGTTTAAGTTTTTGCCATTATTTTCTTCATTTCCACATTTTTTCTTCCCTTCTTACCTTAAAACATCACCTCTTTGGGGCACCTGAGTGGCTCAGTTGGTTAAGTGTTCGACTCTTGGTTTCAGCTCAGGTCATGATCTCACGGTTCGTGGGTTCGAGCCCCGCGTCGGGTTCTGTGCTGACAGCTAGCTCAGAGCCTGGAGCCTGCTTCAGATTCTGTGTCTCCCTCTCTCTCTGACCCTCCCCTGCTCATGCTGTCTCTCTCACTCAGAAATAAATAAGTAAATAAAGAAACAAACATTTTAAAAAAGAGTCTATTTCTGGGGTTTTTTTCATTCATTTGCTTTGTCTTTAGGATTTCACATATAAATGAAATCATAGAGTAATTGTCTTTTTCAGTCTAACTTATTTCACTTTACTATAATACCCCTTAGGCTCATTTGTGTGTGTGTGTGTGTGTGTGTGTGTGTGTGTGTGTGAGATCTTCTTTATACACACACTTGGGCTGATTCTGAATCTTGGCTACTGTAAGTAATGCTGCAGTAAACATACGGGTGCATATATCTTTCCAATTAGTGTTTTCATTTTCTTTGGATTAATAGTAGTGGAATTACTGGATCATATGGTATTTCTGTTTTTAATTTTTTGAAGAACCTCCATATTGTTTCCCACAACGGTTGCATCAATTTACACTTTCAGCAGAGTGTACAATTTACAGTTATAGTAAACATTCTTAACTGGTGTGATATCTCATTCTGATTTTGATTTGCATTTTCTTGATGATGAGTGATGTTGAGCATCTTTTCATATGTCTGTTGGCCATCTTGTGTGTCTTTCGAAAAATACCTTTTCATGTCTTCTGCCCATTTTTTAATCACAGTTTTTTAAACAAATAAGTGTTTAAAACAATTTTTTTTTAAGTTTGGGGTTTTTTGTTGTTGAGTTGTAGGAGTTCTTTATATATTTTGGTTATTAAACCTTCATTGGTTTTATCATTTGCAGATACCTTCTCCCATTTACTAGGTTGCCTTTTTGTTTTGTTGATAGTTTTCTTCACTGTGCGAAAGCTGCTTATTTTGAAATAGTCCCAATAGTTTATTTTTGTTTTTGTTTCCCTTACCTTAGGAGACATATTATAAATATGTTGTTAAGACCAATGTCCAACAGACTACTGTGTTTTCTTTTAGCATTTTTATGGTTTCAGGTGTCACATTTAGTTCTTGAATCCATTTTGAGTTTATCCTTCTGTATAAGAAATTGATCCAGTTTCATTTTTTTGCATATATCTGTCCAGTTTTCCCAGCATCATTTGTTGAAGAGAATTTCTTTTTCCCATTGTATATTTCTGCCTTCTTTGTCATAGGTTAATTGACTGTATAAGCATGGGGTATTTTCTGGGCTTTCTTTTTTCCATTGATATTATATCTCTATTTTTGGCCTGTACCATAACGTTTTGATTACTGTAGCTTTGTAGTATATCTTGAAATCTGAGATTGTGATACCACCAGCTTTCTTCTTTTGTCTCAAGATGGCTTCGGCGATTCAGGGTCTTTTTTGTAGTTCCATACAAATTTTAGGATTTTTTTTCTAGCTCTGTAAAAAAATTACTATTGACACTTTTATAGGGATTTCATTGAATCCCTTTCCATTTGTTTATGTCATCTTCAGTTTCTTTTATCAGTGTCTTACGGTTTTCAGAGTACAAGTCTTTCACCTCCTTGGTTACATTTATTCTTAGGTATTTTATTCTTTATGATAAGATTATAAATGGGATTGTTTTCTTAATTTCTCTTCTGTTCCTTTGTTATTAGTGTATAGAAATGCAACAGATTTCTGTGTATTAATGTTGTATCTTGCATCTTTACTGTATTCATTTATTAGTTCTAATGGTTTTTGATGGAGTCCTTAGGGTCTTTTATACATAGCTTCATGTCATCTGCAAATAATGACAGTTTTAATTCTTCCTTACCAATATAGATGTTTTTTATTTTTTCTTTTATTTATTTTCTGAAAAAAATGTTCAGTGTTCATTTATCTTAGAGAGAGAGAGACAGTGTGAGTAGGGGAGGGACAGAGAGAGAGGGAGACTCAGACTGTCAGCACAGAGCCAATGCAGGGCTCAAACTCAACAAGCCATGAGATCATGACTTGAGCTGAATTGGACACTTAACTGACTAAGCCACCCAGGCACCCCTGGATGTCTTTAATTTCTTATCTGATTGCTATAGCTAGGACTCCCAGTACTCTCTTGAATAAATGTGCTGAGAGTGAACATCCTTTTCTTCTTCCTAATCTTAAAGCTTTAAGCTTTTCACCATTGAGTATAATGTTAGCTCTGGGTTTGTCGTACAATGGCCTTTATTGTGTTGAGATATGTTCCCTCTATACTCACCTATACTCACATTATTGAAAGTTTTTTTTTTTTAAGTTTTATTTATTTCTAGGAGAGAGAGAGAGCGTGAGCAGGGGAGGGTCAGAGAGAGAGGGAGTCACAGATTCCAAAACAGTCTCCAGGCTCTGAGCTGGAAGTCAGCACAGAGCCCGATGCGGGGCCCGAACCCACGAACTGCGAGATCATGACCTAAGCAAAAGTCGGACACTTAACCGACTAAGCCACCCAGGCGCCCCTATTGAAAGTTTTTATCACGAATAGATGCTGAATTTTGCCAGACACTTTTTCTGCATCTAGTATGATGACCATGTGGTTTTTATCCTTAATCTTATTAATGTGGTGTATCACACTGATTGGTGTGGATATTGAACCATCCTTGTATCCCTGGAATAAATCCCACTTGACCATGGTGAATGATTTTTTAAGGTATTGTTGAATTCAGTTGGACATCAGGGATATTGGTCTGTAATTTTTTTTGTACTTTGTCTAGTAATGCTGAATTCCTAGGATGAATTTGAAAACATTCCTTCATCTTCTATTTTTTGGAATAGTTTGAGGATAGGTAGTAACTTTTCTATAAACACTTGGTAGAATTCACCTGTGAAGCCATATAGTCCTGGACTTTTGTTTGTTGAAAGTTTTTTGATTACCAATTTAATTTTAATCAGTCTGTTCAGATTTTCTATTTTTTCCTGATTTAGTTTGGAAAAGATTATATGTTTCTAGGAATTTAACTATGTCTTCTAGATTGTCCATTTGGTTGGTGTGTAATTTTTTGTAGATGTCTCTTACAATCCTTTGTATTTCTATTGTGTTGGTTATAACATCTTTCATTTCTGATTTTATGTGAGTTCTTTCTCTTTTTCTTGATGAGTCTAGCTAAAGGTTTATTGATTTTATATATCTTCTCATACAGTTAGCTCTTAGTTTCATTGATCTTTTCTAATTTTTTTAGTTTGTATTTAATTTATTTCTGCCTTGAACTTTATTGTTTTCTTTTGTCTACTAACTGAGTTTTGTTCTTCTTTTACAAATTCCTTTGGATGTAAGGTTAGATTGTTTAATTGAGATTTTTCTTGTTTCTTGAGGTAGGTCTCTATTACTGTAAACTTCCCTATTCAGACCATTTTCTTTTCTTTTCTTTTCTTTTCTTTTCTTTTCTTTTCTTTTCTTTTTTTTTGAGAGAGTAAAAGAGAGAGCATGTGAGTGGGGAAGAGGAGAAGAGGGAGAGAGAGAATCCCAAGCAGGTTCCATGCTTGGCATGAGGTCCAATGCAGGGCTCAACACCGGCCTAAATCTTTACCACAACCCTGGGATTATGCTTAACCAACCGAGCCACTCAGGCACAACCCTGGGATTATGATTTGAAACAAAATCAAGAATTGCTAAACTGACTGAGCCACCCAGGTGCCCCCAGACTATTTCATTTTTAAAAATAGTTTTAAATAGGTGATATAAAAATCCATACACACACAGGTGCTTGCATGCACACACACAGTAAAAAGTTCAAACAGCACAAAAAGCATACGGTAAAATTAAGTCTTCCTTCTTGTTGCCTGGCATTTTCATTCCCCTCCAAAGACGTTCTTTTTTCTACTTTCGCTGTTTGCATTTATCACCTTCAAGACTGTCCTGTATTCGGGGCGCCTGGGTGGCTCAGTCGGTTAAGCATCCGACTTCAGCTCAGGTCATGATCTCACGGTCAGTGGGTTTGAGTCCTGCATCGGGTTCTGTGCTAACAGCTCAGAGCCTGGAGCCTGCTTCGGTTTCTGTGTCTCCCTCTCTCTCTGCTCCTTCCCTGCTTGCGCGCGCACACGCGCTCTCTCTCTCTCTCTCTCTCTCAAAAATGAATAAATGTTAAAAAAAATTTAAAAACAAAAAGACTGTCCTGTATTCACATATATATATATATTAGCTTCATTATAACTATATAATATGTTATTGGATGAATATACCATAGTCATTGAACCGGGTTTCCTGCACTGGATGTATAGGTTCTTTCCATTCTTTTGCTATCACCAATAATGCTTCACTGAGAATGTTTGTACATACTGCTTTTGTGAATTTGTGTAAATATATTTGTAGGATAATTTCCTAGAACTGGATTACTAGAAAAAAAGATATATGCTTCTTCAGTTTTAATAGTTTTATCAGATTGCTCTATTTTCAAAGAAGTGGTTTAATAACAAGTTATACTCCCAACTGTGATGCACCTACATCTAAGAGATGTAAGGAAAACACTACTTCTTCACCAGTGCTGTGTGGATATCAAATATTTGACCTTTAGCAATCTAATAGATAGGAAACAATGTTTAATTATTTGCATTTCTCTTATTATGAGTAAGAATAATACCTTTTCATGTCCTGAAGGTTAGCCTTTTTCTTACTGAAAAGAAACCTTAGAGAAACCTGTGCTCCTTACACTTTCCAGCCATGTAAGTTTGATGACACTAAACTCTCTGGAATTTAGCATTTATATCTGTAGAAAGAGGAAGCTAAAGAGTGTCCAAGATTCTCTTATCTTGCATTGTCAGTGATTGATTACTGCCCTGCTTAAAATCTTTAATGGCATCCTATTGCATTTAGAATAAATTCAAATAAGTTTGGCCTACAAAGCCCTCCTGGTCTCTCCACCAGTCCCACCACACTGCAGCCCTCTCTGACCTCCTTTTTATTAGGTTCCTCCAGAACCTTGGGATTTGGTGATCTCTTTGCCTGGGACACATGTGACCAAGTTTTTCAGATGGCCAGCAACTTTTCATTCTTTAGGCCTCATCTTTAGTGTTAGCCAACGAGAAGTGCATTGCCTGACCACCTTATATAAATAATTCCACACTATTTATTTTCTGTCACATCAGATCCTTTCTCTCATGAAACAAATCTGACATTTTTACTTATTTGTTGGTTAGTTCATTTTCTACCTCCCCACACTAGACTCTAAGCTCTATGAGTACAAAGACCTTATTTATCTTGTAGTACCTGACATAGTAGGTTTGATAAAACAAATGAATATGCATTTATCTTGTCGTATCTTTACCACTTCTGAAATCTTGTTTCTTTGTTGGTTTGTAGTACTGAAAAATTCAAAATGAGCGAGGAAGAGTGAGAGAGAGAGAGAGTGTGTGTGTGTGTGTGTGTGTGTGTGTACTAATTCTTTTTCACAGCATTAGATATATGTGGAGGGAGGGTAGGGTCATTCTTTTCAAAGAAGATGTTTGTCATAAAAGCATTTAGTAGACACGATAGAAAGTAATACATTTTTTTAAAACAGTGAAAGATAATGCAGTTTATCTTAAAATGCTTAAAATTAAATGCTGCAGATATTAGCACAAAATCTGATGTCAAGAAATTAATCTGTGTTAAAGAAAAAGTTTGTGTTTTTATTTTCATCTTGTTTGAAATACTGTATTCTTGATTTTATAAAGTATCTAGGCTATATTTTATGTAGACAATCTGTTGACATAAATTATAAGCAAATAATTTGCATTGTTAAATATAGTTTCAAGTAATGTTAAGTACATGGGCTAAACTTTGCAAGGCAGGAAAATAGTATAATCCAAGAACTAAGTACCTTTTCCTGTAGATATCTACCTTCAGTAATATAGTATGAACATACTTACTTTTCTGTGCCATGTTTACAGCTTTAGAATTTGAAGTCACATCGTGAAAGCCAAATCAATGCATGTGTTTGTTTTCACAGGCATACTTGGGCAAAGAAATATGTGAACTTTGTCTTTGCCTCCACCTTATCACATTGCACTAGCTGTCCCTTTTTTTTTAATGTTTTATTTATTTCTGAGTGAAAGAGAGAGAGAGAGAGAGAGAGAGAGACAGTGTGAGCAGGGGAGGGTCAGAGAGAGGGAGACACAGAATCTGATACAGGCTCCAGGCTCTGAGCTAGCTGTCAGCACAGAGCCCTACGCAGGGCTTGAACCCACGAACCATGAGATCATGACCTGAGCCAAAGCTGGATACTTAACCGACTGAGCCATCCAGGCACCCCTAACTGTCCCTTCTTAAGCTTTGTTTAAACAGAAGATTCCTGGGGGGAAAGTTCATCTGTAGTAGAATAGATTAATAAATTGTGGCAGATTCATAGAGTGGGAAATAATATGTATTAGTGAAATAAACAGAATAATGAACAATACATGTGAATCTCACAAATATATTGAAAGAAGACAGAAGAATATGTAGTGTATGATTCCATTTATATGAGTTACAAAACAGGAAAAACTATTATATAGGAGTCAGAATAGTGGTTACCTTTGGGAAGATGGTTGGTTGTGACTGGGCAGAAAAAGAAGTGAGGTTTCTGGGGTTCTGGCAGTATTCTGTATCACCCAGGTGGTTGTTACTCAAGCTAGTTGACTTTGTGTAAACTCATGAAGCTCTTTTCTTTATCTGTGTTATATTTCATTTTTCTGATCATTTTCATTCAAAACGCATTATATCATTACATTTAACCTGGTCTCCTTCATCTTGTGAAAATTACATGCTTTGAGCCTAGATGTGGGTCATTCTTTTTTCCTGAACAATTTATATTATATCTTTAATCTATAGTTTGACCTGTGTAGATCTTGTTATTCTTCATCTGACAGTGTGTAAACTAGCTCTATGTTACCTGCAACTTGGATAAGAATGGCTTTTATGTCTCCATTTCATTTAAGTCAGTGATAAAATGTTGAAAAAGATAGGCTAATAAAACATTATCCTACTAAAGCGCTTTTTTGTGCCTACTGAATGTATTCATTCAGCAAAATCTGCTAAAATTTACTTACTGAGCTTATTGCACATCTACCAAACTGAGCTATCACCCAGCCTGGAATTCTCCCTCTTGCCCACAAGCATATAGTCAAAGTAGGTTTTTCATAGCACAGTTTGCATTTGGACTCTACTCTTGACAGTTTCGTTGGTCATAAATTATATTTCCCTACATAAATAAAAGTCAAATTTATAACTGCCATGCTGCTGTGTTTATTTTGGCACTGAGCCAGTGCCATTGACAATAATAAAGGAAGAAGACTTTGAAGAGTTTTGATTGTGTGTATTCCTGACCAGAATAGGAAGAAGTTGTTAATGGGAGTAAACAAAGAATGATGTGGTCGCCCCAGAGATATAACTGCGTGGCGCAGCACTTGCATTCAAAGAGAATCTGCACAACCCTCAATTTATGTCTTGACTTAGTAACTTTCTTGAACAACTTTTAAAAGACCTCATCATAAACCATGCAGGAGTTCAAATATGTCGCTTTATTCCCATAATTGTAATAGCCATATTGAGAAAGAAATAGAGTGACCCATGGCACAGTTTGTTTTTGGTATATCCATGCTTAATCCCTTTGATCACATCATTTTTGCAATACTAACAAATCTTTTGCTTAACAATCCTTTCTAGAGATCTGTTAAAAACCACATCATTCTTGGGTGGCTCAGTCAGTTAAGTGTCCGCCTTCAGCTCAGGTCATGATCTTACAGTCTGTGGGTTTGAGCTCCGCATCAAGCTCTGTGCTGACAGCTCAGAGCCTGGAGCCTGCTTTGGATTCTGTGTCTCCCTCTCTCTTTGCCACTCCACCACTGGCTATCTGTCTCTGTCTCTCAAAATAAAATAAAAACAGAAAAAAAATTAAAAAATAAAAAAAAATTTTAAACTACCTCATTCTCCTTGTTAACAAAAAAACCCCCAAAACTTAATGTAATTGAATAGAGTTGAAAACTTTGCTTTCACTCTATCATTGTTACAATTCAGTTTTACCTACTCCAAGGAGGGATTTTCTTCATTTGCTACATTTTTGCTTGGATAAGCTTTATTTCCTTTAATTGTTTTTGGTGTGTTTTTTTGTTTTGTTGGTGACTTTTTTTGCTGGATATGTCTAAATCCATGAATTAATTTTAATAGTAGGATTTTAGGATAATTAAAAGTTAAATATAGGAGATAGTACCCACCCTGGAATAAAAGAGACCCAGCCTTAGCCCTCATGGAACTTACACACCAGCGGTGGGGACACATACCAATAACTGCACCAAGGATAACAATACAGTGGGAACATTGTAGAAAGAGCACTTGAAGGATGGTAGCAATCCCCTCAGAGAAAAGAAACTATATTTCTGAGAAAAAGAATAGCATCCACAGAAGACTGTGTGACCTTTTCAGGGTAGCGTGATCCATGGCAGACCAGGATGGGCAGATGTGCCACCTTAAGGGATTTATCCTGCAAGCAATAAACAATTGAACATATTTGCATGCTAGCCAGATCACCCTTAAAGCAGTATGGTGCATGGTGGTGGAAAGAAGAGACCAAAGAGAAATAGTGTCATGAAAGAGGCTGTTGTAACAATTTCATCTAGTAATGATGAATGCCTGAACTAAAGTAGTGACAAGGAGAATGAAGAGATAGAGAAATTGAGGAGGTAGTGTCTACTCATACATTTCTCTCATGTCAGTTCTTTACATTTCCTACAGGATGCATTAATATCCCTGTGTATTTTTTCTGAAGATCTGAGCTTTTGTGCACAGTCACTGCTATGAAGCTGAGAGTATAAGAAGTCAGTAACTGCAGATCAGTCTGTCATGACAAAGCAAGAATTTTTGATGTAGACATATTTGAAGTTCGCTCTCTTCGTCTTGGTGAGCAGTCCAGGAGAGTAAAAGAAAAAAAAAGATGATCATCAAACCCTTGTTACTCCAATCCCTCAGATTTCAGTTTGTACCTACCTCTTCTCTGACACTTCCTGGGATTTTTCCCAGCCAGACATCGTCTGTTCTGATCTGAACCCTAGAACCCTGTGTCTTCTCATATGACATTTATTTCTTCATAGTTAGCTCTATGATTCTTTTCTCTCTCTGCTATATGGTCGGGCATGTGAGAGGCAGGACCTAACTTCTGCATCTTGGCTTCCTCTCCCACCCATTAGCCCCATGCTTCTCAATTCCACAGAGTGCTTTGAAGGTAGGACAGAGTCAACAAGTATTTGTTGAATAAATGAAAATTTATCCTTTGTGTTCTTTGTTCTAAATCAAAACCTATTTTTTTAATAATTCACAGCAAACATTTTCAGACCAGTGATTATACTTTTGTATCTTCCCTAGAACCTGATGTAGACTGTTTAGACTATAGGCATCAATAAATGCCATCTTGGTTTACCATTTTAGATTTGATTATTTTTAAATTCTTGACAGTAAAGACAAAGAAGAACAGAATAAAATTCATGGCATATTAACTGATGCATCTTCTCAGAAAAAGATTCTCACCTACTAGGTTGTATTTACTTGTATAAATGCTAACAAGTGAGTTGAGTTATATTTGAGCAAGTTTGGGGTACTTGCTCAAATATAGGGAGACTGGTAACCATCCCAAATAGTCGACTCTAACCAATATCAAAAACCACCATCTAGTCATGTCAAGCATACTCCTGATATTAAATATCCTAAAATATACAAATCAAATTAAAATTTAACTACAAATTGAGTACAAAATCAGTAAATATAATCAGAGAAAACTCTTCTCCCCCACTTACTCCTACTCCTGTTTGGGAGTTGAGGAGAAACACAGGCATTTGATAGTTGGAGGCTTTTTATAGAGAATTATTGTTTATCTATGTACTCGGTAAATATATATCCAAGCCCTATTTAGATGTGTGGCAGTACTGGATATCACAGCTATTGCAAAGAATTTCCCCCATGCCTCACTCTCAGATACCCTTCAGTCTAGGTAGGAAGAAAGAAATACATATACACTCAAAAGGGTAGCCTTAAATGTAAAGAGAGTTAGAAAACAGTGAGTACTATGATTGGAAATGGCAGGGAAATGCTGCATGAAAGAACTATCCATGTAAGATGGATAGCATTTCCATAGGTAAAAGAAAATATCAAGTTATCAAGATGTAGAATAGAAGTGTTGAAATAGGAAGCTCATTCTACCAACCATGTCCTAAGCATAGTAATCTATTACATATATGAAACTTGAATTTAGAGAAACATCACATCTAGAACAGTATACTTGGGTCTCATTTGAAATGTTAATAATAGGAAAAATTTAAGCATTAACAGTTAGTGAACATGTTCCTAGTAGGTTTGAATTTTTTTATAAAAATTTGAAGAAAATAGTGTAAAACTAAATGAGCTAGGAAGTATTTCTTCACAAAGGTACACACACATACATACCCAACATTTTGGCATACTATTATCGGACAAACTGGGAAAAATTTCCCTAAAGGAAATACTGTTTAACTAGTCCATAATGAATGATAAGTTTCAATAAGGAGAAAAGACAGTGTAGGTTTATCAGGGTAAAGAACACTAGTGTTTTGAAGTAAGGAAAGTACAGGCTTTCCCTCTTCATCAGAAATGAACACCATCTCTTGCTGGGAATTAGTGCAAATGTTTGACTAGCACCTTATACTCATTGTATAACACACATGTGTATATATACACACAGACTAGCACACATAGAGACATTTGCAATTGTTATATATTCTTATTAATGAGAAATAAAAATGTTAAAAATAAGTAACCAGATTAATTTTTTTCTCAAAAGTATACTTTTTCATATTATTCTACTCCAAAAAAAAAAAAAAAAACCCCACAGATGTTGACGTGCATGCTTTGAAAGCTGAAATGTAGGTGGATGTTCAGACATTTGTATTATCGTGAATGAATTTACACTGCTCCACCGCTACATTTCTAGACCCAAGATTTAAGAGCAGCTTTTCTTTTCCTCAAGCAATTGTGTGAAGCAACAAGTGCAGTCAAAAGTATCAGAGTACATCATTTATTTATAAAAAGTATATATATTCTTATATTTTATAATATATATTTTAATACTTATATGTATGATATATAGTGTGTGTATATGTGTGTGTGTATATAAATAAATATATGTCAGGGCAGTAGCATTAAGTTTAATCTTAAAAATATTCCAAAACATCTTCTTAAAACAGTACGTGAAACCTTGTTTGTGAGATTACTGAAGTGAAAGTGCATTATCACCATGGACCAAATCTGTAACACAAATTGTTGAAGGGGAGCTCCATTTTAATCTTCCTCAGTTACTATTAAAGGAGAAGAAAAGCTTAATAACTATAGCAACAGTATGTTACACCAGCAGTATCTGTAATCAATAGTATCTTTGTTCCTCTACTAAGCTAGGTATAAAGTAAGCAGATGTGTATTTTAATAATCAACAATGTTCAAGAAAATACTATACCTGCACTATAATATCAAACTGAAGATTTAACTTAAAAATTTTTTTGACTAGGGATTGCCTAGGTGGCTCAGTCGGTTGAGCATCCACCCTCAGATCAGGGGTTGAGCATCTGACTTTGGATCATAGCTTGTGAGGCACAGAGACCATATCGGATCCTCTGTCCTCCTCTCTCTCTGCACCTCCCCCGCTTGCTCTCTTTCTCTCAAAAATAAACATTTAGGAAAAAAAATTTTCCTTGCCTTTGAAAATGTACTAATAATTAGAAATTTGGATAAAATGTTGTTTATTCTTATACCTTCTGTTCTAAACATCTTTCATGAACTGATTTTTATGGTCCATGAAGAATACAGTTAGTCCTAACCATACCAAAAATATTCCATTATGTGGAATATCACTATAAAATAGTGATATAGATTTTAAGTACATACCTGAGAAATGAATGTTGTTATAGTGTTATGATATCCAAGGTCAAACCATCTATCTGTTAAGAGTTTGGGGGCTTCTGAATACATACATCTTTGAAAACCTTAGAACTTACCAGTGCATTGGTCAGCATAAGCACTTACTGTGATATTACATTAGTTTCTACCACAAACAAGAGGTTGATGTCTTTGTGCTTCATATATTGCTAAATAATTTTGACCAAAAAAGGACAAAAGTAATGAAAAACTGACCCCACCAGGCCTTTGAAGAAATGTATATTATCCTAATATTGTCAGGATAAAAGTAAGTGAATATTCTTATGGGAGGAGAGGTAGTTTGTTGGTCATTTTTATCCAGGTATCTAAAATATTTAAATTCTTCATTCTGTCTATTTGAAGTATACAGTGTAGTACCTTGTGTCCTACTTCCAGAAGGTCTGTCAGTTCTATTTTCTGTTTTGAAGGATCTATGAAATATTCTTAATCCCAACTCTATAATCAGTGTTTGAGATTTATAATGTCTACTGACTAAAATATTAATTACAACATTTTGGAAGTTGTCCTACAGAAAATTTGAATAACAACACATATCCTTTTATAAACTTTATACATTGTTCAGTTATTGCCCCCAGTTCCCCCATGCCCCGCGCAGTGAGTCACTATAAACCTGTTAGGACATCAGGAGTTCTCAGTAGATTGTCATTTTTAAAAATATTTTTAATATTTATTTATTTTTGAAAGAGAGAGCGAGAGACAGAGTGTGAACAGCGGAGGGCCAGAAAGAGAGGGAGACACAGAATCTGAAGCAGGCTCCAGGCTCTGAGCTGTCAGCACAAAGCCTGACGCAGGGCTCCAACTCACAAATTGTGAGATCATGACCTGAAATGAAATCAGACACTTAACCAACTGAGCCACCCAGGGGCCCTGGTTGTCATTTTTAAGTATGGTATGTGTGGCCTCTTTTCTAATGTAAATATTTTCTATTTTTCCAGTTCATTTGTTTACTGAACAAATACATATTGACATTTTACTCTCCCTATAGGGGATAAAAATCAGTATCAGATAAAATTCTGTTCTTAAGAGCTCCTATATAAATTTGTTCCCTTTATGAATAAACATTCATTGCTAGCTTGTCAACAAAAATTCATTTCTAAAATCTTTGTTTAGTTATATGTACAGCTATCAATTTGTAAAATGAAGTTGGCACTATTTATTTTAAAAAGCTATGTATGGTGCCATTGTTTGCTTTTAAAAGATAGCATTTGTTGTTATACCATAGCAACCAATTTTCTACCTTACAAAGTTAAACGTCACAAATTACAGAAAAAGTAAAAAGTGGCTCAAAGTTTTTAAGATACTACTTCAAATGCTTTTTTTAGGGATAGGAGATTCAGGCAGCAGGAATAGAACATTAGGAAATGGGAGTGTATTTTTTCCACACAATTCTGAATCATAGTATTTGACATTTCTTTTTCCTTGTTTCTATCAGATGCATTTTCACAAAGCCTTAGGGAAAACTAACCTTTGAGTATTTTTAGGGTAGTAGTCTTACAGAAAATACTGGAAGGAAAAAGGTAAACCCAAAACAACAGGCTTCAGAAGCTCTGAGATGTGAATGAAGCGAGATAAGGTGGAAATAGAGACTAGAGAAATAATGTTCAAAATCACAGAATGGTAGTAGAGATGAGAGTGTAGACAAATGAAGAATGGGAGAGGAAAAGAAGTGAAGAAATTCCCTGGGATAATAGAAAAATAGGTAACTTTTTAAAAAGGAAAACAAAACCATGTAGTTATCATGAGAGAAAAATAAAATTTAAGAAATCCCTTTTAATATCAGATATTCCTTCAGCAAAACTAAATAGTAATTCTTGAATACTTTACTGGAGGACAAAAAAGATACATTAATGGCAGTTCTTGGCATGAGGTAAAAGTCTATGTACCTCTATTTTGTGGTGAGGTGGGAAATACATCCTTCTGTATAAGGATACCTCAATCCAAAGAATCACTCAAGGTAAGAGTAGTTACCTTGAACTATTCTATTATAGATTTACCCTTTACCTTTTCCTCTCTGCTCTTCTCAGCAAAGTAGGTTCTGGGGGGTGGGGGGTAGCGGGGGTGGGGGATTAGGGCCACAGTCAGAAATGGTTCTTCGGCCATTTCTGGTTGTTCTTTGCCTGCAGCATCTAGTCCTCCTTTCCTATATACCTACTTCAGACTGTGGTTTGAATTGCCCCTCTTTTCTCCATTTCCTCTCTTTCTATTTTTGTTTGTTTCACCTGTATTCATTTATCTCTTGGTTTGGTCAGCTCTTCCACGTACAAAAAAAAGCTTCCACGATGTTGACCGTAGAAAAGCCATGTTGTGAACTTAGGAATAAGTAGTGTCGTCAACCATAAAGGATTCATTCCATTCCTCAGGGTTTAGTTTAGGAAGGAATGCTATGTAACAACCCTATTATAAATTCCTTTTATATATTATAAAATGCCCCTTTTATCACTGCACTCTCATGATCAAAAACTACAGAATAACAGACCAACGTCTTTCGCATTCAGCACCCACTCCTTCACTCTCAGTCCAACTTCAGCCTTATTTTACTTTTTAAGTAAACTACTTTGTTAGCTATCTGTTAATAGTATACAGTACCATTAGTATCAGGTCAGTTCATTATATCTGTTTTCCACATATGTTTAAAGATTCTTCACTAGGATAGGGGCACCTGGATGGCTCAGTGGGTTGAGTGTGACTTCAGCTCAGGCCATGATCTCACAGCTCATGAGTTCAAGCCCATCATTGGGCTGTCAGCACAGAGCCAGCTTCAGATCCTCTGCCCCCTTCTCTCTCTGCCCCTCCCCCACTCATGCTTGCTCTTGTGCTCAGTCGCGCTCTCTCTCTCTCAAAACAAACATTTTTTAAAAAAGATTCTTCACTAGAATATTCTAAATGCTGAGGTTTTTTAAAAGTTATTCAGAGATCAAGTCATATTAAAATACTACTTGTTTACCTTTTTTTTTTAACTGACTTGATTTTTATTGCCTTCAGTAGTCTTAGAGATGACTTGGCATTTGGCCATAAGAATGATAATAATAATAGCTAGAATCATTATACATTTTTTCTCTTTGCTAAACTTTATATGAATTCTCAATTTACCAAAATTTGATCTGAAAAAGCTTACTAAATCCCTCTATCTGTAGCTTTTCTGTGTGAAGTCAAACTGTTGAGATCTAGAAATCATATAAACTTACTTATTTTCCTGTAGTTTTCATAAAATTCTGTGGGACTGTGAGTTTTTCCATGTGTGTATTGGTTTGTTTTTGTTTATTTTGTTCCCTTCCTACTTATAACTTCCTTTTTGTTTTAAGTTTATGTATTTATTTTGAGAGAAAGAGAGAGAGAGAGAGAAAGAGCATGTGCACAAGCTGGAGGAGGAGCAGAGAGAGGAGAGAGAAAATCCCAAGTAGGCTTCACACTCTCAACACAGAGCCCCACATGGGGCTTGACCTCACGAACTGTGAGATCATGACCTGAGCTGAAACAAAGAGTCAAAGGCTTAACTGACTGAACCACCAAGGCACCCCTATAACTTCTTTATTTACTATTGAAATTGCCTCAACTCTGCACGTTTGAATTCCTCTGAACTTGTGTTTGGGTTTCTTTATCCATAAATGAGGATAATAACCACACGTACCTCACAGGGAGATTGTCCAGATTAAGTTACATAGTAAGCAGCTCCCATAGAGCATTGCTAAGCACATAAATATTGCAGAATTGTTCACCATTGTTAATATTTATTATTTTCTTGGTTACACTTCTGTTTTACACATGCCATATATTTTTTTATTTCATGGAATAAACATAGAGAAACCAGTACCTTTTCCTCTCTGGTATACATGCAAAGTTTAGAAACTTTGTGGTATTTGTGAATACTGCCACTTTCAAATAATGTCTCTTTTGTGTGTAATATAGTACTCACTGAGAGAGTGGGCATTCAGCCAGCTCTATAATTGCTGTTAATTTACTGTATCATTAACAGAATTAGTCATTGTTTCATTTTAGACTGTGTTAAAATATAGTTTACTTCAACACTGCTGAGGCCTATATGAAAAATCAGGTTGTCGTTTCCAGCTAGTCATGATGAATACTTTGTATTGTGTGGTATGTATATTGAATTATTAATCTCTTAAATAAATAACTGCCACTTCATATGTCTACAAACATAAAATGTATTGCTTCTTTCCCAAAGGAGAAAGGAAGCCTGTATATTATTTCCATTTTACATTTAGGAAACCTGTAAATTTGCTACATTTTATATAATCGCTTTGGGTTAGTGTGAGACCTATAAAAAATGTAAACAAAATAAAAAGGAGGGCATCCTACTTATGTTTATGTTTATGTCACTGTCTCTAATTTAATAGAAAGTGTCATATGGTTGGCCATTTATTATCCATTAATCCATTAAGTATCTCAGCTGTTGTGCTTCGTAATTAATTGTCATTATGTATGAGACACTTTTGCAGTTATAAAGCAGAAATGAATCATCTTGTCTTAGAAATGTAGGTTCATTGGACATCTGTTAAATTATGTTTTCTCTATGCAATACTAATTAATAAGTATGTGTTGTTGGATCAACATAGCCGACATAATGGGTTTAAGTTCACTGTTCAAGAGCAGCTGTTCTACCATTTTATGGGGGATGGGAGTTGGGGAATGATGCCTCTGGTGGAAATATTAAACTCAGAGAGCTTTGAGTTTTGGTTTTGATGGACCCTCAGGCATTGATTGAGCACCTGTTGTGTATATGCTCAATGAATTAAAATAATGGGAATTGCCTAAATGATATTTTGTCTACATGGTTAAGTTTAGATACCAGATCATTTCTCCCTCAGTTGTTGGAGATTCAGCAGTGTTTTAATCCATATATGATTATATTACTGGAAAAAATTGTTGAAGCCATGAAAACCCATTTGTACAAAAGTCATACAGCCAGCTTAAAAAAAAAAGAAAGAAAAATTCTTAATTGTTTTAAAGTACTATATTGCTTTTTTCAGTCCCCTTTAAAAGACTGTTAAAATCCAAGCCTTCAAGTGGTAAAATTGTACTCCTAGGAATGTGCCATTCCTAGAAGCTTTGTTAAATTTTTTATTTTCTTTCTTTTTTAACTGACTGAGAAAGAAAACTGCTGTATGCAAGCCAAACAAGCGTTGGTTGAGCTAGTTTCAAGCTACTGTGTCTTTAACTGACACAGTATTTTGTTCAAAATAAAGTAGTTGAGACATCATCTATAAGAGATTTTTATAAAGATTTAAGTATAAATCACTTCTTCCTAAGGGATGAATCTGTATTGCCTTATATTTTGGCATATATGATACAATCTCTTCTCAAACTAGTGTTGTCCTTGAGGCCCATGAAGAAGCAGATGCAGAACATTCTACAGTCCAAGGCACACGGGACTTCTACAGGAAAATAATGTGCACTGGAGATGAGCTCCTGCTCAGATTACAGTCCGCTCTGTGGTACGATGCTATCCTGAAGGAGAATCAGCTGGAGTACCATTTCTGAAACTGGAGGCAGTAGAACAAGTCAAAAATGAGATAATCATTTAAAGAGAAAAAGAATAGAAAACATAATGAGAGAACAAGTCACTAATAAAAAAGAGCACACAGATTTGAAAAAACTAAATTGTACCTCATTCAATATAGATATGTTCCTGAAACAGTTTATATAAATTGAATTTTTATAAGTTAGATAAGAAGGAATCTAATTATTGGTTCCTAGTCAAGTCATACCAGGTATCTTCCCCTTGGAGGGCTTGTGTGTAGTCAGGTGCTACCCAGCCAGCAAGGGCCCTGGGGATTGAACAGGATGCTCCCATCTTCTAAGAGATTGATTTCCTTCTCATGAGGACGGAAATTTCCTAGTTGTGTGTTTTTCTACATCTGTACTTAAAAGGAACTGAGAAAGACTTTTAAAATTTACATATCTATGCTGCAAATATCTTTTATTCATTATTTAAATAGTATTTGAAATCTTTTCTAAAAAGTAGCTGTAGCCTACAGTCAAATGCAGCATGCTACACAGTCTCATTCACAGTGGGGTGGGCCTCATCTTCAAACTTGATGGTTTCTAAGTAATGTTTAATTTTAATTCCTTTACTGACACTTATGATAGGAGAAACCTATTTCCAGGGTTTTTTTTTTTAATTTGAGAATGGGTTTTGTTGTGTTCTGCTAATGTGTATTTCATAGAGTTTCCTTAAAATTTGTGATTCCCCTCACTTATAATTAGTTTCTCCAGTTTTTATTTTGTCTTATGATGTGTTAGTTGTTGATGCAGTGCTCTGAAGTCCATTTTAAGAGCACTTGAAGTCTCAAAAAGGATGGTAGTACTGACATTTTTAAAATGTGTATTAACCTGTTCAAATAAACTAGTTACATGGTGAGCCTACAGCCAAGATCCATTTGAATGATGTTAACCATGCTATTTTTGGGCTTCTGTTACATGATTCACTGATTTATGGCACAGGAGCTCCAAATATTTCCTCTCTGGGTCTCCATGGAAAAGTATTTTTAAGAGGAATGTATTTCTCACTGATCTCATACTTCCTCAGTAATATCACCATGTCATTTATGTCCTGATGAGACGTTTTTTGAAAAATGGAAGCTATGTGAAAAATAGGATTGTTACTGAAATACTATTTTAAATGATCATTTCTAATGTCATTATCAGCTTCCCAGCTTGGAGGTATTTCTTTACTTTAAAACATTTTCCTAAATTATGTCTTAAATTGGTTGGCAGAAATAATTTATTAAAATACTTTCTTCTCTATATATACTCATGCACTACATGATTTCTCTCCCTTTACAAAAATACTTTTTGTCTCTAAGTGAAATGTCTGTACCATAGAGCAAGGGAGTGTTACAAAGAAAACACAATTTAAAACTCTGGCGATAGGGGAATTATTATGTGAACACAGGCATTCTGAAATAGCCTTGTAAACCTAGGAGACGTGAAGAGGGGACGGGAGACTAGCACTGCTGAGTGCCAAGCTTGGTGTTAGAACTTCGTATGTGCCTCAGCCTTCACAGCCACTGTGGGTGTAGCTAGTATTTTCTTCATTTTAAGATGAGCAAACTGAATCTCAAACAGGCTAAGTTGATTCATCCAAAGTCAGCATTCACCTCAAGTCCAGGTAGCTCCCAAAACCACATATTCATCTCATAATATAAGTCTTGGATCTTGGAAATAGAGTCAGCCTTAGAAATAATCTCATTTAAGTCTCATTTTGTCAGGAAATAGGGGCTCTGAGTAGCAAAGTAACTTCCCATACATAGATCATTCATTAAGTAGCATTCTTTTATGCTGTAGTCAACATAAAAAATTGTGTTAATTCTTTCTAAAATTATTTTTTAGAGAGGAGTGATTCTGTGAGGCATAGAAATAGCACAGCTACATTTTAAGTTCCCTTTTAAGATAAAGTAATAATGCAACTGAGAAATATACATCCATGGTGTATTGTTTCCTATTGCTGTTATAACAAAGTAACACAAATTTGGTGGTTTAAAACAATGTGAATTTCTTGTCCTGCACTTCTGGATGTCAGCAAACTAAAACCAAGGTGTCAGCAGAGCTGCATTCCTTTTTGAGGTTTGAAAGGGAAATTTCTTTCCTTGCCTTTTCTGGCTTCTTGAGGCCAACTACATTCCTTGGATCATGGCCCCCTCACTCTGACTCCTTGCTTCCTCACCTCACTCCCGACTCCCTGGCATCCCCTACTGATCTTCCTGCTTCCCTCTTAAAAAGCCCTTGTGATTATATCCAGCCCACCCACAAAATCACCCCACCTCAAGAACCTTGACTTAATCACACCTGCAAAGTCCCTTTTACCATATAAGAACATATTCACAGATTCCAGGGATTAAGATGTATACCTCTTTGGAAGAACAGGCCATTATCCTGTCCACCACACACATACACCCCTACCTGCCTCTGTGTGTGCTTAGGTATCACACATAAATTAAAACACCTCTGAAGCAGTTGGTGGAGTGTCTGACTCTTGGTTTCGGCTCAGGTCATGTCACGATTCATGGGTTCAAGCTACACATACGGGCTCTGTGCTAACAGTATGGAACTGCTTGGGATTCTCTCTCTCTTCCTTCTCTCTCTGCTTCTCCCATACTCTCTCTCTCAAAATAAGTAAATAAATTTTTAAAAATTCAAATACTTCTTGTCTAGAGTCATCTTGGAATTAGACAAATAAGTTTTCCATATCACTGTATCCAAATCCTTTAAAAATTTTCCTTAATATATGGAAAATGTTCTAAAATGTGCTATCTTCCTTGCCTTCAAAAACAGTATTCTCGATATAATTTTACCTCTCCTTGAGGAATGCTAGCTATCATTATAAACGTCAATATTGAGCTATGCTTCAAAAAGAGCAATAAGTGCAAATGCAGGTATAGGTTAGGTGATACACAGGACTCAGTGAGTATTAAGCCCTGCAGTGGAACTGGAATTTTCTTTATGGTCATTTTTTATCATTTTTTTTTTGTCAGAAGGGTGACATGAAGGCTGTACTGTTGTCCAGCCCCCTGAACAGGCTAACATGATGGGCCTTCTGTCGGATGAGGGTGGGAGAAGAGTGCTTTCTCAGCCTTTAAGAGTCGTCTGACATGTGCACAACCCTTGATATTTGTCAATATTCAGAGCATCATTTTTTATTTCAGCATCACCAATGTCTAAAGGACTGCAGACAATTCCTTATCAGTTTGCATGTATTCTTCTCTCTCACTTCCCCTGGTTTCAGTGATAGGGTCCAGAAGAGAATGCTAGCTGTATCAGGATCTGTCATGAGCAAGTTTGTGCCTTGATTAGGGAACAATTTTGCTGACCTGACCAGGCCACATATTTTTCGAGTTTTATTTATTATTTAGATAGGCAGTAACAACAATAAAAATTTCTATGTTGGAATACCTGGCACGTATTGAATACTTACTAAGTATTTATTATTTTTTTATTTTTGGCTTAACCTGTGTGAAATCTTCTCTGAAATAATATTTTGATCTGTAGGACAATTTAGTAAAGTAACATTTGGGTACAAAAATATTAAAAATATGCCCTGCTCTCTCAGGTTATTCTCCACAGTTTTCCAGTTTTCAGTCTACTGTAAATTATGGTTCTAAAATCCTCTTGTATCTAAAGAACAATAAGATGTTACAACTCCTCAGAAAGATACTTGTCTCTTTGAGCACTAGCCTGTGATCTGTTAGCAGTTGTGCAGCAAACAATGGGCTCTTTCTGTGTGCCAGGCACTGCATTGGACATCCGTTAAAAGAAGATACTTTCATGAGTAATTCCCGGTTTGATGGGGAGGTCCAGGAGGTCCTGTGGCAGTTGTGATAACAGCAGTAGGGGTGTGATAAGGGAACTCTGAAGAAGTTATTGTTTACATTATAACAGGTAAATGTGTAACACCTCTTAAAACTCTGGGGTCATCAGTTTGTTTATCCCCTCCAAACAGTGATATTTATGAAAAATAAACTCAAAATAGAATAAAAACACAAATGCGAGACCTGAAACTGTAAAACTCCTAGATAAAGACCCAAATGTGAGACCCCAAACCATAAAACTCCTCAAAGAAAATACAGTGGTAATTTCATTGACATCAGCTGTAGCAGCATTTTTCTAGATCTGTCTCCTAAGGCAAGTGGAACAACAACAAAAATAAACTATAGGGACTATACCAAAATAAAAAGCTTTTGCACAACAAAGGAAATCATCAACGAAACAAAAAGGCAGCCTACTGAATTGGAGAAGATATTTGCAAATGATATATCCTATAAAGGGTTAATATCCAAAAAATATAAAGAATGTATATAATTCAACACCAAAACAAATTGAAAAAATAGTCTGATTAAAATATGGGCAGAGGACCTAAATAGACACTTTATCCAAAGAAGACATACAGGTGGAAAGATGCTCAACATCACTAATCATCAGCCACTGTGTAAAACAGTATGGAGGGTCCTCAAAAAAGTAACAATAGAAATACCATATGATTTAATAACCAGTACTGGGTATTAACCCAAAGAAAATGAAAACACTTAATTCGAAAAGCTATATGCAATCCAAGTGTCCATTAATAGGTGAATGGATAAGGTGTGTGTGTATACGTGTGTGTGTGTGTGTGTATACAGAGAGAGAGAGAGAGATACATCCACAATAGTATATGCGATCTTGCCATTTGCAGCAACGTGGATGGACCTAGAAGCTATTACACTTAGTGAAATAAGTCAGACTGAGAAAGACAAATACATATGATTTCATTTATATGCAGAATCTTTAAAAAAATCAAATGAATAAACAAAAAGAATCAGGCCTATAAATACATAGAATAGACTGATTGATAGTTAACAGAGGAAAGGGGTTGGAGGATAGACAAAATGACTGAAGGGGAGTGGGAGATCCAGGTTTCCATTTTTGGAATGAATACGTCACGAGAGTAAAAGGCACAGCATAGAGAATATCGTCAATGATATTGTAAGAGCATTGTATGGTGACAGGTGTAATAGCATTATATGGTAGCTACATTTGTGGTGAGCAGAGCTTAATGTAGAGATATGTTGAATCACTATGTTGTACACCTGAAAGAAATGTAACATTGCCAAATATACACAAATAAAAACATATTTTAAGGTGCTATCTGTGGGAGCATTAGCACTTGTTGGAACGATGCGCATACCTGTTTGATTCAGTGTGGTTTATCTATGAATATCTGTTGGGACAGAAGTTAACAAACCACCCAAGTAGATCCTTTAATCAGTATTGCAAAATATTAAAGTGTAAAACATTCCCTGTCTGAAAAATCTGCAATATTCTTTGCAAACTCATGCTTTATTTTTATCCAACTATATTTCACTTTTAATATCTCCACTTAAAACAGAGTCAGTAGTAAAAAAAAAAAAACAGTCTAATTAGAAAACAGGCAAAAAACATGAAGAGCCTCTCTCAAAAAAGAGGGTATCCAGATTGCAAAAAAAAAAAAAAAAAAAGCACATGAAACTGTGTTCAACATCATTAGCAATTAGGGAAATGCAAATTAAAACCACAGTGTGGTACCACTTCACCTAATCAGAAGGACTGAAATAAAGCATAGTACACTAAATGCTGGCAAAGATGCAAAGAAACTGGATCACACTGCTGGTAAGAATGTAAAATGGTTCAACTGCTCTGGGAAAAAGTAAAGCAGTTTCTTATAAAACTAAATATGAGCTTATCGTACGACCCAGCATTTGCACTCTTGGGCATTTATCTCAGAGAAATGAAAACTTACATTCATACAAATACACACACACATGTTCACGACACCTTTGTGACAGCTGAAAACTGGAAACGATCTATTTGTCCTTCAGTGGATAAATGGTTCAGTAAACGGGTACATCCATAGCGTGGAATACTACCCAGCAATATGAAGAAACAAACTATCGATACATGCAACCCTTAGATGGGTCTCGTGGGAAATGTGCAAATAAAAAAAGCCAATTTCAAAAAGTTACATCCTATATGTTACCACTTATATAACATTCTTGAATGCCAAAATCATAGAGATGAGGAACAGAGAGTGGCTGTCAAGAATTAGGAAGGAAAGGGTTTGGAAAGTGACCTCTAAATGGTAACACAAAGAATGTTTGTGAAAGAAATGTTCTGTATCTTGGCAGTGATGGTGGTTACACAGATCTACATGTGATAAAATTGTATAGAAACACATGTACATGAGTGCATATAAAACTGATGACAAATGGAAAAGGTCAATGGACTGTATCAATGTAAGTTTCCTGTGATATTATATTACAGTTATGCAGGATGTTACCATTGGGGAAAAGTGGATGAGGAACATAATGTGATCCATTGGTATTTTTTTAATCTTTTTTTTTTTTTATGTTTATTTACTTTTTGAGAGAGAGAGAGTCAGAGTGTGAGTAGGAGAGGGGGAGGGGCAGAGAGAGAGAGAGAGAAGGAGACACAGAATCCGAAGCAGGCTGTAGGCTCTGCACTATCAGCACAGAGGCCAACACGGGGCTCGAACCTACGAACCCTGAGATCATGACCTGAGCTGAAGTTGGATGCTTAACCAACTGAGCCACCCAGGGGCCCCAGTCGGTATTGTTTCTTACAGCGTAGTGTGAATCTATAATAAACTCAAAAGTAAGAGTTAAAAAAAGAAAAACAGAGGCATTGAGGCTGAGTAGGAGAGCATGGGCTTTTAGGTCCACAAAGCTGTGTTTAAATTCTGACTCCCCTACTCACAGCTGTGCAACTACATGCCAGTTCTTTAACCTTTATGCCTTCATTTATTTTTTTCCTCCAGCTTTATTGAGATATAATTAAATTTAACATTGTATTTATTTTAGGTGCACAAAATAATGATTTGATACATGTATGTATTGCAAAATGATTACCACAGTAAATTTAGTTAACATTCCTCACCTCACAGAGTTATAGTTTCTTTATTTTAAAAGTGGCTACAATAATGCTACTTAGTTCTTTGAGTTATTTTAAGGATTAACTGGCTCTGCATAGCCAATCAGTATCTGGTAGATTTTAAAAACATTGTATATGAAAACCACTCATCATTTACTTGGATCATAAAATTATTTTGTCTTCATCCGACAAGACACTCTGACTTCTTGGCACAATTTTATTATTACTAGGTATTTCCAATTCTGCTCATGTCTTTATTTCTTTCTACTTTTATGGGATTAACTCTGTTCTTTTTCCTTCCTTAAACACTTATGAAATGTCTTTCTTCCTTTCTAAGTTTTGTATTTGAAACTATAGATTTCCCTTTGACAACTGTTTTAGCCAAATCACAAAGTTTGTATTGACAATCCAACGTTTCGTTGTCATTTAGTTATAAATGTAGCTGATTTTTTTTTCTTTGATCCAAGAATTTTTTGAAAAATGTGCTTTTCAGTTTCCCAGACACTTGATAGGGGATCTTTATGGTCTTAATAATTCTTTGAAATATGTTAAGCTTCCTCTGTGGCTCAGCATGTGATCAGTTTTTATAAATGTTTCTTATATGCTTGGAAAAGAATATATATTCTTTGTTGAGTGTGGAATTTTATCTTCAATCCCTTAATTTTATTAAATTGGTTGTTCATGTTTTCAGTATCCTTACTACATTTTCATATGGATGACCTCAGTTACTGCAGCACAATGTCCCTCTGATTGTACTTGTCTCATTTTTCTCCTTATAATTCTGCTGATTTTTGCTTCTTATATTTTTTGGCTATCTTATTAGGTACAACAGATTCAGAATTATTACATTTTTCTGATGTTCATTTTATCATAAGACATTGATTATTCATTTTGCTTTAAACATATTTTTGATCTGATAGTAATATAGCTATTTAAGCTCTTTTTCAGTTGGTGTTTGCATAGTTTATGTGCCCAGGATTTAGAATTCTAAGGGAATACATTTTTCTCCCCTCTTCAGAGCCCAGACTTTCTCCAGCAAGTGTCTTTGCTCTCTCTCCCAGAAGGCATTATCCTTTCAAGTCCATCCACTTACTTAAAGACTAGCTTCCCCAAGTGTCCTAGTCTATGTAAGCACTCTCAGTCCAACCTCTGGCCACATGAGGACCTAAGGTTTCACCTTTTTCAATGAGGGCAAAAAACCCAAGCCTCCCTCCATTTTATCCAGACTGGCTCCTGTCCTTCAACCCCTCCTTTTTACCGAAGTCTCTGCCCCTGGCAATTACACTGTCAGCTCACGTGCTTACTGTAATTTTTGTTTTTCAGTTCTGGCCTCTGGGGATTTCCTCTGAAAATTCAGCTAGGCATTTTTCTTTTAATGTTATTTACATTTCTTCAGCATTGCTAGGTGTTTGGAATGTGTTTGTGTGGAATAGATGTCAAGGGCATCTATAAGGTCCAGCATGTTACTAGAAGGACAGTTCTTATTAGGAGTACTGATCTAGGCTGAAAATGGTACTGTGTTATCTAATAATTATAGAAGACTGGATCTCTCCTTTCTGAGTCTTGATATATTATTATGAATTAAGTAAATCTGATGTTTGAGCGGAGGCTGGATACCCTGTGAGGTAGCAACACCTACAAAATCTGCCATGTAGTTTTTGTTTTGTTTTGTTTTGTTTTTGATTTTTTTTTTTTTTTNTCAGAGCCATTTTGAACTTGGGAGACCAAAAGATTGGTCTTTAAAACAGCAAGGTTTTTTTTTTTCAACTTACAAATTTGGGAACATTCGTAAACATGATGTTAATAAATAGCATTAAGATCTTATTGTTGCTTACACAAGACTTTTATAAAACAGAGTTTTACCAGAGTTACAAAACTGATTTAGACTGAAATTTTTAATCAAGTTCTTGAAAAATGTTATAAGCGTGTTTAAAAATTATACCTAAGCAACATACAATGGTGATCTCGCTTTCATAGGGAAGAGATAGGCTACACTAATATTACACTCAAAATATAGAAATTAAGGAGGAAAAGGTTCATAAATTGTAACTAATAGAGTTTTTTATAAACTTGGTATATTATTTACATTCATGCCTAATTCATGTTTTTAAACCATGACAGAAAAGAATATTTATGTCCTTTTTATAGTATTTCCATGCTGTTTTAAGCTTTAAAATATACAAAATCCTTAAAACAACTGGACTCCAACAAGTTTTTCTTTGAAATGTTATTTTATTTTACAGAAAGAGAAAGCATGCATGAGTGGGGAAGAGGGGCAGAGGGAGAGAGAGAATCTTAAGCAAGCTCTACACCCAGCACGAGCCCGAAGTGAGGCTCCATCTCATGACCCTGGGATCATGACCTGAACCGAAATCAAGAGTCCTATGATCAACAGACTGAGCCACCCAGGCACCCCTTTGAAATATTTTTAGAAGCCACAGTTAGTTTTTCCCTTATGAACACTCCTATAATCATACCAAGAGGAAATTCAGTCCCCAGAACATTAGCTAACCAGTAGGACTCTTCACCAAAGCAAAAGAACATGATTTTGCTATTGGGGTTTATTTAGTTCTCTTTGCCCAGAATAACAAGTTCTAAAATAATAATTTTGTTTATTGATGCTTCTCTTGTGCCTAAGGAATAATTAAGTGTATGGTTTAACCAGTGACCCTTGGATTATTTTGTCTAATAAAAACATTACATTTTCTTCTAGGTTACCTTCCGGACAAGAATTTATCACTGTAATATTAACAGCCAGGGTGTCATCTGTCTGGACATCCTAAAGGACAACTGGAGTCCAGCCCTAACCATTTCTAAAGTTCTCCTCTCCATCTGCTCACTTCTTACAGACTGCAACCCTGGTAAGAGACTTTAAATCCAATGTTGAACCCAAGTCTATTCAAGACTTCAATGTCAGACCTTAGTAAATTGTTTACTTTACTACCACCACCACTACTATAACTACTATTATTATTATTGATTTTAAATTTCCACAGTATGTAAATACTTTCTTTTTGAGTCTTCTCATTAGTCTTTTTGAGACCTCTTATTTGCCAAAAAGGAGAAAGCATAATGTGATAAAAATTAATGAAAAATCATTTTGGATAGAAGTGCATTTAAAGAATGCATTACATTCTGCTGCCAAATAATAATAAAAATTCAAATTGAATAGCTTAATCTTTAATTAGATGCCTACCAGAAGATGTTAATTTGAGAAATGTGGGCTATTAAAATCTGATAACAACCAAGCAGCACCACACAGACGTGACCTTGTTGGTATTTTAATAACCATGTGTCCTTTCAAGCTAATAGAACAAAAAGGCTGAATGGTCCTCAACTAGGAAATATACCTTCCCAGGAAAACTAAAGAGAGTTTATGACGAAGCTTTTGTGGCTTGTTGGTGTGCTTAATGCTGAAAGTTTTCACTTTCTGTGTCGTCCCACATGTGTGATGATGTTTTTGACCAGTTTCTCTTAATTAAAAGACAAACCAACTGCCAAATTTTCACATATCTGGGTTTATTTTGGAAAGTACAAAAATCTAAAGATAGCTACAGAGTTTTCATTGATGTCTTTAGTGAGAAATTCTTCTTTGAGTCTTTAACTAGTAGTATTAATATATCATAAGATTATATCTTCCACATTCAGGAATAAACTTTATTCAGTAGATAAGTGAAGTTTTAGATAAGAGAAATGACAGAGGGGAATCAGGATCCCTCTTAGGCTCCTGTCTGGTTTATAAAACATGAATAATTTATAATATGTTCAATTTTTAAAACTTCAAAATCAGGATGTATAAGAATACTTCCACCAAAAGAAAAATCAAATATAATTATGCAAGATTATTACAAAATATTTTTTAAAGTATTTCATACTTCTACCCCAGATTGTGAAGTTCATTAATACTGCAGTAATTTAAAACTGAATGACAAATATTGTGTTCTTTCTCATTATTCCTATTTCAACCCCATTTGTCTGTCTGACTGTGTATAACTTCATTTGGAGACTAATGTCATAAAAAGACATTTTTTGTGTGATATGAGGCTTAAACCAAGTGGTCCTCCTGGAAATGTTGGAACACGGAACTACATCTGCCTTCCCCCTCCTAACAGTACTTCTGGGGTTTGCTGAAATTTAGATGGAGTTGTTTTTTAAGAGAAAAATTTATCTTGATAAGTAAGTCACTCATACAAGAAACTTCTGACATGAGGTCATCATACTATGTGTCAGTTGTATCTCAGTTAAACTAGAGAGAGAAAAGAAACTTTTGAGACCATACTATTTATGAGGCACTTATGAGCACTAGATGAATAAGAAGTCCTTAGTTCTTACATGTGGGTAAAGTGTAACTTCACACTTAGAAAGATCCGTGCTGAGACTCATTCCTTACTCAGCAGTAGCCAGGCCTTCTCCATCTCCCAGTCAAGTTGAAATGGGCCTGTCCCCCTGAGTCAACTTGTGTGTGGGAAGCTCTTCGCTGTACCGGTGATCTCTGCTTAGAGGAATACATTCATCCACCAAAGCCTTCTCTTAGCAATCAAAAATATTTCTGTTCAGTCGAGTCTTCTTTTGCTGTGTCTCAGAAAACTACATATACATTCTGCAAAACAATAAAAATAAAATCACCCCTGGCTAAAGCAAAATCACATAAAGAAAATAAATAGATTTTAAAACTAATAATATTGATAGTAAGAATAAGTGTAAGAGATAAAGAAAAAGTAAAGAATAAGCCTAAAGATAAAGCCTTAAGTTAGATCAACTAGATACAGCTCATCTGATCTAAGAATAGAATATTGTTTGTAAAATATGTGGCAACTAAATGTTTATACTTTAAGACATATAGAAAAGTTTCCTAATTGGCACATCATCAATATGTATATTCACACTTCCAGAGTCTTAAAAAGGGTTGTTTATCTTAAACAAGTCAAAATGGCCTTTCTTTTCTTTAATGGATTTGCTTCATGCTCTTTTCTGGTACACTTCCAATCTGTAGATTTTTTCCCCCAGATTTAAGTTAAACTTCAACCTAACCTATCTTCAAATTATCACAAATATAAGTTTGATAGAATACAAATAAATAAAATTTTCCTATACTGAATATGTAGAACTATTTAACACCAGAAATGCTGTCCGCTCTCAAGTAGGTTTTGCATAAAATTGTGCACCAGTTTTCAAAGTGCTTTCTCACTCTTCTCCCTACATAAACTGACTTTTTTAATCTTTTTCATACTTTTCTCATAATTTACATTCGTATCTTTGAAGAATTTTTCGTCTCTTCAAAAGTAAATTTTAAATGGTTGAGGGTGGGGCTGTCCATCCTTATGGCATGATATTTTTAGTCCACAGATACAGACTTTAATACCAGCTCCACTATTAAGTAGTTGTGTGACTTGTACTGATCACTTAACTTTCCTCAGACTCCGTTTCACGTACAAAACAGAGATAACCATCAGCCCTACCTAAATCACAGGATTCCTGTGAGGTACACATGCGAGCCCTTTGTAAACAGTCGTGGACTGTTGTTGATGTCATTTCCCAGAGTACTTATGACTACAAATGGGCATGCATTCAGTGGCTGACAAATACCTGTTCAGCTGAATTTAACTGAGAGAAGAGGGTATTGAATAATCTCTAAACACCACCACCTCAGCACTGACACTCTTGGATTTAAACTCTGGAAAGAGCCTGACCTTGAGTCAGTAGTCCCTATTGCATTATTTCCTAGAAAGGATTATCTCTCAGGTGGCAAAATGTCCAATGCCTACCAGCCAGTTGACATGCACCGGTGATAATCATTCTGTTCCCGGTGCGTCGGTAGGTCTAACTGCTGGCCTTGCTAGGGCTGCCCACCTGTCACAGTGATGTTCCCTGAGCCTGCAGAGCCCTCTTACCGTCAGATACCACCTGGCTGCCAGCATTTGTCTGTGTCACACTGCTGGGGAACAGAGTGGCCACAGAAAGGAGTAGAAGGTAGTAAGCTCCAAAGGCCCGGCCTAGCCTTCCCAGCTCCCGGATTTCAGTCTTCCTGGTGAACATGATGTAATGCATGAGTTGCTGTCCTTTAGAGTACTATCAGATTTCCGTTTTTCTGAATGCTCTTACTTGTCAGTACTCTCTTCTCAAGCATATACAAAATTTAAGCTCTGTTCTATTTGATTTTATCTTTTGAAGTTTATTTTTGCTATTTTGTGGTTGTTTTTTTAAACTCTTAGATGCTTATCATATTCTTTATATGAAATCTATTTATTGTTTAAAATATGCTTATCTTATGGTCTTCAGACCTAAAAGTAATGAGTATTTTCCCTCATAAAAAATGAACTATCCTGAGGAAACTGATAATTATGAAATAAAACAAGGTCAACGGTTTTTTATATCATATGCTTTATTTACAGGGTAGCTTTCAGAAGTATTTCTAATCTTTTTTTCCTCTTCTTTTTCTGAAAAGTATTTAAATCTGGATGTCATAGCATTATTTTTTTATCTCAGTTCTTTCCTGCTCTACTGCTGTTGCTATATAAAGCATTATAAGCTTGTTTCATTTGGAATGTAATTCTGATACGGTATCATTAAAAAATTATCCCCCAAATGTATGGCTTTTATGAGATAATTAGAAATTTGAAAACTGAGCTTTTGATATTAAAGAATTACTGCCAGAAATTCTCAGGCATATTAAAAAGGAACTTTCATTGTGAATTTTTTACATATCCTTACCTTTTAGAGATATGGAACTATTTGCAAATAAAGTTCTTTAATTTCTAGAATTTGCTTAAAAATAATCCAGAAAGGGGCGCCTGGGTGGCTCAGTTGATTAAGCATCCGACTTCAGCTCAGGTCATGAACTCACGGTTCGTGGGTTCGAGCCCCGCGTCGGGCTCTATGCTGACAGCTAGTTCAGAGGCTGGAGCCTGCTTCAGATTCTGTGTCTCCCTCTCTCTCTCTCTGACCTTCCCCTGTTCATGCTGTCTCTCTTTCTCTCTCAGAAATAAATAAAAAACATTAAAAAAAAATAATCCAGAAAGATGGAAGTCGATAAGGATGTGGAAGATATGAGATCGACCATTGTAATTGTTGAATGATGAGTGATGAGCACATTGGGGGCCACATTATACTAGTCTGTCTACCTTTGAATATGTCTGAAGTTTTCCATAATAAGAACTTCCTTTTAACTGCCAAAGACAGGCAGCGGTGTAATCTGTAAAAGGTGTGCGATTTGGCCCTTTTGCTCTGTTGCAGAGTCATTTGGGCCCTGACCCTCACCGTCTGTATTTCATTCCCCTATCCTCTGCCTTCCAGCTAAAGACTGCCTCATGTTTTAGCCTGGGCCATCAGGGCCCTGCATTCATACAACCATGAAGTCTTTGTCCGCCACTCTTCAAACAGGCAGAGCCATATACACCAGATCAAATGAAAATGCTCTGAGCATACTCACAAACATCAGCACTCAAGATGGATGAACTCTTCCCCCTACCCCCAGCACCTTCCAAATCAAAATCAAGTATCAGTTACTCCCAGTCTTAGATTTATGCATATCTTTATTAGAACAACAAATAGAACTAAGAATGGCAGCTAATTAACCCTCAGCCTTACACAGTGATTAAGCCGAGGGTGAGCACAGCTGCAGCTTCATTGGTAAGAGCTTTATTCTTCTCAAATGGACTGAGCAAATGGAAAGAGGAATTCGCTCCCAGTGGCTCTTTTATAGTGTTCTATAAAAGGTCAGGAATAGCTCCTTCCTCATTCTCCAACTTCACAACCCTTTGTTTCAGATCACTTATGGCCCATTTTTCAAACAACTGATAAATACAATCCTTATCCATAAAGTGCCTCATATACCTTAACTTTGATTGTTATTAACTGCTTATCTTTGACCTGGTTATGAGTGCATAATAAGTTATGTTACTAAACATTAAAATTTTATAATTGGTACTGACTGCTAGAGGGTGGGGACCATAAAGTAGAATTAATTATTTCAACACAGGCATATTTGTGTAGATTATTTACACTAAGTTTGTGAGCTGTTAGACTGATGAAAGTTACATAAATAGACTTTTGAGAGGTTCTCCTGCCTGCTGTAGCAGCGTGAACTTGGCTTCTACACATCCTACTCTGCTACACTTGAGAAATGGCAAAGAACAGTTTCTTTAACTGAAATTCAGATAAAGCTGTAAAAACGGTAACCTACCTGTTTTTAAGGCAGGCTGTCTTAGCTGGAATGCCAAAAAAAATTTTTTTTTACTTTCCTGTAAGAGGTATTAAATATGGGTACATAGACCTAAGGTTTCTCCTAATGCCTACCTTTGACTTTTTTAAAAGTGAGAAAATTTATAAAGTAGAAATATATGGTACAACATACAGCTAACTTGAAGCTGTTTTCATTACAAAGAGTTGGCTCTCATCTAGAATGTCACATGATAAACTCTAAAAGTCCTTCTAATCGGTACTTCAAAATGTGGATATAGATAGGCTGTAATTCATAGTCATGTAACTTCTCTGACACCTTCTGTAAAGGAAAGCTATAGTTATATGTCGATAGTCTACCCAGTATTTTCAAAACCATGAAAGTAAATAAAGTCCAAGAAATGTATAAAGTTCCAACTCCATATTATCCCCAGCACCCTACGACATTGCCCCCTCACGCACCACAGGTTCCCAAAGACTTCCTCGGATCTGTTTGGAACTAGGCCTTCCATGGTGTGGAGGTCCTAGAAGAACTGAGGATTCATCACAAGGATGAATAAAATCAGGGAATACACATCATTAAATGGGGAAGAACAGTTCTGTTTTGTGAATTAAAGAAGTTTTGGGGCACCTGAGTGGCTCAGTCAGTTAAGCATCTGACTTCGGTTCAGGTCATGATCTCATGGTTCATAAGTTCAAGCCCCACATCAGGCTCTTTGCTGACAGCTCAGAGCCTGGAGCCTGCTTTGGATTCTGTGTCTCCCTCTCTCTCTCTCTCTCTGCCCCTCTCCCACTTGTCCTTGCTCTTTCTCTCTCTCAAAAATAAACATTTTTTTTTTAATTTTTTTAATGTTTTATTTATTTCTAGGAGAGAGAGANAAATTTTTCACAGAAGTGATTCTGTACCGTCATAAATTTGGTTTAAAAAAAAGTATCAATTCTGTTTACCTATATATTTATAAATGTGTTTCCCTACCTCGTGATTCTGTATAAAGAAACCCTTTAGTTGTCTTTACAAGGGATACTAGTATACAACAAAGTAAACTAAAAGATCCAATTTTATGGTATTCTATCAAAAATGATTTTCAAGTGGCACCTGCATGGCTCAACTACGTAAGCATCCGATTCTTGATTTCAGCTCCGTTTGTGAGCTGCACTGAGCATGGAGCCTGCTTGGGATTCTGCCCTCTCCTGCTCACATTTCTCTCCCTCCCTCTCTTTCTCTCTCTCTCTCAAAAATTAACATTGAAAAAGTAACATTTAAATTAACATTAAAAAAAAAAAAAAAAAAAGAATGAGGGCACCTGACTGGCTCAGTCATTTGACCATCCAACTTCGAGTCAGGTCATGATCTTACAGTTCGTGAGGTCAAGCCCGGCATTGGGCTCTGAGCTGACAACTCTTCAGATTCTGTGTCCATCTCTCTCTCTCTACCCCTTACCCACTCATGCTCTTTCTCTCTCTCTCAAAAATAAATAAACATTAAAAAAAATTTTTATAGAATGATTTTCTAGAAAACACAGAATGAGAAAAGAAAGCTAAAATTATCTGATCATGGGTTTAAGTTCTGGATTGCCAGGTAGTGAAACAAGTAAAGAGAACTTGAGTCAGAGTTGTCTGGAAAGGATTGGTGGCTTCAAAATGTAGGAGAGAGATGACTCCATGACAAAGCAAGTGTCCTAATCAGCCCTTGATATTTCTGCTTTGCATAGGCAAATCTTTATTTAACACAACCATCAGTTTTATATCTTTTCTGAACATCCAGTTTGCCTAGTTTAAAAGAATATTACCAAAAAAGGAAAAAAAAGAATATTACCTGTTTACTTTTTTTCTTTTTGACATATTGTCCAGAAATGCTGACCTTTACGAAAACTTTATTACTTTCTCAGTTAAATATATCTGCTTGGTAAGTTTGATTCTTTTAAAGATGGTAAAAACTGTACCTTATTTGCTGATATCTGAACTCCATTCAAAATATGTCTGTAAAGTTTTACCTTCATATCTGATCTAAAGAAAAGACCCACTGGAGAAATTACTCTCCTTGGGTAAAGAAGAAAATACAACCTTGTATTTATCATACTTAACGTTTGTTTCTCTCACTTGCTTCCTTACCTCTGACCCAGGAAGCAGCTCTGATAATAGCTGTGCTTCCATGCTTGAAGCAGGAAGAGGACTCCCTAGGGTAGCAATCTGTAGTATTTTTCCTGGTTTGGTTTGGTTTCGTTTGGTTTTTTGCCATTGTAGAGCTGTTCACTCCTCCTTTATCACATTCTAATTGGTATGTCCAGTAACAGGAGTAAAATCTCACCAATTCAGTAAAATTAGGATGTCAGATACAATTTTTTTAAATGTTTGTTTATTTTAGAGAGACAGAGAGAGCAAGCATGAGCAGGGAGGGGCAGAGAGAGAGGGAGACACAGAATCTGAAGGAAGCTCCAGGCTCTGACCTGTCAACACAGAGCCCCATGCGGGGCTCAAACTCATGGACCGCAAGATCATGACCTGAGCTGAAGTCGGACATTTAACCAACTGAGCCACACAGGCACCCCCAGATACAATTTTTTAATGAATTGTAGGAAATTTTAAATGAGTGAAGACCTATTAAGCACACATAGGAAACACTAGTAAAATTTTTAAACTACATGGCCTTAGACTCTGCTTTACCAAGGACAGTGATGAAGTGGGTTTTTTGCCTAAATAAAATAGAGGAAATGGTTATAATGAGCCCTAATGTATTCCTCACTATGCCTCAGAACTTACCTTTATTTAGGGTTTAGGTATTTTTACAGATTATTAAAGCCTTTTTTAAAAGATATTTCTTTTACAGTAAACTTCAGAATAGGTCACTGCATTAGAATTACTATTAATATTTGTTACTCAAGGGTGCAGTATGTGTTGTTTTGGCAAGTAGGCTCCTGGTAAAGCTTGGTTTTCTGCTTAAGGAGAAATGAATTTAAACAAAACAGTTAAGTAATGTTATGTTCGAAATTATAACGATGCACTATAGTGTTTTAATTGGGAAATTTAAGAGTTCTGAAACAACATAATAAAAATCCTCTAATTGTCCAGAAATTTACTTGCATGGACAAAACATCTGGATGATTGAATAACATGTTGCCTTTTTAATTTGGATATTTGACATCATACTGTGTCTTGGGTGAAATGTTACAATTATGAAAATATGAAGAATTAATGTAACCCTACCAGTGTCTGAGTCTGAGACCCTTAATTACCAGACAGTTATCTTTATATTTCCTTACTTTCTACAGCCTTCCATTCAGTATTTGGCCTGGGCAAGGTGCTTCCAGTAACAGCACTCACAATAATTATTAATTATTTTTTTAAGTTTATAGATTTATTTTGAGAGAGAGGGGAAGGGAGAGCAGAGAGAGAAGGGAAAGAGAGAATCCCAAGCAAGCTCCACGCTGCCAGCACAGAGCCCAATGCAGGACTCATTCTCACAAACCATAAAATCATGACCCGAGCCAAAATTGAGAGTCAGATGCTTCACTGACTGAGCCACCCAGGCACCCACAATAATTCTTACGTTAAAAAGAAGATGCTTCTGACATGTCAGACTAATTATTTGTACACAATAGCAGTAACTTCTTTCTTTTTTCCTTCTATATTTGTCCTTTAAGAGATCCCGGAGCTTATGGGTGTTGAATTTTTTATTATGTCATATTGGTGAGGATTACATAATAAGCAGCATTGGAGTTCCTTTAAACTACAGGCATATTTCTTTCCATGATAGGCAGTGTTCCTGGAAAGAAATCAAAAAACAAAATGTTTTAGATATATTTGAAGAACTTCTTACTTAAAAGAACACCCTATGGAGAAACCTGTTGCCAACTAAAGCATTTATAAGCTTAAATAATGAATTTATTTTTTAATAAAAAATATTTTTTTATCTTTTCTTGAAAATACAAGGATATTTTCCCCCTAATTCAGCACTGCCTTCCCTCTGAGAGCATTTCCCCAAATAAGATGTATTTTTTGTGATACTCACATACCTAGCACAGCCTACAAAAGCCTTTGTAGGGGCACCTGGGTGGCTCAGTCGGTTAAGCATCTGACTTCGGCTCAGGTCATGATCTCACAGTTCATGGGTTGGAGCCCCACATCGGGCTCTGTGCTGATG
>NW_027529451.1:878075-955402 GCF_008692635.1 Crocuta crocuta
AAAAAAAAAAAAAAAAAAGCCTTTGTAGCTGTGTGCCTGAAGGGAGAGGTAGGTAGTACCATATGGCGCAACTGCTCACATTAGTGAAGTGTGCATCACCTTTTATTCAGAGCATCGTGGCCACACACGTACTCCAGTGACTGACTTTCTTGTCTAGCCTAGCTCCCATGATGGACACGTGTTCATACATATGTTTGTCTAATGGAAATACATAAGGGAAGTTAGGACAAATGGAGACCTAGAGGAGATGTCTTTATCTAGCTTCGGGTACCACCATTAACTTTTTGTAAGGAAAGCCCTAGAAAAGATCACAGCTATGGGGAAAAGGTACCAGTCTGGTCGTTTATAGAGGATTCATCTACCTGAGGAATGTATGCATTTCTGTCGGGGCGAGGGGCTTATAGGGCTGATGTATATTAACTTTAGCCTTATTCAGAATGGTTCCATTTCTGCGGAAAAGCATCCTCTTGATGGATTTGCAGTCATAGTATTGTGGATAGCCTAGGTTTGGTATTCATCATAAATGAATTCAGTATAGTCTTGTGTCCAATTCAGTGAAAGTTTTTAAGTGAAAGTTTACTGTCCGTGGAGCTTTCCATTAGCTTGTTTGTTAAATTCTCTGGAAAGGTGATTTAAAGTTATATTATCCTAGGCAAAGAAGCCATTGATTTGTATATGGCATTGATTTCCATTTGGGGAACTCTGGCTCTGTTGCATATTCATAGTTTTCATGGCGGAGCTAGGATATCTTAAAGGTGAAAAACAGATCTAGATGTACTCCTTGGTAATGTCTCAGTATTGGCTTTTCTTTTTTTCAAAATGGAAATATCTTGTTTTTTTCTTAAATAATAATACATGCTTATTATATTTCTCTTAAATTAACTATCCTTTACAGATAAGTATTCAATTCTCATTTGAGGCTCTTTGCTCCGCCAACTCAAAGTTGATGGGAATCAGCAAACTATATTTGTCAGTTAAGTTTGTCTCATTATAATTTTGGTGTAAATTTAGACATATGACCTCCATGTTTAGCCCTTCCTTTGACCTGCTTCTACTTAGCATTTCCCTGTGCATATTTATTGCCCCTTAATTAATATAAATCTAGACATGGGTATTAGCTGTTGCTAGAAGTATTCTGCTATAAAGTCTTTCGCTGTCCCTTCAACAATAACCTCTAATTTATTGGTTTGGAAGTTGATCTCATTATAAAGCTGCTGTATATATTAATTTATGATGAAAATTCTGTATGTATTAATTTATGATGAAAATTCTCTTCAATTTACTTTTTAGAAAACGGCATTTTGGGGTTTCCTTTTTAGATATCATCAGTGATTTGTTGTTGTGTTGTTTAGGGAAACACTAATAAGAAAATGAGATGGTGTAATTCAGTACATCTCAATTTCTGCATTCTTCCAAAACTGACATCTTCCTCCACTAAAATCAATTCATGAGTATCTTTCTGAGTTTAGAATATAGCAAACTGTATGAAAGGTATTTTTCTCCCGTAAAGCAAGTTTTTGGCATCTGATGCTGTTTAGGGAATTGGGTAAAGCTGTTGAAGCAAGCGTGTGTTCTGTTTTTGTCAGTGAAAGGCTCAGAAAACACAAATAAGAAATCGAAAAGTGAAGCAGACCCTCAGTATAAACAAACACTATTCTTTACTTGAGAATGTGTCTTTTACTCAGAACTGTTTACCCAAGGAATGATTCAAAGACTGTCTTTCTTTCTGTGAGGAATTTCTGAAGAATCCAGAACATTTAGCCTATATTTTAATTAACTTTTCCTTTATGACTTCTTGAATGAAAATAATTGAGAAAGGACTACAATATTAGTTTTTCTCATTCTAGAGTAAAAAGAGGGTTTTTTAATGATAGGGAAAGAATTATGCAAAAATTGCATGTTTTAGGTCAAAAGTCTTTCCTGTTCCCATAAATAACCTCTCCCAGTGTTTTGGGGTTTTTTCCATTTTTCATTCTTTATAGTTGAGGACCAGCAACAAGTTTGTCATTGTCACTCTTTAAAATTGGTTCTCTTTTCTTCTGCATGTAGTCAGGTCTTTTTTATTTATTTACCATAGGATTCACCATTTGGGTTTATTTACAGCTTCTGTCAGGAAACACTTGCCTGTGTCAGGCTTTACTAAACAGTTTAGTTCCAACAAGAGTGACTTTTCCTGTGTCTGTCGTCCAGTTGTTCTGTAGTCTTGCTCGCCACACAAACAGAAAGGGCTCCGGTGTTATTCCCAGGCAGCTCTTTGCCACAGGTACCTTTTTTATCACTGAAACTATATGTAGAAGTGATGAGATTATTAAGTAGCTGACTGTGGTTCATGTCATTCTTTTAGATCCTCACTATGTACCACTTTTGAAACTCTGAAGTGCTGTTTCTTTGTTGGTTAATTTATTTTGCCATTTAGACTTCTGTCCTCATTCAGTTCATACCTGTAACCCACTGTCTTAATAATATTTATTGTCAGAAACACCTGTACCTGGTTTATAAATGACGTAGCTTGGATTTTACTTTATGTAAATTTTAAGTGAACACACTTTTTAAAATTGATAACAGCATAAAACACTGTATAGGATGTTGACTGCTCATTCTGCACTAGGAAGGACCCCTTAGCCAAGAGACCATGGTGCCCTGATCTCCTTTTTGTCTTAGTCTGATTCCCCATATGACTGTCACACTCCCTTTTCAGGCAGCCTCTCAGGGAGTACCATCTTCTGAAACCATGGACACCACCCATCCAGCACTAAAGAGATCCCTCTGTGATCACACTAACTTTTTTCCTAAGTTTATTTATTTATTTTGATAGAGAACGCGTGCAAGGGCATACAGGCAGGGGAGGGGCAAAGGAGGGGGGGAATCTCAAGTAGGCTCCATGCCCAGCTCAGAGCCAAACATGGGGCTCAACATGGGGCTTGATCTCATGACTGTGAGATCATGACCTGAGCCAAAATCAGGAGTCAGGCACTTAACCGACAGAGCCACCCAGGCACCCCTGAAGAATCTTTATGTACAGAGGAAGTTTTGTTAATGAAACTATTCTGTGTTTTGTTAGTAGTTGTCTAATGTCCTCAGGGACCAGGTGTGGAGACTGGAAGAAATAGTGATACTCTTAAGGCGAAACATTAGATTTTTCCTTCTGCCTACAAATATAAATAGCCCAGTATGAACCACTGGGCTTTTGCTTACATTCTCACATCAGCTTGTTCATCACTGCCTTCTGCAGACTGTCTCTTTCACAAATTCTAATAGAAAAAGCAATTAAGAGAAAAAGAATGAATATCAGAGGTCATCTAAAAAGTAATTTAACCCACATCATCTTTTGAAAGGGATAGATACTGAAACTTTATATATAGCTGCTTCCCAGCCTTTGGTGACGCTGCAGTGCTTTCTTACTCATCTTTGGCCTGTCCGCATTAGCCTGGGGACTCTTGTGCTTTGCCCTCTGGAGTCTGTAATATAAAAACAGTTGATCTATTGCATGTGTTTTCACAGTACATATGTACAAATTCCAGCTTCACCCCAGGCTCTGATTTGACTCCTCCTCAAGCCTGAAGTATGTCCCTGTTCTCCATAAGAATCACTGAGCTGCAGCTAATGGCAAATGGAAATGGACCAGCACATATTTATTTCCTCAGGACAGAGCTTTGTGGTGTATCAATCCTTAGTTAGTCCTCCTTTCTCCCCTTTCCTGTCAGCCAATCTCTTCTTTTTTATTTGTATTTCTGGCTCTTCTGTTTTTCTGCTACTGATTCTCTTTTTCTTTTCTTTTTTTATCCTAAGTGGTCACCTGCTGCTCTCCCTCCTAATTTCCTTTAACCTTTCTTTTACCCAGAAAAATGTTTTTGTTTAAAAAAAAAAAAAAAGGATATCCAAACTATCTATTTATTTATTTAAAAGAGCTTTATTTAGTATTATCTCTATAACCATATGACTTAGCTTGTAGTGTCTATTAGCCTAGTGTAACCTTGGAGTATTCCATTTCACTTCATATGCCAAGTGATGGCTCTTGTCTCTCTGGTGTACCAGGGAAGGAATGCCCGCCATCGACTCTCAAAAGGGGTATAGTGTCAGTTCTGAAAATGTGACTCAAAACTGAGAGTAATGTTGGAGTTGTTGCCTGCCTTAGCCAGGACATACCTTCTTAATGTCATGGCCTCTTCCTCCAGTTAAACAGTTGCTTTTTTAAGTCTTGCTTGGAAAATATATTAAAGTCCTAAGCTCTGTAAGTAGCAGTGCCAAAGCAGAATCACACATGTAGGACAGTAATCTCATTTTGATATTCTGAATTGATTGTCCTGTGCACAGATGGCAGGACTTTAAATGAAAAACACTGGAGTTAGTCTGTAGTATAAGATGGCTCATGTTATGTAGCTCTCAGCTGTTGCACCTCACTGCACTTATGCCTGACTTCTCTTTGCATGCATGCATCTTTTCAGCAAACCTTATGTGCCCCTTGCTAGATTCACCAATGTCAGATAGAGCATGAGCCCAATAAAGGTTATACCTTGCCATGTTAAAAAAAGATTAAGCCAAAGGAGCTAAATTATACTGAGTTTTGAAGATGTCAGGAAAATTGGAGTGTTGCCCAGCTCTTTCCCTTACTAAATAAATCGGTGCCCATTTGTGAATTGAAGACAGTACTTCTGGTCCTGACTATCTTGCAGCATTATTGTGAAGCTAAAGTTGTGTGTGTGCACCTCTGTAAACACCTTGAAAGCTAGAGTATCATTGTATGGAATGTATTGTACTGCAGGCCTGTATTAGCTCTGCAAGGTGCAGTTAACCTGTACTTTGAGGTGTCAAAAGAGCCTTTTGTTATTGGTGGTGGTGTTTTGTTTCTTGCGTAAAATCTTTAAGTGGCTTATTCTTAGTTTTATGACTTGGGAGTTTCAGACATGATGGAATTTACCTGTTAGACAGAAAATTGATAGGGAAAATGAATTGAAATTAAAGCTTAATGATTTCATTTTGCTCTAGGCTCCTATCTTCAAAATCTAAAAAAAAAAATTAAGAATTTAATGTTATCTTTATCATCTATAAAACGAAGTCTACTTCTTTATTCTCACACACATAGTATACAAACTATATGCCCATATGCACACCCGTGTGGCTGAAGAACTTCTCAAGAAACTTTGCCTTATGTCAAGTCCAGCCAAGCCTTTTTAAACCTTTACTCCTATCCCTATTGTTCCTTTGCTCTTACCCTGTATAAAATGTGTCTCAAGTCCAAACACAGCTTAAAATTTGTCAAGATTTTGTATCAGGTGACAGACTCCTGAAGCCCAGAGACTATGTCTAGCTAAGATAGAAGTGAAACCTAGTGATTTTTACTAGGGGTTTAAGTAAATTTAATTTCACTGTACTAGATACAGTTTACTATCTGGATTGTTTGTAATGTTTTCAGAATACATCAGAGTGAACTTCAGCTTCTGGCCATAAAGAAATAACAGCTATTAGGTTTATACTCTTACCTTTACCAACTAGAAAACCAGACACTGAACAACAGGCAGCCCAAGACTAAGATCCCTAAGAGGAACACATGAAGTGAGCCCCACACTTGCCCCAGCTCACTGCCTAGAGGCAGTTTCCAGGCTGCATTATAGGGAGGAAAAAACCAAAGAGAGCACCCAGCGGTCTCACTGAGTTGAGGAGACAGAGATAGGGGCTTAGGAAGACCTATGTGGCTGATATCTGTGGGGTGGAGATCCAGAGAAGAGGGACTACACAGAGAAAATGCTCCAGAGATCTGAAAAGGGATCCCCTCAAGTCTTTGGCCACATTTAGATCTCTGCATATGTCAGAAGAAGCCACCTGGGGCCCGGGAAAAAACGTGCACAGAGCAGTAGGCCGAACAATGCCTAGAGCTCACACAAGGCTGTCTGGGAGTGACCTCACAATAAGCAGGAATTCATGCTGTCCTGGTAAGACGCTGCCTTAATAGTAGGGGCAAATTAGCTCTGCACCAGAGGCTCCACTGGACCTGCCCTAACAGAATTTAAAAGCAAGCTTAGAAGGATCAGACTTCTCCTAAATAAATACATGCTAGAACAAAGTGCAGCATTCTTTAAGGGGATACAACAAATTCCAACACCCAACAATGTAAAATTCAGTATTGTACCTCCAATAAAATATTACTGGCATTTTAAAAGCAGGAAAATAGAACCCATAACCAATTAATTAATCCATAGTACCAGACCCTGAAACCACAGAGATGATGGAATCAGTAGGCATGAATGCTAAAACAGCTATTATAAATTCCATATGCTTAAGAAAGTAGAGGAAGATGCAAACATGATGAGAAAAAAACAAAATATTAACACGGTGGAAATGAAACTTCTAGAGATACAAAATGCAGTCTCTGACATTAAAAGCACATTGGATAGGATTAACAGCAGATTTCATACAGTAGAAGAAAGTTGGAAGTGAAATTGAACATAGTAATAGAAACTATCCATAATGAACCAAGAGAAATAAAAGTTTAAAAATTAAAATGAACAGAGCCAAAGTGATCTGTGGGATGACATCAGGCTACATAGCATACTTGTAATTGGGAGTCCCAGAAAAGGAAGTCAGGAAAAGAAAAAATATTTTAAAAAATAACGAAGGAACTTCCACTTCCAGTAAAGAGATAACCATATTTGCCCTCCCTCCCTGAAACAACCAAAAGACAGACAAAATACATAAAGCAATGGTTTTCAAGACACAGGGCTCAGACAGTAAAGGTCCGTGATCCCTGATACACGGGGAACAAAGTGAACCTGGACTACTGCGCTGTGAGAGTTTCAGTCCCTTGTGCTGGGAAGGGAGCCCAGGTGGAGCCCAGCAGACTCTTTAAGTTGAGCAGACAGAACTGAGTCCAAGGAAGTCGAGGCGCTAGAGTTCCTAAGACAGAGTACAGAGAGGAGAGAGCTCCACACACAGAAGGAACCCCAAATATCTGCAGAAGGTACCCCTTGAGTATTTAGGAGAGTATGGATCACGTGCATGTAAGGAAACTACCCAAGTCTGGAGAAAGAACTGGTTTGTTCCCCCTTTTTGCCACACTGGTGAGTGATGGATTCCCCGCCTAGGGTTATGAGAAGTGGCCAAAAACACAACACCCAACACTGGACAGATGAGATTGACAACAGTTTACTAGTCACTTACATTCTTAGCCTTGTGGGCAGGACATCACACGACTTGCCGGGCCACACGGGCATTGCACTCAGGAACAGAAGGAGGAACCAAGGGCTGTGGGAGGCAGACATTGTAGTCTCTAGGGCAGAGTGCTCCCTGGTTCCTGCAGAAGGATGTGACTGGCTTATTTTAAATAATTCCACAGGCTGGCAGGAAATTGAATAACACTATTCAGTGATAAGCAGGAACTATTCCCCATGTCCCTGGTAAAGGGCATTTTTCAACTAGTGGCCCTTATCCATGGGAGCAGAGTCAGGAAGGGAATTTGTGGCTATGCCATTTGAAATCTATCCGGTTTTCTTGAGATGTTAACCAGCACACAATGCACATAATGCTGAACCTTAATTCAGTATGGTCTTATACTACAAGGACCATCTTAAGGGGTTAAAGAAAACACTACCTTTTCCCACCAGCCAGACTAGAAAAATTCATAATTCGTGGCACGTTTGGATATGCAGGAAGGGGTTGACTTAACTTGTGGAAAATAATTAGCCCTAGATTAATTAAGCACTGCTTCAGCCTACCTACCTAGTCATAAAAGCAACACCCCACAGAATCAAAGTGTCTACAAGAACAAAGCTCAAGAATATAAGAATACAAGAATTAAAAACTTAATTTTTGTTAATTTTTAATTTTTTTTAATTTTTAAACAAAGAATACAAAAATAATCCCTCAACCAACAGGGCAGAATCCACAAGGTCTGGCCTCCAAAGATTACCAGGCTGCATAGAAGCAGAAACACATGGCACCTGATAAGGAGCATAACCACTTCCTGGAAATGGACGCAGAACTCACACAGACATTAGAATTAGACTCAATAATGGTTGATAATTTTCTGAATTTGATGAGAACTTTAAACACATGTATCAAAGAAGCTTGATGAACCCTAAGCAGAAGAAACATAAAGAAAACCAAATCATACCAAATTGCTAAAGAATGATAGAGAATGTCTTAAAAGCAGCTCCCCTAGAAATGGTTATTTTATTACAGAGAAGCAAAAATAATAATGACAGCAAATGTGTATAAAGAAACTACAAACCAGAACATGGTTGAACTACATCTTTAAAGTACTAAAGGAAAAACTGTCAGCCCAGAATTCTATACCCAGTGGAAACATATTTCAAAAAAGGATATTTCCAATAAGACATACCAAAGCTTATGCACATTCTGAGGTAAAAATTGACATTAGAAGAAGGTCTTTATAAGCAAGATAAAAATCCAAAAAGCATAAAGGAAAAGCATCAACAGATTTGACTACATAAAAATTTTGAAATTCCGTACAGCAAAAATTCCATTAAATTGTTCACATATCACAGTCTCGCAACATATATAGTGGGCAGAGAGTTAACATGCCTAATGTAGGAAGAACTATAAATCAACAAGTGAAAAAACCAGTAACTCGGTAAAAAAAAAATTGGAAAAATGATCTAAGCACGCAGAGCACAGAACAGTGAAGTACAACCAAGAAACATAGGAAAAGATCTTTGAACTCTAGAAAACACCAGCAAAATGAGATTTCTCTTTTTAATCACTGGATTGACAAAAATCAAAAGATTAATAATGTCCGATATAGGGAGAGTCCTGGGAAAGGCACTCACACACTGTTTTTAGGAATATAGATTGGTACTACATCTTTCAAGCACAATTTGGAAGCACCTGTCAAAATGTAAAATGCACACATCCTCTGATCAGCAGTCTTGCTTCTGGGAATCCATCCTGTAAAAATACTCACAAGTGCCCATGGATATATGTTCAAGGAATACTCCACAACATTATTATTTTTTTAATATAATTTATTGTCAAATTGGCTAACATACAGTTGTAAAGTGTGCTCTTGGTTTTGGGGGTAGATTCCTGTGGCTCATCGCTTACATACACCACCCAGTGCTCATCCCAACAAGTGCCCTCCTCAGTGTCCATCACCCATTTTCCCCTTTCTCCCACTTCTGGGTCCACCCTAAGTTTGTTCTCTGTATTTACTGGTCTTTTGTGGTTTGCCTCCCTCCCTCTCTGTTTATAGCTATTTTTTCCCTTCCCTTCCCCCATTGTCTTCTGTTAAGTTCCTCACAAACTGCATATGAGAGAAAACATATAATATCTGCCTTTCTCTGACTGACTTATTTCACTCAGCATAATACCTTCCAGTTCCATCCATGTTGCTGCAAATGGCATGATTTCATTCTTTCTCATTGCCAAGTAGTATTCCATTGTATATATAAACCACATCTTCTTGATCCATTCATCAGTTGATGGACATTTAGGCTCTTTCCATAATTTGGCTATTGTTGAAAGCACTGCTGTAAACATTGGGATACATGTGCCCCTATGAATCAGCTCTCCTGTATCCTTTGGATAAATTCCTAGTAGTGCTATTGCTGGGTCGAAGGGTAGTTCTTTTTTTTTAATTTTTTGAGGAACCTCCACACTGTTTTCCAGCGTGGCTGTACCACTTTGCATTCCCACCAACATTGCAAGAGGGTTCCCTTTTCTCCACATTCTTGCCAGCATCTGTTGTTTCCTGAGTTGTTAATTTTAGTCACTCTGACTGGTATGAGGTGGTATCTCAGTGTGGTTTTGATTTTTATTTCCCTGATGATGAGTGACATTGAGCATCTTTTCATGTGTCTATTGGCCATCTGGCTGTCCTCTTTGGAAAAGTGTCTATACATGTCTTCTTCCCGTTTCTTCACTGTATTGTTCTTCACTGTATAGATTTTGGATACTAACCCTTTATCTGATGTGTCACTTGCAAATATCTTTTCCCATTCTGTCAGTTGCCTTTTAGTTTTGTTGTTTCCTTTGCAGTGCAGAAGCTTTTTATCTTGATGAGGTCCCAATTGTTTATTTTTGCCTTTAATTCCCTAGTTTTTGGAGATGTGTTAAGCAAGAAATTACTACGGTTGAGGTCAAGGAGGTTGTTTCCTGTTTTCTCCTCTAGGGCTTTATGGCTTTCTGTCTCATATTTAGGTCTTTCTTCCATTTTGAGTTTATTTTTGTGTATGGTGTAAGAAAGTGGTCCACATTCTTCTGCATGTTGCTGTCCAGTTCTCCAAGCACCATTTGCTAAAGAGACTGTCGTTTTTCCATTGGATACTCTTTCCTGCTTTATCAAAGATTAGTTGGCCATAGATTTTCCACAGCATCATTTATAATAGCAAAACTGGAAAAGTTCTTACTGTGCATCATTAGGGAATGGTTAAATAGGTGTTGTGCAGTCCTGAAAAAGAGAGAAGAAGGAAAATCCACAATATTATGTAGTTTGATCTATTTAAAAAATAAAATAGAATTGGCCATACACACATAAACACTCTCACACATGTATTTGACTATAAAATGCATAGAAAAATTATAGAAATGTACATATAAAACTATTAAAAAGCAGTTACCCTCTGAGGAGTTGGGATTAGAAGGTGTAAGGTAGGAAAGAATTTTCATAATTTACTTCTGTATTTGTTTTATTGTTTAAATTTTTAAGGGTTAGTAAATAATTTAAAATGCTTATATAATTTAAATTTTTAAAAATAAGTATTAGTAAATTAAAATGAGAATGCCTAAAGCTAAATTTTAGCTGATGAAGCGGCAAGCTTTTTTAATTAGTTTCTGAAGCATTATTACTTTTTAATTAATATTTTCAAATTTATTCAGGTCTTTACCTTCAAGTAAACGCTTGAGAATTGACTAGTATGTCTTTCATTTAATTAGAACCAAAATACCATATGTTAAACCAGACAGAAACTTATGTTGTGGTAGAAAGGTACAAGTAGCTATTCTGTTCAAACTTGCAGTAAGTTGTTGTTAGCAATGAATGTTCTCTGTACCTCTTTATAGTTTCAAAGTGTCAACCTGTTCCATTCACTCAAGTCGCTGATGACTCATTCGTAAAATTATGAAGTTTCCCCTCTTTGTCTTGAGGAATTACTTTTTTTATGAATAATTAGTAATGTGTGTATTTACTGCTTACTTATCCTATATTAATTTACAGAACCTTAGAAACACATTAGGAAATAAAAATAACACATTTCAGAATTAATGGAGAATTAATCTCCACTTTTTTCAAGAGGTTTTAGTAAAGAAGTGTTTCAGCTCCACTTTGATGTCAGCAAAGGGATTTCTAGAGGTGTACCCTCTTGAGAACTAGAGAGCATAGGAACAGGCATTCTCCTTTCTGGGTATCAGGGAAAAAAATGTAGCCTTCTTATTTTTCCTGTGGTCTTCCTAACAGAGAATTAGAATGCTTTTTTGAGTAATTCTACTTTTTACTTTTTATTTTAATATATCCTTTGCCTTTGTGGTAATCAATTGAAAGATAAGATGGAAAAAAAAATTTTTAACACCAGGAAGGAAATTCTTAAATGGCTGTGACGTTGTCTTTTAAATGTTCTGTAGTCTAACATTCTTTAAATAGTTCTACAGGCAGTAGGTGTTATGCAATTTAAGTAGTCAAATAAGTGATAACACTATTATCCCCCATGCTGTCATCCCACCCCCAGACAATCTATTCACGGTGTAGATTTTCTATTTGTGGCCCAGGAGATGAAAATTAGATCTGACTTCATGTCTTAATTATGCATCACATGACCACAGTTGGTTCTCAACAACCACTGTGTGATGACTTCACTGGCCATGAAAACAAATGTTGTATGATCAGAAGAAACTTAGACCAAGGTCTTAGTAAATCTCAGTTAGTCCAAGGCATGGACACTGCATGTGCTACAGTGCCTGAACTGAAGCATACCCTTAGGTATCACCCAGGAGGCCCCTGGTCACTGTCAGGGTCATCACTGGACTAAAGGAGAAAGGAAAATGCCTGCAGGTTGTTCCCAGGGAAGCCATATAATATTGCCCTTCAAGAATCACCACCTACCAACAGTGTGCATGTACGTAATGCCACTGACTTGCACCCCTGAAAGTGGTTAAAATGGTAAATTTTATTTATATTTTACCATAATAAAACAGATTTAAAGAATCACCATCCACTTTTTAAAGGCAGCTTCCTAGGGGCTCCAGACAGCTTAACTCAAAGGTTAACCTGTTGAGTGACAGTTTGACCCAGGATGGGAAAGACAGGAATGTTGAGAAGCAAGCCCTCTCCGTGATGCAGCTGACATGGAATGAATGCAGCAGCATTAACACCCAGGCAGCAGTGGGGGGAAGTAGTGGCTGCCAACTTCTCTCCTATTCTTCACCAGGCTTGGCTGTGGTAATGATAATGAATGTGGTAATTACAGTAACAGCTGGCTAATTTTGAGCCTATGGAGTACCAGGCACTGTATTCAGTGCTTCTCATTAGTTTTCTCGTTTAATCCTCTCAATCACCTTATGAGGTGGACACTGATGTTACCTGCTTTTTGCAGATGAGAAAACAGCCTCAGAGAGTTTAAGTGATGTGATCAGGTAAAGGTGGGCAAAACCAGGATTTCCATGTAAGGAGTGTGACTCCAGAGCCTAAGCTCTTACCAACTGGGTTACATGGCCCTAACAACAATCTCTGTGTGACACAGTTGAGCTGTAGCATCTGTGCACAGACATCACATGGAGGCCTTTAAGCTCAGTCACTTGGTTGTTCAGCAAATATTTACCAAGCTCTGGTTCAGGCCCAAGGCCAGAGAAGGAAGCAGGGAATACTTAAATTACTTAGGTCAGAGTCCCTGCTTTTGAGGAGATTAAAGTACAAGAGCCTGACAGTACTCGAATGATCACTTAAAACCAGAAGTTGGAGCCAGGACTTGTGTTCACTATGAAGGCCACCATGGCCAATGATGGAAGCCCTCTGCCTGAGCATACCTGCTCTACCAGGATGTCCTACAGTCCGAAATCACTCATCATCGCCCACACAATTCTGTGGCTAGGATACACAGTGCTCCCTTTCAGGACTCCAGAATGCTTTCAACCAACAATTCTGCAGTGTCCAACCCTTTGGCTGGTTAAGAGACTCATTACAACATTAATTCAAGGGGTAGAGGCATGGAGTGGGGCATGATACAACAGTAGTCCCACTCTCTAAGTCATCAGACTCCCTTCCAGGCTGGATCCTTAATAGCCAAACACATTAGACCCTAGGGGTGAACACAACACAATCCACTGCCCTTCCATCTGCCCCAAACAAAGGTGCTTTGTCTCCTTGAACCACCCTATTCAGAGGACCCTAGCGATCTGTACAAAGAGATGATAAAGAGAAAGAGGAGAGCTCTGCATGGTCAAGATTCCAGAAGCTGGTGTAAGATAGATCTTGCTCAAACACGCCATTGTTATTAACTGATTTATTTATCACCAGAGTTCATCGCAGCACACTCACATGAGCATTTTATAATGTTCACATGCCTCAGAATCGCCTCAAGGAACACAAGTTTTAATTGTGGGTTTGGGATTGCCCAGCTTAGAATGAGGTAAACTACCTTTGTAGTTCTGAAGGACTTCAGAACCTGTGTACAGACAGGAGCGATGTGTAAATGCTGCCTGCATATATTCTGTATAGCATCCATTTTTCTCTGTGTTTAGTAGTACATCTGCCAGTGTTGACATCTGGCGATTGGAAGGTTCCAGTATCTTTTCCAGGGCACCTCTAGCTACTGGATATCTTGCCCTTGGCATTGTAACGGCACTCGGCAGGTCTCTATCTGAATGAATGTGTAGGGGTTAGCAGTCTTTTCACATTATTCTTCATCTACCCCCATCTTTTCACAGTATTCTATTTACATACTTGCCTTCACACAAACTATTTTCACAGATTTCTAAATGTAAAATAATTTTCCTGTTCAATATAAAAGTACTCATTTAAAATTGGCTGATTAATAAATAACCATTGCCACGATTATTAATTACTATAATTTCAGAGAATCCTCAGGCACTCAATTCAGCACATTTATTTTTAGCGCCAAAAGTTGGAGGAACTACACTAGACATCACAGAAGATTCTTCAAGGCCTATGATCACTACTACTATCAGAAATATTCTCCTAGCTATTACAATCTAATGGAGGGTGGGTTGGGATAAGAGAAGTACACAAATAGTACATTGCCACAATGGAGCTCGGAGAGGGTGTGGTCAGCAAGGATCAGGACAGCTGGGAAAGGATTATCCTGAAGAAGTTTAGGACAAACAAATGTGTAGATGAGAATGTGAGGATGGCTGACCTGAGGACTTGCATGTCAGAAAAGTGGATGGAGATGTGAAACATGGCTTGCTACACTTGGCCCCCAGGCCCAGGAAAAGCAGCCTCTGAGGGGGTACCATGCACTAAACTGCATCCCCTCAAAAATTCATATGGTAAAGCCCTAACCCTCAATGTGACTGTATTTGGAGACAATAAAGAGACAATTAAGATTAAATGAGGTCATGAGAATGGAGCCCTTGTTTATAGGATTAATGTCCTTACAAGAGGAGACACCAGAAAGCTCCCTCTCTTCCTCCCTGCCTTAAGCACACAGGGAGAAGGTGGCCGTCTGCAAGTCAGAGAGAGAGCGTCCTCGCTAGAAAGCGAATCGTCCCACACCTTGATCTTGGACTTCCCAGCCTCCAGAACTGCACCCAGTTTCTGGTATTTTGTTTTGACAGCCTAAACATACCAGTACAGGGTATATATGAAGTTTCAGTCCAAATGCTGATAAATATTCCACATTGTGCACCAGTTCCTAGGGGACTGTAGGTGCTGTCTAGACCAGGATTTCCTTGATTTATTTAAGATACATCACTACCCACTAGCCTCAAAGGAGAACCTGGTATTTTATCCAAAATTTTTGACATAAGGGAAGGAGTTGATCCTCCTCCTCATCTTCTTTACTCTTAACAAGATAATCTGTATTATAAAAGGCTCATGGTAAATGTCTATTCACTGAATTCAGGTGTTCATATTATTGAGGCACTAGGTACAAAGGGCACACAAGGATGTCCCCACAGAGAAGTTTTGGGTTTGAGCGTTTCTGCAATCCCAAGAACTAAATAGTTAGGAGGTAGCCCTTAGAGATGTCCATTCCTGTGGTCATTCCCACCCCTGCAGCTCATGAGTGCATAATCAGGAATCATTATGGATAGTCTGGGTCACTGTTTCTCATTTTGTAATGACTTTTTTTACAGACCGTACTTTTGAACTTTTAAGAATACAAGGTTTTGGGGCATCTCAGTTAGCTAATAATCTCATCTCTTCATCAGTTTTCACCACGTGAATGAAGCACAGTCTGAAATGCTCTTCAACTACCATTCAAAACTTTGAACATGTAGCCCTGGCCATAAATCATCCACAAAAACATTGACCTCTAGGATGACTAAAATTCTAGAAGCCTGTTTTCCTCCATTTCCTGCTTTCTTCAGCCAGTTGTCTGAACTACTAACACATTTACATGTTGCCGTAGGAGTTAGTCATTTTATAACAAAATGAATTTTCCAAAACATGTTAATAGTACTTACCATATAAATTTTTTAATGTTAAAAAAGTCCTTTATTTTCTGAACTTTTTTAAATGTTTTTTTTGAGATAGAGAGAGAGACATAGCATGAGTGAGGGAGGAGCAGAGAGAGAGGGAGAACAGAATCCGAAGCAGGATCCAGGCTCTGAGCTGTCAGCACAGAGCCTGATGTGGGGCTCGAATTCATGAACCATGAGATCATGACCTGGGCCAAAGTCAGATGCTTAACCTACTGAGACACCCAGGTGCCCCTATTTTCTGAGTTTAATAAACATTTCCTTACTGATTCATAATCACCTTGATTATATCCACCCTAAGGTCTTCATATCCAAGTTGAAGATGATCTCAGGGGGAAAGATGTTCTCTTTTATATAAATCATAAAATTAGCCTCTGGTCTATTCATAAGGTAACAAAATAAAGTACTTGACAGGTTTCCATTGTTAACATAGCCCAAAATGGTCTTCGTTTACTTTTTTTATAGAATGTTAGAAACCTTGGGTCACACTTTAGTAAAACAAAATGCTAGAATAAGAATCAATGATACTATGACGTTTATAACCTTTTGAGGGGAAAAGAGGATAACTACAAAGAAGCATGACTTGTGGGCATGGAGTGAAGCAGTTTCCCATCACAGTGTCTAAGTTTTTTTTTACTGTCCTATCACAGTGCTTCAGTATGCTTATAGCCATAACTATGGCGCCTCTGTTTAGGTCAGTGATTTTTAACCTCTCATTTACATGAATAAACTGATGCAGCTCTTAAAATGGATTGTACATAGCCATCCAAAATTGAACATCTGTTTCTGGAAGAAATGGTTTGGTTTTCTAAATGCCTCTGTTCCATTCTTATTTTTTTCCAATCATTAACAATAAGTTCCTTGGATTTTTGTAGACATGAGAAGGCTTTCTCAAAAGCCATACCCAACAAAACCTCAGAGATAAACAAAAGAAAGCAGATTGGAATTGCTGATATTTTGTCATTGTTAAAAACTAGCTGACCCTGGATTTAAGGTGAAATCAGTGTTAAAAATAAAATTCAACTGAGTAAATTTAAAGGTCAAATTGGCTTTATTCAGTGATTCATGGATTGAGCAGCATTCCATTTAGCAAATAGAAAGGAGCTCAAGGAGCTATACAAAATGGAAGGCTCTCACGCAGGAGTAGGCAGGGATAAAAAAGCAGATTACCTCATCTTTCTGTGGAGGAAGGAAGGGGTCTATTAGGTGGACTACGTCACTAGTGCTGACCAGGAAATTCCAGACTGACCAGTTAAGATTCCATTCCTGGGAGAGGCTAAAACAGCAATTAGGTATTAAGTCTTGGTTTGCTGACATGGGGCTTAGCACAAGAGATTCCATTTTGGACCTGTTGTTTCTTTTTTAACACCATTGTTATGTACATTCATTAAGTTAATATGTAGTTAAAGACATATTTAAAATATATAATACAAACTTATGGTTTAGAATTGTGTCTTTTATGCCTCTCAGGTGGCTATGCCATGTATCTCAGAAATCCAGCATTTCTTCCTCAATACCATCAAAATTTATATTTAAAAATTATTTTTAATTTTTTTTTTTATATTTGAGAGAGTGCACGAGCAGGGGAGGGGCAGAGAGATAGAGGGAGAATCTGAAGCAGGCTCCAAGCTTTGAACTGTCAGCACAGAGCCTGATGCAGGACTTGAACTCATGAACCGTGAGATCATGACCTGAGCCGAAGTCAGACACTTAGCCAATTGAGCCACCTAAAATTTATATTTTAAATTAACTCATAAAATCCTACAGAATTTTAAAATAAATACTAACATTTTGTGGGGAGCCTTGTGTGGCTCAGTCAGTTAAGCGCCCAACTTCAGCTCAGGCCATGATCTCATGGTTTGTAAGTTCAAGCCCTACGTCAGGCTCCGTGCTGACAGCTCAGAGCCTGGAGCCTGCTTCAGATTCTGTGTCTCCCTCTCTCTCTGTTCCTCCCCCGCTCACACTCTGTCTCTGTCTCTGTTCTTTCAAAAATAAATAAACATTAAAAAAATTTTTTTAATACTAACATTTTGTGATTCTGAAATGCTGCACACAGAATTGGCCTGTTATGTTAACATTCCTTTCTTTACCTATCAGTAATGTATTTCATACAATTGATGAAATTCAGCTTCCTAGTCACTGACTCACTTTTTCAAAGGACCCTGGCAGACCACATCCATAACTTTTTTCAAACGTAAATTCTCAGTTCTTTAGTAGCAAGATACTCTGTTACTCTATTTCTCTACCCTCTTGTCCACCAATGAGGCTAAAGTAGGCTTCCTTGGAGTTTAGAGGGATGTGACACATTCCATTAGAAAGTCATTCTAGGGGCGCCTGGGTGGCTTAGTCGGTTAAGCGTCCGACTTTCACTCGGGTCATGATCTCGCGATTTGTGGGTTCGAGCCCCACATCGGGCTCTGTGCTGCCAGCTCAGAGCCTGGAGCCTGTTTCAGTCTGTGACTCCCTCTCTCTCTGACCCTCCCCTGCTCACGCTGTCTCTCTCTCTCTCGTAGAAATAAATAAAACAAGTCATTCTAGTTTTTTGTGTTTCTTGGCATCAATACACTAGGTCTGCCTGTGTCTGAGACGAGCATGTCAAAATGGTTGTCTTACTGCATTTCTCATTGTTATACTCTGGGTTGATATCCCTTGAAGGTTATATTATAGATCATCTTATCAAAAACACACCAACAATAGTAGCTGGGCAAGGGTTGGTTCCGCCTAATGAGATATGTCCTCCAAAGCCACTAACAGCTTGATGCCCTAACAAAACCTGGTTGCCTAAATACTTCACCATGACTTTGGGCTAGTCTCAGACTTGCCATCATGTCTGATCTACACATTCTTTCTCAGTCCTTAAAAAAAAAAAAAAAAAAAAGCAAAAGTAATTGCTTAACATCTTCTATTCTGTAAGTATAGGGTGAAAGCCCAAATAAGTGCAAGTATACAAAAACAGTATTTCATTTCATTATTGCTTCTCCCCTGCCCCTCACCTTTATACACCTAAGCAGACACATACACAAACTTGTCTATAAGTATACACATATCTGGTCTCAGTTTGATGCTTGAATCTCAGACTCATTTAAAAGTAGTATGATGTTTTGGACCAGCCTGAAATCAGTCTCCAAGAAAAGAAATTTCAAGGTATCATCTCAGCAGATTTTCCCAAAGTAGACTGACCTTGTGGTTAATTTACAGAATTTCATTCTTCCTTTAACCAGTGATATATTCTAAGTGAATGAGAGGCATAATGTGTACCAACTTATAAAATATGACATAATTTCTTAGGATCCATCAGGTGGATAACACCTATGCAGGATGAGGATAGTGGTTTGCCTGTTTCCACACTTGTGTTCACTAAAATCTGCTCATCTAAATGGTATTTATTGACTAATTCAAGTTCTTAAACCAAATATTTACAACACCTTTATTCCCATGACATAAATTAAGTACCATTTCCTAAGAAATTCTAATGAGAACAGTCAAATCATCAGAAAACTGAAGTCTCAACACAAGTGTAATCTAACGATTTGCTATAGGTTTCAGCTAAACATACTACAATTAATGGACTTCAGTTTTGACAGATTAAAAATAACTAGCTAATGAAGTTAAGCACTGAAGTTTTATTTTTATGTTATCTCTGGAGAAACAATCACTCATTTTTATTGTGGTTTAAAACTTGATAATAAATTTGAGGGTTGCCTTGTTAGTACAGCCAGGCACCTTTTAAGAATCCAAGTGCATTTCATTAAGCATTTAGCATCACTTCCAGGGCCAGGTAATCCCAATGAGCCATTGAGCGTGGAAGACATTAAACATTCATTTCTCTGCCCTTCAATCAGCCTTAACCATGACCTATCACCCCCACACTAGATTACCTGAGGGTCTTTCTGTGTCAGATATCATGTACTAGAGACTTGAACTTAGTACAAATGAAAATTAGATTTAAATTACTAAGCTAATTTTCATTTCTGATTTTAAACAAAACTTAAATACCTGTCTCCAGAAATTAGATATAGTCATGTTTAATACCAGAAGCCTGGGGGTGTCTGGGAAGCTCAGTCGGTTAAGCATCCGATTCTTGATTTCAGTTCAGGTCATGATCTCACAGTTCTTGAGTTTGGGCCCCTGTGAGGAACCTGCTTAGGATTCTCACCCTCTCTCTCTCCCTTTCCCACGCACTCTCTCTCTCAAAATAAATAAATAAAAACTTAAAAATAAAATACCAGTAGAGCCTCAACTGTCCTGCCATGAGCAGTTTATATATACTTCCTTTTTTTCTTTTTTCTTTTTTTTTAATTTTTTTTAATTTTTTTTTTTTATTTATTTCTAGGAGAGAGAGAGAGAGACAGCGTGAGCAGGGAAGGGTCAGAGAGAGAGGGAGTCACAGACTCTGAAACAGGCTCCAGGCTCTGAGCTGGCAGTCAGCACAGAGCCCGATGCGGGGCTCAAACCCACGAACCGCGAGATCATGACCTAAGCGAAAGTTGGACGCTTAACCGACTAAGCCACCCAGGCGCCCCCTTTTTTTTTCTTAACAATACCGAATAAAGGACACAGACATCTACTTGTCCCTTCAATAAAAACTTTAAAGTTTGGTTAAAATATTTCACATGAGTTGACACCACAGTGGCTTTGTGGCATGTATATTAGAAGTAACCTCTAACCAAGTTAAATGCTGATAATTAATTCTTTTGTTACCTTTACAGGAATAGTTCAATATTATTTTGATTGATTACTAATTTTTTTGATCATCCTTGACTGAGTAATTTAAATATGGAAAGCCGTATAACTACCTGCTGGACCTAATTTGCAATTGAAAATATAGTCATTGTTCACACAAATAGTGGCTGTATTCTCATTTAGAGGCCAAGAGGCTGTTCAGTATCCCTCTGTTATCTGTTTATTACTGTGGAATTGGAAGGCTCTCTGGTGTTCTGAGCAGGTCATATTTTCTCTAATGATTTTCTCTTTCAAGCTTTTGACTTAGTGTTTTATCTGGAAGAATAAAAAATTTTTGAAGTCAGTAAATTTCAAACTGACAATTTAGGAATGTAAACAAGAATCCTCACTACAAGTATTCTATAAGTGACATGTCACAAATAGATAAAATTTAAAAAGACATCCACTCTATTAATTTTTTCATCATAAATAGTCTTTGAGGAATATATTTTCCATAGGCCTGCATTTGTGTGTGTGTGTGTCTGTGTGTGTGTGTTTAAACCTAAGTAAGACACTATCGTAATGTGTCAGTGCCAAAAACTTGTTTTCATTACCTCTAATAAAATGGAGCAACACTAACAGGTCTAGAGGGTTGATTTAACCTTGCAAAAAAAAATGTGTGTATTTTACATCCTCATCCCTAAGAATATTCACTGTGTGTGTCTGAAGAATGGCTGTTTAAACAAGGAAAACCTTATAGATACAAATCATACCTAATTTGCAAGTGAAAATATAATTGTTTATGCAGATGTGAGTTCATTCTCATTTAGGGGCAGTAGGTCTATTCATTGCTTTCCCCCACCACCCCACCCCCACCACCAAAAAATACAGCTCTAGACACATAATCACTATGCAAATCTAGTCAGCATGTTTATACTGGAAACAAATGTAGCCAATTATAGAAAAATAGGTGGAGCTGTCTTAAGCATTCATTAAATCTCTCAGGGCAAGGGGGTAAATTAAACTTTATAAGGCTGCTGTAAAAATAACTATTTTAGAATTTAAATATGGTTGTATAATTTAGTGGTTGTTACCAGATTCAATTTTATCACCAAAATTTATTTTCAAAAAAATACTCCAAATGAAGCCTTGCATCCAGGGACCCATGACTGTGCCTGCCACACAGTGTTTAAAAATTAGGGCCTCAGCATATCCTATTTCTTGTTGAATCAGGAGTGGCCTTTGAATTTCCAAAAAGAATGCCATGGTTTGACCACTCTTGAATTAACACAGTGGTGGGTTAAAGCCCTTGTAGGTGAACTCGTGTCAGCATCATCCACAGGGTAAAAAAGCATGGTCCCTCTGACCCATTAAATGGTCTATATGATCACAGCCAAGAAGCTAGTTTTCTGTAACCTATCTTCTCACTTGTAATGATGTATCTTGGAAAAAAGAATTAAAGTAGTAGAATATGAATGCTAAAATGTCATTTGAAAAGTTAAAGCATCAATGAGGGTCAGATTTCCATGAAGAATGACGAGCACAGCTAGGTACATGAAAAGTAATAATCAAAACCAGGCTTATGAGAGGGGATGGAAAAGATACAATTGTGTGTCAGACACTGTGCTGGGTACCTTAGTGGCAGAGTGGATGGTGGCTTTCAGCTGTGTGATCTGAAGAACCTCAGATTCCTCCTAGTCAAAAAACAACTAAATGATGCACATACTCTTTTGTTCCAATTATATTTTGTTAGTTTCCTTACTTTATGCTACATGTGGTCTTTATATTTTCTTTGAAAATGTGCATACTTGTGGAAAAGATGTCACCTTAGACAAGAGTCACATTATGATCAGGTATATGAATATTTCCTCTGGGACAGAAAGGTCTGTGTGTGTCGGGAGGGGGAAGTGTGCCAGGAAATCAGGCAAATGAGGAGAAAACCAACCAGATACAAGCTGGATTTCCCCGACTTTACAAAGTTGCCACGCAGTCAGTTAGAGAGAAGCCCAGCTCTGAATTACTACACTCTGGTGAAGAGTGGGAAAGTTGCAGAGTTTTTATGTTTGTCCTTGTCCCAAAGTAGGCCTGGCATTTCTTTTTTCTTTCTTTTTTTTTTTTTTTCAAAGTAAGAGAGGCTTGCAGCTGGGCTGAGAAGTATTAAGGTAAATAAAGGTCAAGGGGCGCCTGGGTGGCTCAGTTGGTTGAGCGCCTGACTTCGGCTCGGGTCATGATCTCGAGGTCCATGGGTTTGAGCCCTGCATCGGCTCTGTGCTGACAGCTCAGAGCCTGGAGCCTGTTTCAGATTGTGTCCCCCTCTCTCTCTGACCCTCCCCTGCTCATGCTGTCCCTCTGTCTCTGTCTCTGTCTCTCTCTCTCTCAGAAATAAATAAAACATTAAAGAAAGGAGGTAGGAAGGAAGGAAGGTAGGTCAGCAGGTTAGAGAGGCCAGTGCAACAGGGCTTGTTAGGGGTAATCAAAGACCTACTTAGAGAAGCAGCAGGAAGCGGAGAGGTAGGATTTCCACCAGTCATAGGGGCCAGCTGACAAGAGAGAAGTTGGCTTCATTCTGAACAGGTTTGAAATCCAGTTTAAAATGCTGATTAGAAAAATCCCACAGTGAGCAGTTTGATTTTTTTTCCCTTTGTCACATATGGGACAAGATGATTGTGCCTAAATAGTTCAGCATTATTATGGCACCAGTCAGTAGAGCATACAACTCTTGATCTCAGGGGCTGTAAATTTGAGCCCTGCATTGGGTGTAGAGATTACTTAAAAGTAAAATCTAAAAAATAATAAATAGTTCAGTATTATTTTTAAGGAGTTAATGTGTAAACAGATAACTTTGATATGTGTTTTTTTGTTGTTGTGTCTAACCTCTTTTCTTTCTTCCTTTCTGTGTTTTATAACACACATCCCAGTCTCTACCATGAGATTGGTGGTTTGTATTTTCTTCTGCTGTCCAGATTGATCTCCCTAGGGAAGACCAGGACAATGCAGACTGACCAAATTGCTGTCAGGAGTTGTTGTTCTAGGCTATTAAGCTGGAAACCACTTTGCTTTGATGCATTGTTTTAATATATAGGCCACCACTTTACACTTACCAACAAGTTTTTAGCATGAATTTTTCTTTTTGAATAGTGATTTCACAATAATCTATGTTACAGTGTTTTGTCACATTACTATGTTTACCTCTTTTGAAAACATATTTCCTCCAGAAATAGTAAAAACTAAATAGTTGTCTAAAGAGAGGGGAAAGCAGAACAGCCCCTATTGAAAATAAAAGTATGATTAAGATATTGAAAAAACAAGGGTGCCTGGGTGGCTCGGTCAGTTAAGCAACCCACTCCTGATTTTGGCTCAGGTCATGATCTCAAAGTTTGTGAATTCAAGCTCCGCATCAAGCTCTGCACTGTTAGTGCGGGTCCTGTTAGTGCAGGACCTGCTTGGGATTTTCTCTCCTCTCTCTCTCAAAAATAAATGAATATTTTTTTTAAAAAGGAAATAAAATATTTTTACAAGATACTAAAAAAACAATTTAAAAAATTTAATGTTTATTTTTGAGAGAGAGAGAATGGGGGAGGAGCAGAGAGAGAAAGGAAGACACAGAATCTGAAGCAGGCTCCAGGCCCTGAGCTGTCAGCACAGAGCCCGACGTGGGGCTTGAACCCATGAGCCATGAGATCATGACCTGAACAGAAATGGGAGGCTTAACCAAGTGAGCTACTCAGGCACTCTGAAAAAAACAATTTAATAGGTAAAAACCATCTAGAACATCAGACAAGTTATTGGCAAAAGTACATCTTTATGCATAGTTAGCATTGCCGTTGGGGATCTCAATGGGGATGGGCATGGTGGTGAAGTGAAGTTGGTGGGAATAGAAAGTTGTAAAAGAGGGACCTTACATGACCAGGTTTCGGACTTTAGATACTAAAGGTTAGTTCATCTGAGAATAGAGAAACTGAAGGCAGAGAGGTGCAAGAGTGTATTTTGATGATCCAGGTAAGAGATGACAGAGGCCATGAAGAGGAAAAGGAGGGCAAGGGCCACGAGATATTTGGGCATCAGAATCCCAAGGACTTGGTTTCCTGGCCGCTATGACAACATCCCTAGTGCCTGTGTAAACTTGGCTATGCCTGATCTCCCACCGATTTCTAAACTAATCTTATTGAACGAGAAGGATGCATTCTAACACTAGTGAATATTATTTCGTCAGTCTATCACAGCCAGACACCATGAGAAAAATACTCCATTTAAGAGAACTTATTTTCCATGGTTGGTGCTAACAAATGTTTATAAAGAGTATATATTTTTAAATAACTGGATACCTGGTACACATAGGCCAATAAGCTATTCTCTCATTATAATCTACGATCCTCAGATAATAACAAGTACTGATGAGGATGTGGAGAATTGGAACCCTCACACATTGCTGGTAGGGATGTACAATGATGCAATCTCTTTGGGCAGCACTTTGGCAGTTCCTATAATAGTTACACAGAGAGCTACCATATCTTTTCCACACCTAGGTATATACCAAGAGGAATGAAAACATGTTCAAGCAAAATGCCCAAAGTAGCATTATTCCTAATAGCCAAAAAGTGCAAATAGCCCACAGATCCATCAGCTAATGAATGGATAAATATGAGGTGGTATGTTCATACAATAGAATATTATTTGGCAATAAAAATAAATGAGGTCTGGTCTGATGCATGCTACAACATGGATAAACCTTGAAAATACTATGTTTTGTGAAAGAAGCCAATCACAAAAGACCCTATCTGTATGATTCCATTTATATGAAATGTCCAGAACAAATATATACAGATAGAAAGTAGATTACTGGATACCACAGACTAGAATATTTGGGAAGATGAGGACTCACTGCCAGGAGGTACAAGGTTTCTTTTGGGGTGATAAAAATATTCTAAAACTGATTGTGGTAATAGCTGCATAACTGTGAATGTACTAAAAACCATTGGAATGTATGCTTTAATTGGGTAAATTGTACAAATTATATCTTGGTGAAGCTGCTTTTTAAAAAAACACAGCTGCAACATCTTGGCATCTTTGACTCTTTCCTTCTTGCTGCAGCAACAGCTCTTTGCAGCGGTATTTTGGGGAAAGCAATGTGTGAATCTCTGATGTCTTTAACAAGTCCTCTACTGTAAGGATATTTTCTTAGAGTTCATTAGGAATTATTGCTTAACTAAGCCTGGAATTGTAATCCAATAGCTTCTCAGTAGGAATGCACCATCTGTGCTCTTCTTTAAATGAGTCTATTCTAACAGAACGCTTTATATTTCAAAACACACTGATTTAATGTACATAGCACTGCAATGTAGACTTACAGGATGAGCTTTTAAATTTTTAAAAATATTTTATCAACAGTATAGATTATAGCCAGTGTATTTTGTGTTGTTTCTTGAACAGTGTCAATTCAGTAGGCATTAATATCGAATGGTTTTAACTTTCTCTCATCACTGCCTTAGGCCCTATTTTATTGAATCTTCCTTTTCTATTCCTTAACAGTATTTAGCAGATCTCATAGCATCCAGGTCACTTTCAGTTACTAGAAATTCAGTATGGTCCATTTTTAAACTCCTATCTCATACCTGATTTAAATTTGATTTCCTCTTCCACCTCCCATCAGGGTGGATGGAACTTTGTCTGCTTCTCAGATATCACCTTCTCCTCCCTTCTCAAGGCCTAACTCCTAAGCATATGGGGACTAGGTAATGAATGAAAATGGTGTCCCTTTACCTAATTTCCCATGGTTACTTGCCATCCAAGCGTTCTAGGTGATAGGTGTCAAAATGCTTCACATGGGTAGTTTGGAGAGCTCACTGCCCAGTTCACTGATGTGGAAGACCCAGCTCTGGCTCAGCCTCCTAATAACTCTTCTCCTTTGGCGTCCTGGTAAATATTTAACAACAGGCTAGAGGTGGGAGTCGGGTGGTGGTATTTGTATATGCATGTACACAAGTTCATTATATTTTACTGAGGTAAAGAATGTGTAGTACACAATTTACAAGTAATGAAGTATACAATACTCTTTAATGTAAACTCCATTCATCAGTTGATTCTCCCAGCAGAAGTTCAATCATTTTTGCCAGAATCTATAGCCATCCTCTGGTCGCAGCTGACAAATGAGTATAATACTAATATGAATGTTAGATGATATTTTCATTTAAGAACTAAGACAAAAGTGGGACACCTGGGTGGCTTATTCAGTTAGGCATCTGACTTTAGCTCAGGTCATGTTCTCGTGGTTTGTGGGTTTAAGCCCCGCGTCGGGGTCTGTGCTGACAGTTGATCACCTGGAGCCTGCTTCAGATTCTTTGTCTCCTTCTATCTCTGTTCCTCCCTTGCTCACACTCTCTCAAAAATAAATAAACATTAAAAACTTTTTTTAAAAAGAACTAAGATGAAAGTGAAATAAAGAAGGATTTTGGAATTTCACTTCTTAGTGTCATAAGCAACTCCTTTGCTTAACTGAGATAATAGGTTCAATACTGGAAGAATATATCCTCCAGTTTTTATGCTCTTGACAATGTAAGGACTCTAGACATACCACACTTTGAGGTTTAATCTGCATTATTAGCATTTTCTCCATCACTTTCTTAACTCCAGACAATCAACAAAACAATATGCCAAGTCCTAATTTGTAGTTCTTGGCAGTTCAGGCTACATGCATGACTTTATTGAATGCATAATTGGGGCAAGATGCATGGCAACACATTGTTTTTTTCTACCGTACAGATAGAGTCAGCATAAAAAAAATTATGAGAATAGTAATCATGGCAGTAAAATAATTAAGAAATGAGTTTTGAATATTCCCCCTTGTTTGTAAATAATTTATTTAATTGTAACTTTAATTTTTAATAATGGCAGTGTTTAAATTCCTAAAAATGTAAAAACTGGCTGGCAGGCTGCTTCCAGAATACCACTGCCCCTCTCACACAGCATTCCCCTAAGAGCCTCTTAGCTCCTGTGGTCCCCTCCTTTGGGGAGCTGCCTTCTAGATAGGACACTCATGAGCTAGCAGGGACAGTACAGACCACTTCCTTGGTGCTCCTCTCACCACTCAGATAGTCAAGGGGCAAATCCCTGGCCGGGAATGGAACTGCAGTCTGCTTCTTGCAGGGACCCTAGTCTTTACTGTGGGGTCTCTTGGTGCCCTCTTCACATGGCTCTCAGAGGAAAAAGTCATCCTCTCCCCGTGGTTGTGGTGGTGGGAGGAGGGAGACAGGGAGGCCCCACTACCACACACCATGCTCCCAAGACAATAGCTTTGCACTCTCACAAACCTTCTCTCCCATCCCATATTCTGTGATAGACTTCGGGGGCTGTCCGAGCCAGCTCATCTTCTCTTAATAAGTCTTGTGGAAGGTACTCATGGTCTCTTTAGGATTTGGGATACTTAGTACCTTTTACCACCACTGGTTATTAATGCTGAAGTAACAGCATGTCTTGCCAGACTTATATGCAGTTCTATCTAGCATTCTCAAATTTAAATCTAGATTATATTATGGATAATATCCACCATTTGGCTTAAATCACAGACATAATTTTCTGCCTAAATCACTTTGAGTCTCACACACTGTGTGTGTGTGTGCGCTCGCGTGTGCGCATGCATGTGCACATGTGTCTTCTTAGGATATTTAACAATCTTTCTGGTTTAGGCTAGGCCTATAGTTAGTAGTCTTATTTCCCCACATTCCAAAAGACAAAAGCCTTAACTCTGTCCTACTCACTTGATTTTTAATTAGTATATCCAGAGAAATTCAGATATTTCTAAATCTTGATAACATTCTTCAAAAGAAACATAAGATTGCTATACCCGTGGATGAAATTGCTTTAAATACTCTGAGTCTCAACCTCATCAAGATTAGGGTTCTTTAAATAAAATTTTAGTAAAGAAAAAAAATGGGAAAGGGTAAGAACTTACCCTACCAGATACCAAAACACACTATAAAGCTATAGTGAGAAAAGCAGGATGAACAAATAAAGCAAAAGACAAATTAATCTATTGAAAGAACATCAAGTACAGAATCAAATCAAGATCTGTGTAGGAATCTTAAGAATGATAAAGCTAGCATTACACATAAAAGTTACTATATGTAAATAGAAGGGGATATTTTAAAATACTGGAGTGAACAAAGGGGGACCTTTATAAATAAGCATTTATATTTATAAATAAGCAATTATATTTATGTTAATAAGACTTATTAAAAAATTTAAACTTATGTATGGCAAGGGGCATCATAAGTTAGGTGAAAGGGCAAACAATACACTGAGAGAAAATATTTTCTCCATACACAATATATAGTGTTATTGTTCGAGGTGCATGAGTTTATTTTGGCTGAATACTGATCAGCCAGTGTTAAAATCAATAAACAGCCCAAGGCAAGGCTGAATATTCCCGTCGTAAAATGATCCTCTGAGATATGGCAGTAAATATGAAATTTTAAGAATTTAAGTAATATTATAATTTTATTATTAAAAATTCAGTATCTTTTTAGAGTCTGTCATTATGATGTACCAATATAATTTCTCAGCACTGCCAGCTACTAGATGGCTCCTGTGCATATTTGCAATACTTAAATAGATGTTTTCACTTAATGAAAAGCATGAATAGGGAGGAGAGGTGTATGTATGCCAGTGTAGGTTACTGTTAATGAAGATTTTGCTATCTGATCAGTAAGCTTTCCTTTTCCTTTCATAGTCACAGAAAGGTAAAGACTTCCCTTCTCAACTCCCAGACTCAGAGGATCTGGCTGCTGGTGGGGGTGCAGGGCCACTGAAGTGCTCCCGCAGTGCTGAAGAAATCACTTTCCGAATAGTGAAGAAGCAAACATAAGGTTTTTCCCCTCACATTTTTGTATCTAATATTTTTACATTTGGTTGCTGCTTCCCACAGTCACTGGATGTGCGGCCTTCCCTGCCGGCAGCCCCTGGTTGGTCCCAGGTCCTTTCCTGTCAGTGCTGGTATAGACAACAGACAGCTACGAGCCGTTTTGTTCCAGCAGCCTCTTCACATATGGCGACTGCTCTTCCATCTCACTTGGAGCATTTGTTTGAATGTTCTGCCTGAGAAGGTGGTTCCAAATTATTCCGTTGTATGCCATTGTGTTTAGCTTTGGCTGAAAGAGCTTTTCCGTCCCAAGTGATGCTCATATTGCTTACCAATACTTTTAAAACCAGTATTCAGACAGTAGCACTGAGTACGAATGATGGTATTGTGCTTGTTAAAGATGATGGTAACTTACATGATCCGTGAATGCCACAAGTTTGGTAAAGCTGAAAATGACATCAAAGGAGGCATCTGTCTGTTCAGTCTTCCAAAGACTAATGCGGATTGGGCTAAATACTGAGGCCCAAGCTAAGCTTCAGTTCATGCCTGATATCTATTATATATAAAGTGCTCCTTCATATTAGTAGGAAAAAATGGACAACAGACATGAGCAAGCAAATCACAGAGAAAGAAATATAAATAGTGAACAAAAATAAGAAAATGTTAAACCTTAATAAGGTATCAAGTTAAATGCAGTTACAACAGACAGTTATAAAAGACTTAAATAAATCTAGGCTAGACCAAACCACAGCAGAAAGATTCCATGAATGACATAAAAATGAGCTACTTCACATCATTGCAAGGCAGACATACAGAACGCCTCCAGTGACTTGATGGAGCTAAAAGAATCGTGTTAATCACAGGTATAATGGAACGGCTGGTAAGACAGTCATTTATAGCCTTGAAGTGGCACTTGAAATGGCAAAGTGCAAAGCACAGATTTCAATAATAAAATAATTAAGTTTAAAAAAAAATGGAGAAAAGTGAAAGAAAGCTGTCCCAGTCACCATCAGGTCCCTTTCTCTGACTCGCTGATGATTCACATCTAGAGAAGACATGTCTTTGATGAACCAGCTTATAACGGTAGTGCCACCCAGGGACACCTGCCACACGGAGTCATATGGTCACTGTTTTGTGTGTGTTCCTTACTTGTCTCATGTGTTTCTGTCTGTATTTATATTCACGCAATAAACAGAGTTAATAAAAGGGAAGCAGAGTGACAGGCAGAGTCCCATGAGGCAAGATTTTGCTTAGCACTAGTTCTCTGGTACCAGTACAGAGTAGGGACTCAATAAGTACTTGTCAAATGAGTGAATGCATAGGTTCCAGTCCAATGGGAAATACAGATTAGTAAACAGCCTGCTAAAAGGCAGTCTTCTCTGTGCAGTGATGGGGTGGGAACACACAAAACAGAAATGGGATATCTAAGACTGCGAGGAAGCTCCTAGAAGACACCCCCCAGGATGCTATGCTTGGGCTTTATGGAGAAATGAGTAGAAGCCTTCCAGGCAAAGGAGGCATCAGAAGTAAAAGTGCAGACCTATGGAAGAGCAGGGCTTATAGAAGAAGCTGCAAGCTGTTTTTTCAGTCTTCAAGCACAAGCAGAGAAGGCTCAAAAGACTACGTCTAGATCAAAAATCTTGGGAGCCATACTAAGGACTTTTGGATTTTATCTGAAGAGAATGTCTTCACAAAGACCAATCAGATTTAGATTTTAAAATTTATTTTTATTTTATTTTGAGCGAAAAAAAGAGAGAGTGTGGTTGAGGGGCAGAAAGAGAGAGGGAGAGAGAGAGAATTCCAAGCAGGCCCCACACTCAGCACGGAGCCCAATGTGGGACTTGATCCCACAACCATGATATCATGACCTGAGCAGAAGTCAAGAGTTGGATGCTTACCTGACTGAGCCACCCAGGTGCCCCAATAGATTTCTATTTTAAAAGATGCACAAGAACAGTTAGTTGCCAGTCTTTATTTTGAAAGTAATAGCGGCAGCTTTGTATGTGCATTACAAGAATTAATTAATTAGATTCTTATAACAATCTATGGAGTAATTACTATTATTGTCTCCATTTTGTAGTTGACAAAACCGAGGCACAGAGAAGTTAAGCATTTGCCCAAGGTGACTCAGTTATTGGTGGAGCTGATAACACAAACCCACACAGTCTGTATCCAAAGCCTATGCCCTTTCCACTGTTCTGTACTACTTTTGTTTGTGTTTTTTAAGAATATATATGTTTTCTTAAGAAAAAAGGAATCAAAATTGTTTTCCATGTAACTTTTCCCATTTCACCTACCAACCGAGATAGAATGTTCTTTGACCTTGCAAGTAGAAATCACTCAGCAATTTGTAGTCTGCCTGTCTTTTCCAGTCCTCTCTTACCAGCTGCTTCTTTATCCCCTTTATAAGTCTTGCTTCCTGTCTTCCTCGTCCCTTTGTGGACAATTAACCCATTTGACTTCCAGAGTACCCAGTGTAGCGCCAGCCAAGAGAGAGGCCAGCCTGGCGATGAAGTTGCAGGAGTTCTCTGAGCCTTTCTCTTCTAGAATCAAAGGTTCACAGAACATAGATCTCAAAAGAATGGTAAAGGGGACAGAGTACTCAATAATGATCACTTTCCACTCACTTGCAAATAATCATGATGGCTGTCTAGTCAACAAGCATTTAGTGGAACAGCTTCTCTTTGCACCTGAAACTATGTTGGGAGGCAGCGGTGAGACCAGGAGGTGGAGCTGAGAGAAGAGGAAGGTATTCTGCCCCTTGTCGATGGTCTTTCAGTCTTGCACTTTCATTGAGGCTGGTATTTCATAGCTAGTGTTGTGTCAACAAAAATGATGGCATTTTTATTAAACAGATGAGGTGAGGTGGTTTAAAGGTCTAGTAAATGAAGAGCATTATAAACCAACTCTCACCCTCCATGATTTTCCATTGCCCACGCTGTAAATCCTGTTCCTCAGCCTCCGAGAATCTCTAACACATGCATCATTAGTATTTGGGAGAATTAAGTGCTTAAAATCATCCAGCCCTGTGCTGTAGGCATAAACATGCTTCTCTTATCAAAAATTCAAATAATTGCTGTGAACAAGGCAAAGAGTGTAGAAGACTTAAACTTTAATTTACTTATCGGTTGATAAATTTTGTGAATCTTCTTCAGTTAGAGAAGGAAGACCAATAGAGGATAGTGTCAAAGACTGATAAAGATTTGGGAAAGGAATAACAATGTAGAAACCTAAAGTGATGGGAATTTTTTCCTTATTTTTTTAGAAATTGTTAGAGAAACAGTAATTCACGTTTGGAGACTGTTATTATGTCCTTGGCATATCTGTATCCATGAAATATGAAACCTGTGTAAGGAGATTTGTTTTTACTTAGGGTCATAATTATAAATACACTACAAAGAGTGTCTTATTCCATTAAATTGTCTGGTGGTCATTTGCTACATATATATTGCATAGTTTTGATCCACTAACCTACAAATGTAATTTTCTTCTATTCAGCAAAACATTTTAACATTGAGAACTATGTCGTTAACATGATTTTTAAATTTCCTCATATTATACCTTTATGTTATTCCTTCATTTGTACGTTAAACAAATTACAGATTTGCATAAATTTGTGAAAGGGTATGCAGAGTAATGATCCTCACAGCATTGTTTATAAAGCCAAAAATTGGAAAGAGCCCAAATGTCTCTAAACAAGAAGTTGGTTATTCAGGTAAATATTAAAAATGATGAAATCAATTTGTGATTATTGACATAAAAGACATTCACCATATCATGATTTCTTTAAGATTACAAAAGCAGCCTATACATTGACCTTTTTTTAATTGCGTGTTTATATTTTAATTTTTGGGTTTTTTTTTTTTAATTTTTGAGACAGAGCATGAGTTGGGGAGGGGCAGAGAGGGAGGGAGACACAGAATCCGAAACAGGCTCCAGTCTCTGAGCTGTCAGCATAGAACTCGACGCAGGGCTCGAACCCACAAACTGTGAGATCATGACCTGAGCCGAAGTCGGATGCTTAACCGACTGAGCCGCCTACTAGCCCCTAATTTTGTGTTTAGAGAAGAAGTCCAGGAAGATCTGCTTCTTTCTGAGTAAGTTTGGAGATGATCTTCACTTATAGCTTTCTGTCTTGTGTATTGTTGGACATGGTTTTTATTAATTACTGCTTTTACAGGTAGCATGCATAATTTTACAGGTGGAAAAATATTCTTTTTAAAATCAGACTTGAAAAGGTAAAAGGAACTCTCAAGGAAATCTAACATTAGATTGTTTAAGCGTACAAAGAAATTTTGCACAATGCATGTTAATTTTATCAGTGCTCCGCCTTGTGAGATTTTTCCCTTCTTCCCCTACTGAAATAGTTTTAACACTTTCCCACCCACAGCTTCTTGTTCCCTGTCCGTCATGTGTCCCTTCTTTCTCCTTTGAGCTGAAATGACAGGCCTGTCTTGTTCCCCATATGCCCACACTGTAAAGATACGAGTTGAGGCAGAACATCACTGGTCATTCTGGCATTAAACCTGTCCTTTACCTTGACCATTGCGTTTGGAAAGACAAATGGACTTTTAATGCATTTCACTAATAGACATTCTGTTCAATTAAACACCTGTCTTGAGTGACATAGATGCCAGCTCTTGAGGATACCTGTGTTTTTACTCAAGGTTTTACATTCTAGACTGACAGAAATTGGAGCAAGATGATTTTTTTGGGTGTGTCACTCAGACTTCTCATAGGCCTTTTAGACTCCAAAGCCATTACTTACTCTGAACTGAAAGACCGTATTTTTTTTTTTTTTACAGTATCTTAGCCAGTTTGCAAGCATTACTAGTTTTAATCCTCTTGAACCTGGTTGGTTTAAGCGATGGTTCCAGTTTTAGGATTTGGTGAAAAGAGGCAGAAGTTCTGAACAAACTCCTATAGTGAGTAGTCTATTAAATTGTTTGTGATATAAGTGACCATAAGAAACTGGCCTCTCCCTAGAATAATCATAACAAGCTTAGCACAAGTCCAAGAAAACATAAACAAGGTGATGAACAGTGTCTTGTCAGAAGTTTCAGCAGCAGAGTCCTCACCAGATCATTAGAAGGTAGTGTTTCTCTGGTGCCTCTAATATTGAGAAGGTGTGACCATGAATACCTTACTAGGTCGGAGTCTCTGAATCTTCCCAGGCCATAGGTTGTGTTAGAACATGGGCGTACCTCCTTACTCTCTTTTTATCTTTAACACAGTGTTTGCTAATTATGCTCCCTTTTCCCTTTCGGTTCTTTCTTATCCACTTGCCCTAACACACCCAAGTTCTCAGCACCAAAAGTAGAGGGAATAAAAATCAGAGAAAGAGTGAAATTAGAGAATGGAGGAAATGGGGTACATTCTGGGCTCCCCAGAAACCCAAATTACTTTTTCTTTAATTGCTCTAATTTTGTTTGAGTCCTGTTGGGGTGGAGAGCAGGCTCCCAAGCAGAGAAGAGTNTGTGGGGGGGGGCACCAGGCTCAGAGCCTGGCTCTGCCGCTTAGTCTGTCTGGAGCAAGTCATGTTTCGGTTTACTGCTGTGTCAGCTCCTCAGAGTTTTATGGAATTACTGTTAGTTTTAGGACATGGTATATCTGAGTATTAGCTATCACTTAATATCTACCAGTATTTTTGTAATAAAGAGCTAAGTGAATTTTGATATTCCCCAGTTCAGAGGAAGAGGCAGACCATCTTCCCCTGTGTCAGTGGGTCTCACTCAGGGCTGCTGCTTGATTGTGTTTGACTCAGACTCTTGAAGCTTTCGTCAGTGCGGGCCACCAGGGGTGTGAGTGCCACTGCCACCGCCGCCTCGGAACTAAGCCTCAGGGTAGAGGACTTGGCCAGGCCAGCTCAGCCACTTGGGCTGAGAGTTTTCAGTGAAACGAAAACAAGGGGTGAAGGATGAGAGGTATGCGGTGGGCACAGGGAGAACAAGACCTGAAGGGAAACATGGCAGGAGCTATCAGTAAAGGCACAAGTAGGTGACTCTTTGGGCAACTGGTGTGAAATGTGTCACTGGCAGGTCATTTATGGGTCTTTGCTAAAGCGACTTCGTTCCAGGTTAGAGCAGCCACTTTCCACCACCTCCCCATCTACTCCCTGAACTAGGGCTGGCTTTCCAGACACTCTTTTTCCCCAACTTTGAAAGAGGAGGTCCTGCTGCTGTTTACTGACTCCCGACTCTGCTTCCCTTGCAGCTGACCCTCTGGTGGGCAGCATCGCCACACAGTACATGACCAACAGAGCAGAGCACGACCGGATGGCCAGACAGTGGACCAAGCGGTATGCCACATAGGGGCCTGCTGCCCGCTGCCCCCGCCGGACCTGTGCAAGCACATTCACCAAGTGCATCAATAGCCCTACCCACCCCTCCGGACCTCGGTTCTGATCTTCTTATTTTTATTACATTTTGAACCTTTTTCTGATGGTATGTCATCCATCTCCCGTCCCTTGTCCCTTCCTTCACTTCCTCCTTTTCCTTCTCTCTTCCCTCCACCACCGCCTTCTCAGTTTCTTCCCTTTGTTTGATTTCTATTAACTTGAAAGATTTGGGGTTTTTTTTTCCCACCTCAACATGGATGGGAGCTTTTGTTTTCAGTGCAAACAATGTTGGATCTGTAATAGTAAGAGCTTTCTTACAAAGCTTTGTATTACTGTGTGGTTTTGTTTTTTGTTGTTTGTTTTATTTTGATTTTTTTCCTTTTATGTGATCTTTGGGAAAACACGAATTCAGAATTATATCTCATTTCTACTTAAATGTAGTGCTTAGGATTAATTTTTTGTACTGAAGTCTTTATTGGTGGGTGCATGCTACTGGGAACAAGTTTTTTGTACAAAAGCTTCAATCAGAATCACTGTGCATTACTGAGACTCTGTTTATCACTAGCCTTCTGTCTCCCACACAGAAGACTGTTGGATTGAACAAAATAATATGTATTTTGATTTACTTAAAGTGCTTGTAAATTTCTTAGGGACCTGCCACTTTTGACTGTGGATCAGTTGATGTACACTTGTATTATTAAAGCACTCAATAAATCACTGTGGCTGATAAATGCACTTCTGGTAACCCAGCTTTGTATCCTGGTGACTAGCATAGCCCTACATGCAGCAAGGCTTGTCTAATTCAATTACAGATTCAAGTGTATTTTTCATCTCAAACCTTTAATGTTTCTTTATAGCTGAGTTGCTTACCATGTGGAATTTCTCCAGCTGCCAATAACCTGATGATCTTGTGGTTGTTTCAGGTCACTATCACTTTACATATTGGCCACACACTGCTTTGTCATAGACCTCCTTTCTGTTCTAACCTTCTTTACTTGAAAATTAAAATATGGGACTCCAAAAATACCCTTCTCGTGAAAGTCAAGTCAGACTGATCCTTGTGTTTAACCACTTCTGAATTTATTTCTCTTCCCTTTTCCTCTGAAGATTGCTCTCATGATTACCCTTGAGTTTTGGTTTTGTTTTTTCTCCATAGTTTTAGTGGGAGAAGTAAACTCTGTCAGTCATGGTCAGCACATTCACTGACAAGGGTATGTATATCTGGCTCTAACCTTCAGACTATTTTAGGTATGTTTTGTTTTTTCCCATAATTTTAGTGGAAGAAATAAACCCAAATGTATCATTCATGGTCAACACATTTGTGACAAGGGTATGTCTGTCTGGCTTTGACCTTCAGACTGTTTTAGATATGCAGCTATAGAGGAAGAGAAAACTTGTGTGTGGTGCAGTTTAAAAAACATACTGGGTGGGCTCCTGGGTGGCTCAGTCGGTTAAGCATCTGACTTTGGCTCATGTCATGATCTCACAGTTTGTGGGTTTGAGCTCCACGTCAGGTTGAGCTCATGTCCTGTATTCGTGAGCACAAGCCCCACTTGGAGTGAGACCCACGTCTCTCTCTCTCTCTCTCTCTCTGCCCCACTCACTTGGGCCCTCTCTCAAAATAGATAGATAGATGATAGATAGATAGATAGATAGATAGATAGATAGATAGATAAAATTTTTAAAAATTTTAAGTAAATAAAATAAAGATTTTGGAAAAAAAAAAAAAAAGGAAAAACCTACTGACATGCTGACTGAAATTCAGGGTTCTTTGTGTTACAAGGCATATTGGAGACTCCTGCTGTCACTAATTACAGTTACAAGCCCACCATGGAGCTTGGTCTCATTTAAGGAACATCTTTACTGCTAAATAGTGGGAGTTACAAATGGAAGTCATTCACCTCTTATATATTTCTGATTCAAATTTAAAATGTTTATTTGGAACATTTTAAATATCTGATTCAAAAGATGCAGGGTTTTGCGGTTAAAAAGAAATCCTGAAGAAAATATCGTTTAAATATTGAAAAGGTAACCTTTAAGCCAGAGTACATAGGGATATTTTTTTGTCCTTCTCATAATGATTTTGCATTCATTTTATTTGAAAACATTTTCCTACAGGTCATACGTGTGAATGGGCATAACTGTATTCCAATAAAGCTTTATGTATCAAAACAATCAGTAGCCAAATTTGGTCCATGAGTTGTACTTTGCCAGTCCCTGATACAGACCCTCCCCCATAGACTAGGGCCAGAGGGGTGAGAGGGAGAGAGAGAATCCCAAGAAGGCTTCATCAGAAGTGAGGAGCCTGACTCAGGGGTCAATCACACAAATGCATGACATCGTGACCTGAGTCAAAACCAGTAGTTGGATGCTTCACCGACTGAGCCACCTATGTGCCCTAAAAAAGAAGTAATTTAATTAATATAAGACTAATTTTTAGGAAATTCCTTATAATGTGCTACTATTTACAGATTTTCTCACCAAAGATTTCTATATTTACTTTAATACTTTAGATTTTAAAAGTCGATCCTGAAAGCACTGAGCCATATTAATAGTCTTATTAAACTGATTTTTTTTATTTTGGCTGATTCAACTAGACTTATGATATTAAAACTGACTTTTATTGATAATGTCTAAATTCAGTTTGCTTTTCTTCTTTTAAAAAATGTCAGCTCCATTGGACATATTTTAAATGATGTATCCAATATATTACATCCACATCTCCTATCTGGTTGTACTTCAGATCATTTAAAAAATATGTGTTATTTGGGAGCCAGAGATTATAATAGTTCTAGAAGGAATTCCTGTCATAAATCTGTGTTTGCTTTCCCATGAGCCATCTTTAGATTCTATGTCAATTTGATAGGAAATCTCTAAAATGTCTTTCCCTGTGTTTATGAACTCTAAATACTTAATGACAAACAAATGTGCCCTCGCCTCAAAATGTGAAAGCTAGAGAAATTCCAGAGAGAGCAACAAATCCTTAGTTGAGCCTGTTAAGTCTAGATTCCAGATAATGTAGTAATTTGACTTGAAATCTATAACCACAGCAGGCAATACAGTTCTAATAAGTTTCTTTAAGTGTTTGCAAAAGAAGATTTGGGAGCAGTCATTTCACTAATAATCATGGGGACAGCATTTCTAAACTTCAGGAGTGATTTTGTACCTTAATTTTTTAACTTTCCATCCCAGTTTTGCTAGTTATAGTATTTTATAGATTTGTTAAGTAAAATGTTGGCAGATCCTTGACAGAGGCAGGACTTCTGGCCATTGAGAAAGTAGTTTGAAATGATATTTATTTACCTTAAGTATCTCAGAAGGTTGTGGCCTTGATTTGTCATAAAACTAGAAATACATAGAACATTCTTCATCTCTTTTACAGGAATCCTTTGAATGCAGCAAGTACAGAAGTAGTCAATATTTTCTTCTTATTCCAAAATTAGAGAGTCAGCCTAGAAGTTCATCTTACAATACTGGTTTGGGAATTAGGAAGAAAGCCAATATTTATTCAGAATATACTGTGTACCAGGCCATAAGTTACCTAATAAAACCTCCGCATAGTCCTTCAGGGTGTAGGCTGCCATGGTCTAAAACACGTGTGTCTCCCCCTCCCGTGCCTTAATTCATAGGTTGAAATCTTAATCCCAAGGTGATGGTGTTAGGAGATAAGGCCTTTGGGAAATGATGAGGTTATAAGACAGCCCTCATGATTGGGATTAGTGCTCTTATAAAAGAGACCCCTGACTCCCTTTCATCAGATGCAGACCGGTGAGATGTCAGCAGTCTGCAGCCAGAAAGAGGCCCTGGTTGGAACCCAGCCATGCAGCACCTGGATCTTGGGCTTCCGTTCTCCAGAACTGTGAGAAGTAAGTTTCTATTGTTTATAAGCCACCTCGTCTGTGGTATTTTGTTAGAGTAGCTTGAACGGACTAAGACAGCAGCCCTTGTTTATGCACAGTGAGCAAGATACCCGCATGAGATTTCCACCCAAGTGTGACACCAGAGCCGTGCTATATGCAAGACCACATGCACCTTTCTGCAAACCATGAGATCATACTATAGAAACAGGTTGTCATACTCAGTCTTAGAGTCAAGGTGCCATACAATTTCTAGGTAGTGGGGGTTCAGCCATCTTCAATAATTGGAAAAAAATGTTGAAGGTATGGACCTGAGATTACATGGGAGACCAAACAGCACTTCTAATCTTAGACGTGACCAAGTATGGGAAACCTGGCACTTGGGAGACCCCTGAACTCCTCTGTGTTTCAATCCTGCACAATAAAAGGGGCCATTAATTATTCCTAACAAATTCCACGGCAATTAGTATTTTTTCTTTTTTGTGTGTGTTTCAAGTTTTTAATTAGTTAACATACTGTGTGTAATATTGGTGTCAGGAGCAGAATTTAGTGATTCATCACTTACATATAGCACCCAGTGCTCAATCCAGCAAGCGCCCATCACCCATTTAGCCCATCCCCCTTCCCACCTCCCTCCAGCAACCCTCAGTTTGTTCTCTATCATTTAGAGTCTCTTATGTTTTGCTTCCCTCTCTTTATTCCTTCTCTTATGTTTACCTTTTTGTTTCTTAAATTCCACCTGATGAATGAAACCATAATGGTATTTGTCTTTCTCTGATTCCACTTAGCATTATACTCTGACTCCGTCCACATCGTTGCAAATGGCAAGATTCCAGTCTTTTTGATGGCCAAGTAATATTCCATTGTATATATACCACATCTTCTTTATCCATACGTGGCAATTTTTAAATGTCTCTATAATAAGTTGTGTGTTAAAAAGAGATACATTCATAGTTGATACTGAAAACAGTTGTACAAAAACCCAACCAGAGGATCCTGACCTACCCTTGCATTTTATTTTATTTTAAGGTGGCTTTATAACACTGTCAGGATGTCCCTTCGGTACGGGGCTCTCTGGTATGTGGGGTGGAACCTCTCAGGCCTTGAGGGCATACCTTGTGTCCTTAATGAGTCCTGCAGCTGTCCTCAGAGGAAATTCAGGGCAGAATATAGAGTAACTATATTCTGGACCATAGTACTGTAAGTTACATCAGATCTGGAATCTCTTGAGGTTGACACGTTCAGGGGCTCAGGGGAGCCTGGCCTCCGAGGACCTGCCTTAGGAGATGTACGTTTCCCTACACCCAGACACCCCCAGGGAGCTGACTGCTTCCTGGAGCCTGGAACATGGCTCCTGCCCTACATACCTTCACTCTCACATTCCACCATGTGCACGGATAATGTGGATTAGGGTAAGGAACTTACCCCAATTTAGCCAAGACTTTCCGTTTTAAAACAGAAAGTCCCATGTCTCAACCCCTTCAGTGTGGGACAAACCAGGGCTATTGGTCATTCGAGCTTTTGTGCTTGTGCTGAATTTCAGCGTCAGGTCTCAGGTATTGCACAGGGCCAGTTTAGCCCTTGGAAATGTTGTCCTTGGGGAGCAGTGTTTCCCTGATTCGCAGTGATCCTTTTAGAAGAGATGCACACTCGACAGTCCGAAGAATCTTAACAATTCATATGGTTCTCACACCCGACCGTCTTCACTCATTCCCTGGTTCAGAAGCATATGACTGATATAAACCAACTGCAATCTTCCTTTACATCTTCAAACATGACTTTAGGTATGTACACCTTTCTCTGAAGTAGTCTTATGCATAATATGCTTTCTGAGAGGTTTTTTTAAGTTTATTTATTTATTTTGAGAGAGAGCATGCACGAGCAGGGGAGAGGCAGAGAGAGAGAGAGAGAGAGAGAGAGAATCCCAAGCAGGCTCCACACTGTCAGCAAAGATCCCAGTGTGGGGCTCGATCCCACAAACCATGAGATCATGACCTGAGCCAAAACCAAGAATCAGATGCTTAACAGACTGAGCCACCCAGGCACCCTGAGAGGAATTTTTAAAACGGAAATTCCTGAATTTTAAAATCTCTTAATGTATCAGAGCCCCACAGGACAGTGGAGGAGATGATGTGATCATCTCTTGCCTGTTTATAAACCCACATCGTCAAAGTGGGGGCCAACCCCAGCCGCTCCGGACCTCCTGGTGTCAAGGCTTTCAGTTCTGGCTACCCAAAAAACCTGACCCAGTCACGTCAGAATCCTGCGGGGCCGGCATGATTCCCAATCCCACCCTCCTTTCACCCCCTCCTCCCGCACAATGTTGCAGGCTCATCCATCTTTTTAAAAATTGGACGGGAGGTCACAGTTCAGGATGACAATCACATCCTGCTTTGTAGGAAATTTAGACCTCCTGAGAGATTCTGTCAAGCTAGGCAACAGCAAAGTAACAGATGCTTTACAGTTGGTGCCACTGAGAAGCACCCCACAGATTCACCGACTTAATCTGTAGTGCAAGCGCAGTACAAAGGGGCAGAGAGAGGTCATGCTCGCCTGGTACGGCCTGCCTCTGCTGAGCTTGTCTACAAGTAAGATGATAACATTCTTCATTGTTCAGTCTCCGCCTCGAAACTACTGGCAAACAAATAAATGAAGATGGCCACTGTCATGAAATTGAACAGTTTTAGTCTCTGTCCTTTAGACGGACAGCTCATGACTTTATGTTTCCCAAACAGCTCCCGGCCACCGTGACTTAACAATCACAGCAGCTTATGGACAGTTATCCAAAACCTATGATGAGAAACTCCAGAAGCTGTTAGGAATCCCCAGGAGAACCCATTCACTTTAAACAATAATGGGGAAATTATTTTAAATTCAAGCATGACTATGCCATTTTTACTTCAATGTAAAACATCTGTCCCTATTAACGAATCCCGAAATTCTTGTGTGTTCTTAGTCCTGTGTAGTAAAATGCCAATGTCAATCCAGATTTGAGCTCTTGGACTTTGGACAAATGGTCTTGTTATTGTTTGGTATTTTTTAAATAGTTGAGTAAAATAAGTAAAAAGTAGGTTTAGATTTTTTTTAAATGCCATTTTCCTGGGCACTAACTGCAAAATAACTTAAAGACTGTATGTATTAAACTCCATAATGTTTGCAAGCTCCTTAAGTTGATTTGTTTTATGGATTAAGAGTAAGTTGCTAGGTCAGCAGAGTCCAGGGAAATAAAAAATTTGTGCACCACTGGGTGTTATATGGAAACCAACTTGACAATAAACTATTTGTAAAAAAAAAAAAATTTGTGCACTAGTTAAGAACAGAAATTTTGGGGGCACCTGGGTGGCTCACTCTGTTGAGCGTCCAACTTTAGCTCTGGTCATGATCTCACAGTTTGTGGGTTTGAGCCCTGCACCAGGCTCTGTGCTGACAGCTCAGAGCCTGGGCCCTGCTTCAGATTCTGTGTGTCCCTCTCTCTTTGCCCCTCCCTTGCTCATACTGTCTCTCTCTTTCTCTCTCTCTCTCTCTCTTCCTCTCTCTCTCTCTCTTCCTCTCTCTCTCTCTTTCTCTCTCTCTCTCTCTCTCTCTCTCAAAAGTAAACATTAAAAAATTGTTTTAAAAGAACAGAAATTTTGTCAGAATAGTAATATTCTTATTGATAGCAAGAGATGGAGAGTGTAGTAGCTTCCATTTAGGGAAGATGAATGGGGAACTATAATTCCTTGTGAGGCCGTCTATACGTTATCCCTAGTACCCATTCTCCCTTTCTTCCTTTCATAAATAGAACTATCAAGTTTTCACTGGGCACATGACACCTAACTAAGAATTACATTCCCCAGTCTTCCTGTCATAGGTTCATTATAATAAAGGGTCCCAATTCTCAATCCTTCCAGTATCCACATTTTTACAGCTTCTTCCATGAAGAAACGGAGTGTTTTCTTCTTTCACCCCTTGAATCAGAGCTGGCCTCATGACTTGCTTTGGCCAGTAGACTGGTGGGAATGATCTTACACTGGTTTTAGGCCTGGGCCTCCAGAAGTCATGTGCACTTCCCAGCTCTCTTGGAACTCTTCCATGCCTTGAGAGTAAGTCCCAGGCTAGGCTCCCAGAAGATGAGAGACCATGTGGAGACGAGCTGAGATAATCCTAGACCTGTCCATCCGCCGTTATCCCAGGTAGCCCAGGCAAGATCAGCAGAACCACGTGCCTAGGGCTGACAGCAATTGCATTCATCAGCTCAACTAAGACCAGATAAGCTGTCCGCCCAATCCTTATTTGTGAGCAATAATAAATGGTATCGATTTCAGCCACTGAGTTTTGAAGTGCTCTGTTATACAGCAGTAACTAATACCAGTGCCAAAGGAAGTGAGCAGAAGCGACAGGAGCAAATTCCAGATCTCATCCTGTACAAGGAAGCTCTCACCCTCCACTTCCTCTTTGCACTTTCCGTGGTCTGGAATGGAGGGGTGGTGCTAGTGAGCCAGCTGTGACCGTGTCAGCAAGGGCCACACCCAAGAGAATGTGGCACAGCAACAGGCAGAAGTGCAGTTTGGAACGTGTGGAGACTGGAGTGCCTTGGATACATCCAACTAGAAATGTCTGGCCATCGGATGTATGAGGCTCACATTCAGGAAAAAGCTCAGTGTCCCAGATGAAGCTATAATGTTCGGGATCCTTGTATGTTGGAAAGAAATGTGACTCAAAAGAGGATGATATCACTCAAAGTGAGTGTAAAATGAGAAAGAAGACCAGAAACAAACTTTGTGGATGAACCACACAGCTTATTAACCGTCCTGACCCAAATGTCCAGAGATGACATTTTAACATATTTACTTTAAAACATTTATTTTTAAAATAACATCTATGCTGGGGGTGGGGGGGCAGGCGGGGAACGCCATTGGCAGGTGAAAAATTCCGAGGTTGACCATAGCAGCAGAAACTTGACGGACCATAAGAAGTATAGGCAAAGTAGAACTCACACAAGGGAAAACTCTACGGGGTAAGAGCCATTCCAGAGTTCAGTTTCCTTCCTGCTGCTGAAATGCAAGAACTGGGGCTGCTACCTTAGCCCAGGAGAGGATGGGGCTCCAGGGTGCCAGGACAGTGGAGCCTAGATCCCGGATACATAGAGCACTGAAGGACCGTGGACGTCCTGCCCAGACTTCCATGCAGACAGAAGTCCCATTTTTATCTCCTTTAAGTCCTGCTGTGTTGGGGTTTCTGATGCTTGCCGCTGATCTGAGCCTAAAAACATGCACGCCAAACTCATGCTGATGGCTGCCTTCGGGGAAAGGAAGGAACAACACTAGGCAGACACAAGATTTCAGTTTTACCTCTCATCTTATGTTTCTTTTTGTATGGAGCTAGAAAGCCAATAACTATGACAAATGTTAACACACGTCGGGTGGTTGAAAACAACAGGATGTTGTTATAGCATCATCTGTACTTTTCTATATGTAAATATTTTTCCAAATTAAAAAAATGTTAATGTGAAAAACAGATTGTAAGTAAGCTTTCATAAAGGGATAAGGGTTTAGTTTCTGTGTGATATATTTTGATAAGCTTAAGTTTTTTTTATAATGAGTGTGTATTACTTTTGAAATCAGAAGGAAAATAAAGACATAACAAAGGAGATAAAACTTGGAATCGGCAGCATAGGTAGAAGATTCTTTCAATAAGAATTGTTTTGAAAGGAGATAAAGAGGGGTCCCTGGCTCAATCGGTTGGGCGTCCGACTTCAGCTCAGGTCCTGACCTCACAGTTTGGTTTGTAGGTTCGAGCCCCGTGTCGGTCTCTATGCTGTCAGCTCGGAGCCTGGAGCCTGCTTTGGATTCTGTGTCTCCCTCTCTCTCTGACACTCCCCTGCTCACGCTGTCTCTCTCTCTCAGAAATAAATAAAAATTTTTAAAAATTAAAAAAAAAAAAGAACGAAACAGAATCACGTAGGAGGCAGAAAGGGAACGTGGGAGGTTAGAGAGGAGAGGAGCCCTGAGATGGCCATCTCAGAAAGGGGAGAGTGAGCAGTGTGGAGCACCGCCCACATAGAGATGGGAGCTCTGAGCTCAAAGAAACTGAAACAACTAGTCTCCAGCCTGAATGACTTTCTCCATCAACGTTCAGGAACAGAAGGCAGACAGGCAACCAAGAATGGACTGTGCTGGGCCACGTAGGCAGGGGGTCGAGAGAAAAGCTGGAGAATTAAGGGCACTCACAAAGAACGACTAAATGATGGAGCCTGATATCCATCCTGACAGTGAGGGTCTAAAGGCAAGCGAAGGATGGAAGTGTTGATTACGTATCAGTAACGGGCAGTGTGGCCTTGAGACGTTTCACTGTGTGATTGGTCCCCGGGGTTAGCCGTTAACAACATAGTCAAGTTACTATAACTGGAACAGATCTCCTGTTTTGAATGGAGGGGTTTGCTCTCCATATGATTCAGGTTTTGTGTGCAATCTGGATATGTGTGTTCACTGTTTCTGTCTGCTAGTGTTGACAATTGCAGTAATCTGAATTCTGAGTTTACTGGTAACAATAATACCAAGTGCCCTGAGAAGGGGAAGAGAAGAACCGCTAATGTGCTGGCTCCATGCCAGGTCGTTTACGTATACGTTCTAATCTCACCTCTGTCCCTAGGATAAGCCCTGTAGGAGAGGCATAATCACCTCCAGTTTACAGGTGAGCAAACAGACACAGAATGGTTGAGTAACTTGCCCAAAGGTCACCCAGCTAGGAAGTGACCTTTGTCAGGACTCTGAACCCTTCCTCCTACCTTCCTGCCTCTCCCTGCAAGGAGAGTGACTTTGTTGGTGATCATGTGTCCAAACAGGTACACTTGGGCGGGCACACACATTCCAGGGTTCTTGCCACATTTTGTTTAAAATTAACAAAGTAACAAGATACCCTGGGCAGGATATTCTTGGGTGGTGATGTGCCTTGGAGGTTCTCAAGAATGTGGTAACATTTCTTATCTGTAGATTTTTTTTTAAAGTTGGCATTGCAATTAGGGGTGAAATTCAGAAGTCTAATGTCAAAGGCTTGAAATTCTAGAAAGCTGAAGACTCTGTACCTTTGGGCAACAAAAGTCGATTGCTGTGGCAGAATATGTCGGGCTGCTTTTTCTCCTTTGTTGGCTTATTTTTGCCTTGTGTTTAATGAATAAAAAGGGTAATCTACTGGGACAAGATTCTGTATTACTATTATCATCATCACTGTAATTATTATTGTCACCATAATCACTACCACAATCACTATTATGCAAATATTCAGCACAGAGAATGGAACCCACTATATAAGTATATAAGTATGTGTATGTGTACATAAAATCTCATTTAATCCTTTCTGTAATCCCCTGAGGTGTGAATTATCTTCATCATACGGGTGTGGAAATTGAGACCCAGAGGTTTAATAGATCCAAACTCATAATTGCTGGTCTCAAACCCAGATCACTGTGGCTGCAAAGCTCATGGGCTAAACCACTGTGTGATCCGATCTCCCAATCCAAGGAAACTTGATATACATAATTACAAATTCACTAGTTAGTGATATAGGAAATTACTGGGTCCATACAACCAAAACCCAGGTAAAGCAAAATATTGCATGCAGCTCTGTTGGGCTTAATAGCCCCTTCAATGGAAAGCAAGGAGAACAAAGCAGGAAGAAATGTGGGTGACCCTTATAGTCTGGGGTATTTGGAAGAAAGCAACACAAATCAGTTCCAGAGAGCACGAAGCCACCCCTGCACTTCACACGCCCACCTAAGAGCTCCGTGGCCATTTCTTCTCTTCCCTCTGGCAGTAAGTTTCTACTTTTTCTCTTTCCTTTTCTTTTTTTTTTTTCTTCCAATCCCCCTGGGAAGATTTCTAGTCATTTTATAGCTGAATTCAGTAGAAAACTAATGTTTATCACTTCACAGCCAATTTGGGCAGAACACATCTCTTCCATAAAATAATGCGTTGATACATTTATGATTCAGAATTGCAGGCACATTCCTTGCATTTCAGGCTGGATAAAATTAAAATATCACTTTCCTTTTTCTTTCCCGTGGATTCACTTGAGCTGCCCTCATTAGGCAGAACTGGTGCTCTTGGGAGAAATGCCAGGCTTCAGAATAAAGAGAATAGAGGCTGGTAAATCCAACCTCATAAAGTTGCAGCAGGCCAAAAACGAGACACGAGGTGAACATGAACACTAAGTGGGCTTCTCTGTCTCCCTTGCCCTTCTCCCCGCCTCACTCTCGCACACGGTCTGGCTTCCTTTCTGCCATTTACTCACTCACCCACGTGTCACTGATCATCAGAACCAATAGCATCTTCTCGAAGCTCATCTTCAGGCTCCAGATAGCACATTCCATGCCATCACCCTCCTTCCCAAACTTCTTTTCTCCCGTGGCTCAGGTTTGAATCCCACAGGCCCCAAGGGCAGGCTTTCCCACCCACTGAGTATATCTGATCCCTGGTTTTCTGCCATTTCTTCTCACCTTCCTCCTCGTTTGATCATCTCATGTTTTCTGATGACTTCTAAGTCACTCACCTGTGGTCCCACAAATGTCAGCTTGAAATCTCCCACCTCCCACTAAAACTGGCTGCCTGGGAATCCCACTGGCACAGCAAGCTGTATGTTTTCAAGATGAGCTCATGCACTCACTACGCCTGTAGCACATTCCTAGATGACGTATGGCAGCAGGAGGACCACAGATGCAGACAAAGCGCATCCTGCAAGGGACCAGATGTGCCGGTACGTGTTCATCTGCTCCCCCGGGGGAGTTGCAGGACTGACCTGCCTCAGCTCCTGCTCCACGAGAAGGCACATTCGAGAAAGCTCTGCAACCATACAAGCTGGGACTTAGGCAAGTTACATAATCTCCCTCACTGCTGTGTGCCTGTCTCCAAACTGGAAATGAAATACCCGCCTTGTGAGGTGGTATTTTTAAATGCCTGTCCAATAGCAGGTGCTGGATACATGCTATTCCCCACCTTCTATCCCTTCCCAAAACTTCATCCTGCCACAGTCACCTGTGTGTGCAGCCAGAATCTGCTGCATGAGCCAAAGGTAGTGGCGGAAGCTGCCTGCCTTGTCCCTATCCTGGATTCTTAACCCAGGAATACAAAAGGGTTAAAATTTCATTAAAAGAGGAAGAGAAAAGAAAGAATGTGAGCTAAATAGGGGGCAGGGTAGAAACACTGGATCAGTGAAGATTGAGTGGTTTTTCCCAAAGTTACTAACTAGTTCCAGTGAAATTTGTTTCCAATATTTCATTAGTGCTCATGAGTAAGCTACATCCCACCCGCTTATCTCTAGAAGGATACATAGGAAACAGTAACAGCAGTTGTCTCTAGCAAGGGGTTTGGGGGATTATAAATTAGAATTAGGAAGACAACCTTTTATCACATACTTTTAGCATTATGTGAATTTTAACCATGTATAACTACTATAGTTTCACCAAAACAAACAAAAACAGTTACCAACATAACACAGAATTCTCTCCAGCAAACAGTTTGAGGGTAATTAAGAGAACGGTCTTCACTCAAAACGTACCTTTTGATGACGATAAATCAAAACTAGCTAATGAAGATGCATGATGGCCAAAGAGTTTGAAAACACCCGGTGTGTCCTCATCACCCACAATCGGAGCTCAGCTGCAGTGCCAACTCATTTTTGATCTAACGCAGGATGTGAAGAAACTGGCCCTAGCCCTGGGCGTTGGAGGCTCCAGAGTGCCAAAGGGTTAACTAAACTGAAGAGGTGCTGGGCGGTCAGAGGATCAGGTTTCAGCCTTGACCCTGGCACTGACTGGCCTTCACCTCTCCTCAGGGCTCATTTTTCTCTTCTATAAATGTGATTTGTAAGGTGGCTGTGATCTGTGGTGCCATGTCACAGAGGAGTTAGACCTTGTACCCCCGCTCATGCCCCAGCAGACCACAGCGCGTCTCTGTTCCCATCCCATCAAAGTGCCTGAAATCCTGCTTCAAGTGCCTTCTGGGCTTCCGATGTTGTTTCTAGAAATCCCTCCCATCCCCTATCAAGATTAGGGGTATGTGTTTTCCAAAGGGCATTCTCAGCCAGAGGGACAGGAAAATGATTTGGGGCAGTATAGTGACAAACACTTGTTTTAATAGTTACGTACTTATGTTTATTATACTGGCTGTGTTTATATGCATGAATTCTATGTATTATGCTTACTGTTAACCCCCTCCCCATGCTGTGTGACACTAGGTGCCCTTTATGGTCTTAGGTAAAGATATAAGAGCTAACAGTATAGGTGGCATATTATTCATGAGAATAGTCACAAAGGGGGTTTAAAAAATGACTAAAGTTTGAAGAACACTGACTGTTAGGGGTTGATTTGTTTTCCTCCAAAATTTGTAAGTTAAGAGTCCTAACCCGTGCCTCAGAATGTGACCTTATTTGGAAATAGGGTTGTTGCAGGTGCAGTTTGTTAAAATGAGGTCAGACTGGAGTAGAGTGGCCCCTTGTCCAGGGTGACTGGTGTCCTTATAAAAATGGGAAGTGTGGACACTGACACGCACACAGGGAGGACACAGTGTGAAGACTCGGGGGATGTAGCCACAAGCCCAGGAACACCAGAAACGAGGAGATGGGCCTGGAGCACAGGCCTGCCTTCTCCTTGATCTCAGACTTCCTGCTTCCAGAGCTGTGAGACGATACATTTCTGTCGTTTAAACCACGTCATTTATGGTACCTCATCCTGGCAGGCCTAGGAAACGAAAACACGCAGAGCACCGCACGGCCCTGGGGAAAGGCGACAAGAGAAAGAGGTGCAAGCTGACCCAACTTCAGGGGTGGAGGGGTATGCCGGTGGGGCTTTCAGACGTCCCCACACTGCCGGACATCCTATCTGCCTTGATGGCTGCGCCCCAGGGAGGCCATCTGTGTCCGGGATTGGAGGAAGCAGCTGACTCCAAGAGTCTTTTGACATACTGCCCCTCCTCTGGGTTTGATTTCAGGACTGTGTACCTCCAGGTAGACTCCCTACCACCCTAAGGAAGCTTTCTTAAGTTTCCTTTCCAGAAACTGCTGTGGTGGGCCTAAACTGGAGTTCTTCTGTTGTTGGTTTTACGTTTATTTATTTATTTTGAGAGAGAGAGAGAGAGCATGCAAGTGGGCGATAGGCAGAGATAGAGAGAATCCCAAGCAGGCTCCGTGCTGTCAGTGCCAAGCCTGACGTGGGCTTGATCTCACAAACCGCGAGACCATGACCTAAGCCAACCCAAGAGTCAGATGGCCAACTGACTGAGCCACCCAGGCACCCCTTAAACTGGAATTCTTTAGAAACTTTTTGCCTCATCCCCAACTTTGCCAGGACCTCACATCAAGAACTGTAGTAGCTGTTTTGAAAAGCATCTGAATCAGCTAACGACACCTCCCCGCGGACGTGAGGTTTGTAACCATGCTTTTTTCTCGCAGTGATCATTTTTAGATGCCATTAGCCTCAGCACTGCCTTCCCCAATCTGAGTTACTACTGAAAGCCAGGGCAGCGTCCTCACTCATTAGTGCCCGGATGATGGAGAGAAGGTAGCGAGTTAGAAAGCCCAGCAGGGGAAGGCGGGGGGTGGCTCATGCTGGCTGTGGGACTTTGTACAATCCTCCCTCTCTGTACTCGGTCTCTTCATCTATTGCAAGCAGGTCAGGTGCCTTCAGTGCCTCAAATTGTTGCTGTGAGGATCTATGGAGATTGAAAGAGGCTTTGAAATTTTAAAAACAGTAAGAGACCTCCACCAAACACTCGTTGAGGACTTCCTGAGTGGATGGCGGGGAGGGAACACAGGGGTGCGTGAATCCTCTCCCTCTTGGAACATCTGCTATGTGAAGATAACACCTGTCAACAACCACCAACGATTTCTATATGCTCAACAAAGTCAAGTTGAATAAAGAGCTAGAACATTCAGACAAGGGAGGAGTCAGCGCAGGCTAGACGGTCAGGGAAGGCTTCCTAGCCTCGCCACATGGCAGGAATGGGAAAGAGTTTCATATAAAAGCATTACTGTGAACAAAGATGCAGGCCTGGGTAAGGCCAGGCATGAGCCGGAACCACAAGGATTCCAGGTCAGCACGAGTGGGGGTGAAACCAGATTGAGAAGAATCCCAGATATCAGCAGGAGGGTTCTAACCAACAGGTGTGGAGGCTTCAGGCAGCAGAACCCACTGGGAAACCACTGAAGATGCTCAGGGCAGAGACGGCAGGGCTGGCCCTCGGCAGTGCTGGAAGGTACCGGCAACTAGAGGGGGCCTTGGGACCCGGACTCACGGAACCCGGAGGCCAGGGCGTGGGGGTGTCTGAGGAGGATGGGACAGACAAGGTGACATCACCAAGAAATGTGAATGGGGACGCCAAGTACATGAAAGCTTCGATGAGTGCCCTTAAAATTGCTCAGGGAAAAAAGAGGAACCTTATACTTGTTCACCAGTTACTGAGAGCTTTGTGGGCTAATATGGGCCCATGTAATGTTCACAACGCTTGTGAGGTGAGTACTGTTTTCGCCGCTGGTGAGGAAATGGCGGCCAAAGGACTATAATTAACTTGCCCCCTCCCTCCAGCTGGAACTGAGTTCTGGAGCGGAATTCAAACCTAGACCCTCCAACCCAAAGCCTGTAAAGTTTATTCAAAGACATTTAATAACAATTTAATGCAACAGACTCTTGAATTCTTTTTTTTCCCCTGCTTATTTCAAACTTTTTTAAACATGCAATTAAAATGCACAGATCTTGGATGTTGAAGTTGATGAATTTTGACAACTGCATACATCTGTATAACCATCATCCAAAACAAGATACAGAGCATTTCATTCATCCCAGAAAATTCCTTTATGCATCTTTCCTGTCAGTTCCCTCCCCGACCCCCGGGAAATACATTCTGGTTTCTATCTCTGTAGATTGGTCTGCCTGTTCTAAATTCCACATAAGTGGGGCATGTGTTCTGTTGTGTCTGGCTTCTTTTACTCAGCATCTTTCGGGCATTCGGCCGTGTTATTGTGTGTATCAATAATTCAAAGCACTATTTAACTGTGATCCCCTGAGAAGCAAGTTAGTACTATGTCCGTAATACTTTCGAAAGTATCGATAGGCTGTTCTCTTTTGGCTTTCTGGGACCCTAACCTTTTCTCCAGTCCACCTGAAGCATCCACTCGCCTGAAAGGAAAGTAGCATCAACTGCGAAGAAAGCCAAGAGACTTTCCTCAGGTAATGACTGTGGAATTAACATAAAACCACAATTTTGGACAAGGGCTCATTTTTTTCCTCCCAGTACAGTAACCTTTCCTCCAAAAGCACACTAAGTAAATACGTTAAAGGCAGTGATATCTTGACATCCAGGCCGGCAAAGACACAGTCAGCAATTTAGTCAATACAACAGCGTCTTGTCAAAGAAAACCACATGGAACAGATTTGAATTGCATGCCACGTCTACATGAACCCAGGTTGCTTACCAGTGTAAACTAGGCAAGAGGGCTGGAGAGGCAGCATTTCCTCCGACTTCAGCTGGCGGTACCCTTTCACTGTTCCCACGTGCCCGAGAACTCTTGTGCTCAGCCTTTACTTTCCCTAACCATGTCCGTCTGTAGTGCAGCATGAGAGCAAAATAATCCGGAGCCCAAAGGTTGAAAACTTAGGAAACCACGAAGAAACAAGAAATAACCCCCCACCCCCAGCTCTCTTCCATCAACGACTCTTGCACCCTAGGTGAGTTCAGAAAACCTTTGTTATGTTACATTTTGTGCATCAACTAGATTTATCCACCTTCCCATTGTTATTACTTATATAAACATATTTTCATTGTTCAATTGGTAGAGTTTTCTGTGAAAATTATTGAGATATCTGGGGCTGGGAGAAAAACACATCATCATCTTTTCCCACTGCAGTTCATGAGAAAAGAAAAAAGTTTTCATTAAATGATTTGTTCTTCAGACGAGACAGGGCACGTTCAGGGCAGCATGGCCATAGACTAAATGACTTGTGTTCTAGTAGCGAACCATTTGGGAGTGAATTTGGTGGTTGAGTAGGGATAGTTAGGTTTAGACTTCTGAATTTCAAGACCAGGATTTTTCATCAAGACAACACTCTTGAATCGTCAGCACCCTGTTACCACCCCTGTGGTGTATTAAGGGGGTGGAGACTTACATAAAAGCAGTCAGGACAGATAGGGAAACAGAAGAAGGGCTGGCCCCTCCACCGGCCCGGAGGTAGGAAGGAAATGGGGAGAGAAGAAAGGTTAAGATGTACAAAAACGGCAATTTCCTCTCACAGGCTTTTTTGCTCAGAGAAAGTGAGAGTGGTTCCAAGCGGAGGGGCCACGTGGGCCTTAGTTCCGTTGGAGAAAACCACGCAGGGCCAGAATCAAGGAGGTCCCGGTGGTTAGCCTCCCTGGGTCCCGCTGACACGCCATAGCTGTGGCCCCGGGCCCAGCTAGAGCCCACGCTGGTAGGACCCGAGGGGCGTGCTGCCCCAAGCAGGGCGACTGCCGGACCCTGAAGGTTCAGGACGCTCAGTTACAGTGGCCACAGACCTCTGAGCACGTTTCCTCAGTGACCCCGAAGGGGAGGCCCTTACCATGAGGACCCTGCCTCCAGGGAAAGTCCTCAGATGCTCCTCAGAGAGCCGCAACCTTGCTGGGCCCTTTCTCAGCCACCGGTCAAAGCCCCTCGAAGCCTAGAGGCCAACCGACCCTGCAGGGTACCTGCTAACTCTAACTCAAGTGCCAGGGCTGAGGGAGCCTGAGAGGAGACTGAGGGGGTGTGACCAGCAAAGTAAGGCTCTGGAAGCCCTACAGGGCAAGTGACTCAGGTTCTTCAACAGAGGGAGACTGAGGGGAGGGGCGGGGGAGATAGAAATTAAGAGCAGCCCAGGAAACAAACCTGCCATTTGCTGTCCTTGGACCTTATTGGGATTCTCATTTTAAACAATCTATAACCCAAAAAATGTCTTAGACATTGAGGACAATTTAATGATTTAAGGAACTGTTCATTGTCTCTAGTGTGATAATGGTATTGTGTGGGTTTTTTAAAAGTTTATTTATTTAGGTCATCTGTACACCCAACATGAGGCTCGAACTCATGACCCCGAGATCAGGCATTGCATGCTCTTCCAACTGAGCCAGCCAGGTGCCCCAGTATAGTGGTGTGTGTGGGTGTGTGTGTGTTTTCTTAAAGAATCTTCAGAGATACATCCTGATGAAATGATACAGTATCTGGGATTTGCTGCAAAATGATCCCATGGAGGCGAGTCGATAGATAGAACAATTGGAATTCTATATAGTCCAAGCTGAGCAAGTGGAATGCAAGGGTCTATTGTGCTATTTCATCTACTCTTGAATATGTTTGAGGTTTCCCATAATAAACTTTTAAAAGAAAGGCAGGAAAGAGGGTGGGTGGGAGGGAATGCAAACCCCGAAGCGGGAAACTTCTCATTACCACTGGGGGAAGTGGGTAAGGCCATGACGGAGACGGTATCTGCCTGGTAGGATTCTGACCATGTCAGAAAGGAAGAAAGGGCAGGCTTTTAGGAAAAGGTGAGAGCCCAGCAAAAGCCTGGGACTGCACATCTGAGGGCTGGAGGCCCAGGCTGTGGACAGCTGTCACCAGTTCCATTGGGGTTGATTCTGGGAGCCGCCTGAGTGCAGGCAGAGCCTTGGAGACTGGGCCGTCATCCCGCTGAGCAGCACAGGGCTGGGTTGTGTTGGACGACAGCGCTGTCCCTTGTAGGTCCCCCAACCTGAATCCGTGCAAAACGGTTTGGTCTGAATTATCCACATTATTACCTGCACCTGCTGGTGCCGCCAGAGCCAAACAGATGTAGCCAAGAAATAAAAGAGAGAGAAAGATTTACAAGGCCTGAAGGAAAATTAGGTACAACTACAAAGGCTTGGAGAGCCTGGGGGCGGCGCAGGAAGGAGGGAGCGGAAACAGCAGAAAGGTGGTTAATTTCGCTCTCTAACGAAACAGCTCCCTGCAGTAGAAGCTCAGAGCCTAGAAGTCAGGGTGTGCCGTTGAAAACCCCCGGGGTGGACCTCTTACATCTGGATCTGTTTAAAATAAAGCCTGAGGAGGGGTTGCCCTGCTTTGGTTTCTGCTATTTATAAATTCAGGATCCATTCACTGTTTCTATTAATAGAATAGAATGTTAATGTCGATGATGACGATGATGATGATGTTGGTCACAAATACATGAATCATTTAGGCTCCACGGAGTGTTTTTCTCAAGACAGCAGAGAAAAAGAAATTAAGGGAGAAATTGTTTTTCCACTGACATTTTATACAGCCTGCAAATGTGCAGCCCAAGGACTTGAGACGGACAGTGAGAGAAAGTAAGCTTGGGAAACAACTCCCGGCCACAGGTGGCACAGGTATCCCCGAAGCACAGGGGAGAGAATCCTTGCAAGAAGGGGTTTGAGTTCCTCAAGTAATCTTGAGGGTCTACTGTGGGAAAAGCAGACTTTTCTTTGCTCTGATACCAATTCCCCAATTGCATGATTTTCTTTCTGACATTAAAAAAATATTTTTTTTTAATGTTTTATTTATTTCTGAGAGAGAGAGAGACAGCGTGAGCAGGAGAGGGTCAGAGAGAGAGGGAGACACACAATCCGAAACAGGCTCCAGGCTCTGAGCTGTCAGCACAGAGCCCGACGCGGGGCTCAAACCCACGAGCTGTGAGATCATGCCCTGAGCCGAAGTCGGACACTTAACCGAGTGAGCCACCCAGGCGCCCCTCTTTCTAACATTTGAAATAAAGTGACATTTCCCTTAACCTTTGACATGAAGAGGTGGCTTGGCTGTTTCTCTGCACAGGACCTCACTAACAATCATAGCCCTTCATTGGCCAAGGGCTCGAGCTGTAACAGCCTTTAGAAGCCCAGTCCTCTGGGGATTTGAAAATACAGGGCCCCAAGGCCCTTCTTCTTATTCTTAGGGATTTGGGGCCTAAGAGAGAGTCCTCACTGTGTTTTGGATTCTGACAAAGCTTCCTAGCTTTGGGTTTGGGGTGGCTATTTAACCTCTATGAGTTTATGAGGACTCAGTGAGAAAATGTAGGTTAAACATTTAGCCCAGGGTTGGGCTCATGTTAAGTGCTGGGTAAATGAGATCTACTGTTGTTATTATTACTCACTGTTGTTATTGCTAGCAGTATTAGTTTATGGGCACAACGAATAAGCTGGCAACACTCGTGCAATCTCCAGCCAGAATTTGACAAGGACAAAATAAAACCAGATCTGGCCACCCGATGAGGAGCCTGTGCTTGACAGGCCTTAAGAATTCATTTCCCAGCTGTGGCAGACCTGCCCTCCCTGGGCCTCTCCATGGCTTTTAGATAAAAGCCGGGAACTCACTATTATGCCTCAAGGAAGGCACAGCCTCCAAAGGTGTTGTTTTCTGAAGTGTTGACGGGCAGTCTGCAATATACAAGTCGGCTGCCCGACTGCGTGCTGCCCCTTTCGGGGCCTGCCAAGGAATGCCTGCTTCGTCCCGTTGAGGAATGGGGTGGTCTGGCGTTGGGGAAGGGGGGCTTGCTTCCGGGCCAAGCAAGTGAGTGTGAGCCTTTCTGCCAAAGTGGGGAAGCAGCAGTTTCTGGAGGTGTGTCACGCACTGCCACTGTATAACATATAAAGGAGAATCTGGTGACTTTACTTCCCCGAAGCAGGCAAACCAGAGCTAAGGAACTGGGGTTGGAGAGGGCGGGGAGGAGGGACAGCTGGATCAAGAGGGAAGAAGTCCGCCCCTCCTCCTACGGCACAGTGGGCTCAAAGCCACGTGGACGTTCCTGCTGCCGCGGCCTCCACGTGTGGCTGGGGCCAAGGAACCGAGGGTCCGAAGCGGCCGGGAAGGCGTGGGGAGTCTGCCAGGGGTCTCCCCGCACCGCTCAGATGACACTCCTGCATCCCACTGGGCTTAGGAACAGCCCAGCCCCAGAGGAACACAGTGGCAGGGGCGCTCCAAGCAGGGGGCTGCTCAGGGAACATCCCAGGGCCCTAACGCTAAGCTGGCTGCCTCTCCTCAGAGCCAGAGAGAAAAGCCAGGAGAAACCCTGTCTTTCCGTCCCAGAGTGTTTTAAGAAAACCATCGTTCCAATAATTTGGTTCTGTTCCCCCCCAAAAAAAAGGAAAAAGAGAGCGAGCGAGACAGGAAGAGAGAGGAGAGAAGCCTGAACATAATTCGTGCTGGGAAAACAGGCTTGCTTCTTTTAAAGGTGTACAAATACAACTTCTCAAGCAGAAATTTCGGGATGTGGGTAGGTGGGGGGGGGAGCTTCTGGCTGAGGCCTGCGGTGTGGGGAGGGAGCAGCACCAGATGCCACATGCGGGTGTAACTGGGGTACCCATTCCCCCTCCTCCCTCAGCCCTTCCCATACAATCTGACAGCTCTTCACCTCCTGGCCGGGAAGTGAGTTTATTTCATTTCAAGCTCTCACAAATGAAAAGAAACAGGGCTATAACCCTTTTATGGAGTGAGTGAAAAATGTTTTGTGCAGGGCAATTTGAGCACAAACTGGAATTCACCAGGTGATTTTATATCATTTCCATAAATTTTTATTGAATTAAGATAATAGTGTTTTGAATTTACATGTCACATTTCTTTAGAGGGAGCAAAGCATATTCTCACATATTTCCTTGATTTCCAAAAATCCCTGGGAAGTAAGATCTAGCAGGCACTATCACTCCTAGAAAATAAAATCTACAGGCAAAATGTGTTTGCCTTGGGGCCCCTGGGTGGCTCAGTTGGTTAAGTGTCTGACTTGATAGCGGCTCAGGTCACAATCCCAGGATCATGGGATCGAGCCCCTCATCAGGCTCCATACTGAGTGAGGTGCCTGCTTGGGATTCTGTCTCTTCCTCTCTCTCTCTCTGCACCTCCCCCACTCACACTCTCTCTCAAAACAGTTTTTTTAAAAANTCTGCTTGGGATTCTGTCTCTCCCTCTCTCTCTTCCTCTCTCTCTCTCTGCACCTCCCCCACTCACACTCTCTCTCAAAACAGTTTTTTTAAAAAGTTTTTGCCTTTCCCTTTAGTCCACCAAGATTATCGTTGAGTCCTTTAAGAGACTCTTCCATGCACACAAGGGTCTCTCATAACAGTTCCAGACACTTCCATTTTATCATGTGATCCTGCTTTATAACTCCTATACAGCTTTGTGAATTCCAGCTTTGAAGCTGCAACTTCTGAAACCCTCCTTTCTCCAGTTAAATATCAGTTTCAAAAATAATCTTTTTGGATATTTAAAAGATCAGAGGAACTGTTTAAACCCCTCTTTAAGGCAGGCATATGATGGAGTGACAATCCCCGTCTTCAATAGATGCCCCAAACTATAAAAGAAACTTCTTGCCTTTTTATTATAAAATAGCACTTATTATACACCATTCCAGTTATTCCAATGGGCAATTTAGAACGTGCAGTATTTTTCTTCTTTCAGGTTTTGCCAGAGAGGAGGAAACTATATTATGGAAGACGCAGCTATCGCAATCATCAAAGACTATGGAGCTGGGGTGTAAGTTTGAGAGCAAATGTGTTCTTTTATTTTTAATGTTTATTTATTTTTGAGGGAGAGAGAGACAGAGTACTAGTGGCGGAAGAGCAGAGACAGAGCCACAGAATCCAAAGCAGGCTCCAGGCTCTGAGCTGTCGCCTGACGTAGGGCTGAAACTCCCAAGCAGTGAGGTCATGACCTGACCCCAAGCCAGACGCTCAACCTGTGGAGCCACTCAGGTGCCCCGAGTGCAAATGCGCCCTTAAAGAGAGTGCCTTTTTAAAATTAAGATCCAATTCACGGATCATAAAACTCACCTTCTTAAAGTGTACAATTCGGTGGTTTCTAGTATGGAGTTGTACAACCATGACCACTAATTCCAGAACATTTTATCCCCCCCAGAAGAAACCCCATATGCATTATCTGTCCCTCCCCATCCACCCTTACCCTCAGAGCCCGGCAATCACTAGCCTATTTCCTGTCTCTCTGGATTTGCCGATTATGGCCCTTCATATATGTGGAATTCCTAGACTATGTGCCCTTTACGTGTGGCTTCATTCACTTAGCTTTTCCATGCTGTAGCGCGTGTCAGTACTTCATTCCTTTTTATGCTGAGTAATATTCCATTGTATATTTTAGTTATTCATCAGTGTTATTAAGAATAGTGCTGCCTTGAGCATTCCCATGTAAGCTCTTGTGTGGACACGTTTTCAGTTCTCTCGGGCACATATGTGAGAGTGGAATTAACGGGTCACACGGTAACTGTTTAACTCTTTGAAAACTTCCAGACCATCTTCCATAGTGGCTGCACCAATTTACATTTCCACCAGCAACACAGAAGGTTCCAATTTCTCTGCACGCTTGTCAATACTTGTCTTTTGATCTTGGCCATCCTACTCAGTGCAAAGCGTCACCTCACTGTGTAAACAGAGTGCCCACTACAGGATCGTCAATAAAGGTTTGCAAATAGGACGTAATTTTTCTCCCCAGAAGACCAAACATCTATTTCATTGTTACATAGCCTGCAGCTTATTTCTAAATCCTTCATTTTAGCTGAGCAGGATATGTCTCCTGTGTGTGTTTCAGTATGGATGATGACTGAATAATGAGGACTCGATCGCAAAGATGACTGTCCCCTCAGGGACCACCTCCTCTGTTCCCATCTTACCCGCAGTGCTGACTAGACTTTGCCGGCCCCGGGCACGGACGGCTGTGGCGGCCCCAGAGTGACCCGCAGTCTCCACTCCGCTGGTAAGGGCCAGAGTCAGATCATAGCCCTAGCCTAGGGCCCCCCAGCTTGGCTCCGCAGCAAGCCAACCCTGAGAGCTCTCCAGGTCTGTCAGGGGCTGGGGGGGAGGGAGGACAAAGGCAGAACTCCAATCTCTGGTCGTTATTTGACCCTCATCAAGGTTTAGGCACTGAGCTTTCTCACCTCTGGGCTTTTTTTCTCATTCGGGTTCCCCTTTGATGGCCCACAGTCCTGCCAAACCTCATGACCTCAGCCCCTTCCTGAAGAAGTGTTCCTCCGCCCACGGACATGGGATCTTAAGTCACCCCAACAGATTTAAAGGTGAATAAGCCTAGAGTCAGCAATTCAAGTGCGCAAAGATGGAACCGTCTTTGTTTCCGATGAAAACTAACTGAGCTCTTCAGCCCTCATTTCTGCTGAAGATGGAAAACTTAATCTCGTCAACTCAAAACAATTAGTCGCTTCTGATTTAAAAATCAGGGGTAACCTCAGGGGGTAACCTCAGAGGGGCAACCTTAGATCCTCAGGTGAGCCTAGTGCTGGGAGGCTACATAAAGTGTGCGCGGCTGAGCCCACGGCCTCTGTGGGTGGGACCTGCGCGGCCACGTCAGCACCGCTTCCGGTGTCATGGCGGCGGTCAAGGACCTGCCCTCCTTAGCCTCGTCTTCCCCTGCAGGCCGGGGCTGGCCCCCTGGGCCTCTCCCAGGGGAACGGGAGCTGTGGGCTGCTCTCCAGCGACCACACCCGAGCCCTGAGGCTCTAAGGCTTCACCTGAGCCCAGCCCTCAGGAAACTACCAGGCCCCAGGCTCCAGGATTCTCCCGGAGGCTCAGTAAGCCAGGCCACACAGGGCCAGGCGGGCGGCGGCAGGTGGCTCTCCAGGCCCCTAACCTCCCTCCACCTCCACCGGCCGTTTGGAGTTTGCTCTGAGGCAGAGTCACAGAACACTGGGCATTTCTTGGGGACCTCCTACCTCCAGACTCTGGTCCTGGCCACGGCAAGCCGTTCTCCTTTTCCCTCAGTTAGCATCTCTTCTGAGGCAGAAAAGCTGTGTTTTCTTCCTCACTCATTCTATGCCCTAGACCAGTATCCTGCTCTCTGGACCAGCAGCAACAGCGGCGGCAGCAGCCACCGCCGCGTCGCCTACGGACTCATTAGGCAAGTCCCCAGACTCCATCCCAGACCTGCTGAGGCAGAGGAACTGGCAGTGGCCCGGAGATCCGTGGGTTAACCAGCCCCCGGCCGCTCCCGGCCAGAGTTTGAGCGGATCTCCGGTTCCAGTGCCCTTCACCGGCCAACCCCTGACAGTTAAAACCAAGTCTGGGATTCAGAAGTCTCTTTGCTCTCCTAGGCACCAGGCTTTCAAAACTTACCTTTGATTTAAATATTCATAGGCCCACCTGAGAGATAGCTTAAAAGCCACGCTTTATTTTTTAACAGCCTGATTGAGAGATAACTGACTACCATCAAAACTGCACATGTGTAAAGTGTGCCATTTGATAAGTTTTGACTTATGTGTGCATCCGGGAAACCATCGCCACAATCAAGATAATGATCACCGCAAAAAGTTTCGTGTTCTGTCAGGATTTTGCTTCTGGTTTTGATGGGTTTTACTCCCTCCATGGCGGAACAAGCCTCGGCTTCACTTGTTTTCATGGTGAAGGGTTGGGAGGACCCGGCAGGGAGCAGGAGGAGTTGTCAGGGAAGAAAACCCACTGGGTGAGAATTTAAAGCATTATCTCACTACAGAGTCACTCTGCACGCCCTCTTTCGGAGAGAAGACTAGATTCTGAGTGCCATGCTGGGCGCTAGCGGTCCCACGACGAACAAGACAGACCCATCCCTGACCCCGGAGCTCAGGTCTAGCTAGGAGCCCCAGGCATTTGTTACCACTAAGAAGTACCTCAGCAGAGAATGTGCTGAAGAGAGCCAGCCTGGGAACTGGAGGGCAAGCTGGGCATTTAAACCGAGATCTGCAGCATGGGGCTGCATGCCCGCGGTGAGCTCCGAGCAAAAGAAGAGTCCATGTGTGTGTGCGCCAGGGACTGAGCGGCTGGAGGAGGCGCTGGGCCCGAGGAACTGAGCAGAAAGCCCACTCTCCACTTCTCACCAGACACTGAATCAGCCGGGGCCTTGATCTGACTTCCAGCATCCTTCCATCGTCCAGACCTGTGAGAGAAGTTTGTTGTTTGAGCCTATGGGACTCTGATAGCAGCCCTACCCGACTAAGACACTGACTCATGAACTCATCGTCAGCGTCAAGATGGTCCTTGACTATGGGAGGGCTCCGTGACTCCTGTCCCAAGCTTGGACACACGGTCTTTGTGAGCCTGGGGTCCCAGCGCTTCCTGGCTGCACCCCGGCACCTCTCCCTGGGGGCCCTGTGGTGAGGCATTGTGGGCCCACCCCCAGTCTCCCCGACTCTCTCCGCAGGCCAGCCTTTTCCACCGTCCCTCCATCCCCTTGCCCTCTGAGCCCAGCTCTTCATGACTTCCCCTCCTGGCCTCTCCCAGGCTGAAGTGAGGGTGAGATGCTGATGCCTGTGTTTCCTGAGGGGCTCCTTCTGCCCTCCCTCCTTCTTCTCTACCCTGGCACACCCTGGAAGAGGTGGAATGCAGCTAGCCTCTCCCCTCAGCTCCCAGGCTCTGTCCTAGGTTGCTTCCCCAGGACAGTAACTCCCACGGGCCCAGGGACAGGCCTGGGAAAAGGTGAATCTCCCACTTGAGGTAAGTGGCAACCTCCTTGAAGGATCTCCTTCTTGCCTGCCCTGCGTCCCCTGGAGGCCCCATGTAACCCAGGGAGGAGCACCTGTCTATAGCTGGAAAACCTTTGAAGGAGGACTTGGCCAGACACCGCTCTTCATGCTCTCAGAGCCCCACATGGAGTGGAAACTGCAGAAGTTGCTCGTGATTCGTTTGAATCAGAGAGTATTTGTTGACTTGAAACTCTTATGTGACTTGTATTCAGGGCCAATCTCCCTATTCCTTTAAATCAAGGCACTGGGGTCTGTTTTTAGAGAGTAAAAACCACTGTGGGATCTTAGAAGGATCTGCAGTGTCCCCACAGAGGAGCAGTTAACAGCAGTGTGAGCAAGCACCGCCTGCCCCTGCTCTGCACGGGGCGCCACAGCATATGAGGCCTTTGCCAGGCTCATCCCCCAGGCCCTCCCCTCTCCCACATTAAGGGTCCACTTCTTAATGTGGCTGACTCAGAGTCTCCACTTTGTTATGTTCCACCTCTTTCAGAGTCCTCCCCTTTTATGTTTCTGACTCCTCGCCTTCCTGTGCACCACTATGGCTCACACCCCACCCACCACTCACTCTCTAAAGGTTATGACCGAGCACCCTTTACCCAACACCAGTTTATATTTGCAGGAACGAGCCACATGCACATGAAGGCAACTCTGATGCATCCCCGTCTGACTCAGAGTCCTTTAATCTGGCTTCCATCTCCCATTCTACCTAGAAAGAAAGGGTTTAGGGAGACAAAATGGCAGATGGGTTCAGCACTTCCCCACCTGGGGCTCCTGCAGCAGATGTCCCGGACCCCTGCCCACAGATGTGACTAAGTCTGATGATCAATCAATAGAAGTGTACTGAGCAGCACCTTAGGTGGGGCCCCAGTGGCAGTGAGACCAGGATCATGGACAAGGGATTTACTACCCAAGTGCTCCCAGGAGATGCCTGGAAGGCATGAGGGACCAGGACAGGTGAGGAAGCCACACTTGGGGCTTCCGTCTCAGGCAGGCCGTGGAGTCTAAGTTATTCTCAGTGTATCTCACCCAGGGCAAGGGAGCCAGCCCTCACCTCACACTCCCACATCTGTCACTTATCGGGAACAGCCCCCCCACCCCAGGGGACACAGATTCCCATGTGGAGGCATAAGGCATAGACAGGTACATCCATTTTCTCTACTGTGTTGTATGTCCCACTCTGAGTGGGGGGCATCTTCAGCTCTCTGTGTATTTGGTAAGGGGCTCCAGTGGGCTCTGGACAGTCCCCTGAAGAAGGTCACAGCCATCTGATGTTAGCAGCAACATGGTGCACGGTCAGTTGCTGGAGTCCGAGGAGCTTGGGCGGGTCACCGACAGGACCACTGCAGCCACCATTGTGGGCCTGCCCTGCTCCAGTGCTTGCAGGCACGGGCCAGTTAAGCCACACAACAACAACCACAGAACTGAGGGCACTGGGAAGTCAGATCACTTGCCTGAAATGCTCCACTAGTAAGTGTCAGGAGATTTCCAACGAGACCCCTCTCCAGACTGTCAGCTCTTGACAACGCAGCAAGTCTCCGGACGGTGCACAGCGTGTCCCTTTGGTAAAAGGAACGAACAGATGTATTTATTTGTAGGAATGTGAGCATGGGGAGGAGATAACCAAACAGTGCCATCTTATACAAAAGAGTACGTGTGTGTGCGCGCGCACGCCAAGTTCGCTTAAATAAAGCTCTAGAACAGTCCAAACTAGTCTACTCTGTGGTGGGAAAATATCAGAACAATCTTTGCCTGAAAAGGAAGGCAGGCACTCTGTGAGTTGATGTTTGTGTTTGGCTTCTTACTTCCGTCAAAACCAGCAAATGTACACTTAAAATCTGTGCATTCCATTGGATATAGATTTTACCTGAACAGACAAAAAAATGTAAAGTACTCATCTCTAGCTAATGATTTGCATGCTGAAGCATTGAGGGGGAGGTATTGAAGAGGAAGTAGGAAGGGGAAAGTGCTGAGGTCTGCACTTTACTCTGAAATACATACTAAACAGAAAGGAGATGGATCGATAGGTGGGTAGAGGCCTGGAAGATGGGCAGATAGGTGATAAAGCAGGAGTAGTAAGATGGGAATTGTAGAATGAAGGTTGAGTATACAGGTGCTCGCTGCAAAATTATTATTTCTAAAGATGTGAAGGTTTTCAGAACAATGTGTTGAGGGGGAAATGTAGCTTCTAGTAAAGCCCTGGAGGAGATGATGAGTGGATGAAAGGGAACCTTATTTAATTCTCTATGCTTCTTAATTGTTTCATGAAGCATGTGCTATTTTTGTAACCATTTATTTTAATTTAAGAACTTAACAAAAAGTGCCATAAAATAGGATCTTTCCCTCATGGAGTTTATGGGAAATGAGACAGGAAATTGAAGACACACACACACCTTTCATTATATGGTTGTTGCCAGTAGAAGTGGCATTGATGACGCACATGAATTGGTGGCCCACAGGGGAAAGCCAACTGCGCTTTGTTCCTGCTCTGTCATCAACCGGCATTGTGACCTGGGCCTCAGTGCCACAGAGCGAAAACCAAGGGGATTGATTTGGGTGTCCTGGGTGCCTTCCAGCTCTGCTCAAGACATTCCTGGGAGACGTTTGCATGAATGGTGTCTGTCATGTTTGACGAGATCAGAGGAAGAAAACCGCTGAAAACGGGCAATTTATAGACTTACACTTTAAAAATAAATGTGATTGTTTGGATGCAGAAACCTAGGGAGGATTATGTTCTAGGATTACCACGGAAAGGGATTCTTTGTGCTCTGCCAACAGAGGACATTTCACATCAGCCTGTGGTCCCACGTGACTGTGTCTCAGCGTGACTCTCTCAGTGGGGCAGGTAAACTAGGACCCAGCACCTGCTTTGTAAATAAAGTGTTATTAGAACATAGCTGTGCTCACTTGCTTCTGGATCATCTCTGTGTGCTTCCTGATGACAGTGGCAGAACTGAATAGTTGTGACAGAAATACCCTGGCCTGTAAAGCCTAAAATACGAACGCTCTGGCCTCTTACAGAAAAAGTTTGCCAACTGCTGCTCTAAACATTCACTTCTCCTCTGCTGTAATCAGCATTGAGTTTCTATTTTTTGGTGTATTTTGCCAAACAATCCCGAGCCTGACGGAGTCGATCTCAGCCCATCACTAGCATGAAAGCTGGGTAGGCTGTAAGGGCACCTGAGCTGGGTCTGAGCTCCTTGACTCTCTGACTCTTCCCAGACACAGCCTCTTAAATCTCCATGGCAGAGCCATGAAGTCACCCCAGGCAGCTCTGGACATGAACTGTCACCGGACACACACAGGAAGCCGGCCTTCAGCTCGTGTGGATGGGGCCAAACCATGACACCTTGCTGGACAGGTGAGTGTGTTTGCTCCGTCCAGACTCCACAGTGGTCAGTGGGCCAGCGTTTAAAAATGAAATAGGATGGGGCGCCTGGGTGGCTCGGTTGGTTAAGCGGCTAACTTCAGCTCAGGTCGTTATGTCACGGTTTGTGGGGTTCGTGGGTTTAAGCCCCGAGTTGGGCTCTGTGCTGACAGCTCAGAGCCTGGAGCCTCCTTCAGATTCTGTCTCCCTCTCTGTCCCTCCCCTGCTTCCTCATTCTCTCTCTCTCTTTCTCTCTCTCAAAAATAAATAGACATTAAAAAATAAATGACTAAATGAAATAAAATACCAAGATGGGAGCAGAATACAGCCGTCTCTTCCTCAGCGGGACAGAAGAGGAGGCCTCCTTCCTTTTCTCTCTCTCCATTTTAAGAGGTTTTTCCATTTGGCTGCTTTCATGATGACCAGGGCCTTGAAAGCCACAGACATTGCCTCCATGGCCGGCAGTTCCATTAGTGACTTACAGCCCAGGTCAGCAGAGGCTGTGAAGTCAGGAGGGCAGGGTGCAGGAGGTGGAGACCACACCAAATGCAGCAGCTGCAGAGGGACCTAGGGGACCTCTGCCCCGGGAGCACCAGAGGGATGTAACAACTGTCACCAGTCCTGAAATACTCCCCACACTGAGACCCTGGCCCAAGCCTACAGCGTGTCCTCAGAGAGCAGACGCTGGGGAAGACCGATGACTCATCCTCCAAATTACCCACTTTTAAAATAAAAAATAAGGCACAGGGGAGCCCGGGTGACTCAGTCGGTTAAGTGTCTGACTCTTGGTTTCAGCTGAGGTCATGATCTCATGGTTCGTGAGTCTGAGCCCTGCATTGGGCTCTGTGTTCACTGAGCAGAGGCTGCTTCAGATCCCCTCTCCCTCTTTCTGGCCCTTTCCTGCTTGCGCGCTCTCTCTCTCTCTCTCAAAGATAAATAAATGTTTGGGGCGGGGAGGGGCAGGCAGAGAAAGAGGTAGGCACAGAATCTGAAGCAGGCTCCAGGCTCTGAGCTATCAGCACAGAGCCCAACATGGGGTTCAAACCCACGGACTGCAAAATCATTACCCGAGCTGAAGTCGAACGCTTAACTGAGCCACCCACGGGCCCCAAAAAAGTTTTTTGAAAAAAACTAAAATGAATAAAAATAAAGCACAGATATTTATCCCATATGCAGCAAGGGGAGACGAGGATCATTACTGCTGGGGCTCCTTGGGCCAGGCGTTCATTTTGTTTCCAATTTCAGCATCCTATTTCCCTGACAGCTTCCTCAGTTCCCATAGGCGGCGGGAAGGCACAAGGCGTGTGTGTATGGAGGCCCCCTTGTGACGGATGTGGAGTTGGCAGGACCGTGGCGGTCTCCTCCGGTCCTCAATCTTGGGTGCCTCCCAGGTATTGTCCGAATCTTCTCTCCGAGGTGATAAACAAGGAGGTGATGGACTGGAGGAAACACAAATTCAGCTAAACAAATGGTGCTCTTTTGTGGCTGCTTTCTGTTTTCCCTCTTTACACTAGTGACACCGACCTGTGGTTTCTTGTCGAAGCCTCCAAAGCTGGAATCGTGAAATAAACTGGATCAGATTTGAGTCACTGCAATTCACTGAGTCAAGTGCAAGGCGGTAGACAACGCAGGACACAGAGGTGCCTGAGATGTAACTCCTGCCCTTGAGCAGGGCACAGTCAAATGTGGGTGGGGGACAGACACTGCAGGGGTCTGCTGAGAGCTGTGAGAAGGGTGCATGGTGCTGGGGGGTCCAAAGAAGAAGAGTCACAGTCAAGGCCATGTGAGGGTGTGCGGGAGAGGGCAGAAGAGGCTGGGGGAGATGGGCTCGAGGGCAAAGCTGATGAGTAACGCTGTCCTGCAAACCCCTCCCCCAGCCTGTTCACACGTCTGCTCGTCAGCTTGAGGTTGGCTGATCTCGGATGGCTTGTGGGGGGGGGCTCTGCTTCGTGCTGAGGGCTCGGCTCAGTCTCTTCCACATTTGTTCAGTCTGGGGCAGTGCTTATGCACTGCTGGAACTTTAATACTGAATTAGGGGATACATAAAGTATTGGGTCTATGACTAACAATACTCTGGGAGACAATGATTTTAGTGTGTAAAGTGCTGTCCGAACTCGTACATGCATGGGCCTTCTTCTCCAGTGCTTCGTGTTACAGTTCAGGTGTCCGAGGAAAGCTATTCCTAATGACTTCATTGGGTATGAGGATATGCGTATGTAAAGGCTCCTCATATGCTTTCCTGATAAAAGGGTTGGTGCAAAGGGCATAGCCTTCCTTTCTTTGTCCCTTCTTTTGGTTGTGGATGTGAGTGGGATGGCAGGAGCTCTGGTCACCTTTTTGCAACCATGGGGGAAAACCCAAAGTTAATCTCAGAGTTACCAATTGTGTTAGTCTAGGTCCTTCAAGAAGCAGGTGCCCATGACTCGATTTAGGCTCAGGTCATGATCTCTCAGTCTGTGGAATTGGGCCCTACATCTGGTCTGTGCTGATAGCACAGGACCTGCTTGGGATTCTCTCTCTCCCTGTCTCCCTGCCCCTTGCAGCTCAGGCGTCTATGCATATCCCACTCTTTCCTCTTTCCTTTTCCTCCTTCTTGTTTCTTCTTCCCACCCCCCACCTCCCTTCATTTCCTCATGCAGAGCAGCTTAAGTCAGCCTCTTTCATACTTGAACTCGTGCCAGCACCCAGCCCAAGAGATCTCACCTTCAAGCCCAAGTTGAAGTGGCTTATCAAGTTGTTTTTCCAAAACAAACACATTCTCTCCCTAAAAGGAATGCTGAGACCAGGTGGAAAGATAAAGATTTTGGCTCATCGTGCACACGTATGTACATACACATGCATGCGTGTGCCCACCCATGCACACAGACACGCTATGCCACCCATGCGTGCGCACACACATGCTATGACACCCATGCGCGCGCACACACACACACACACACACTGACTATTCTCTAGGATAGAGACCGTATCTTTTTATGTGTAATTTAATTTTATTATAAATTATTTTAAAATACAGCAAAGTATCAAGAATAATACAGCACTCACAAAAGCATCCCATGGATTTAACAAATGTTAACACTTTGCCATATTTGCTCTGAGTCTTATTTTAAGAAACAAATTATTGCAGATAATAATTACAATAATACTAATACTTTCACTGTGCTCACTATATGCCAGGCCCTGTTCTAAATACTTCGTGTACATTAACCCCTTTAATCCTCATAAAAGTCTGTGAAGTAGATATTGATGTTGTCCCTGTTTACATTCAAGGAACCTGGGGCACAGAGATGTTGAGTAACCTGCTAATAAATGTGACAGCCAAACTTGAACCCAGCCAGACTAGACTAGATACACTTTTGCATCGTATTTGATTTCTTCTTATACTTAGCTTGAGAAATAATTACTCAGCAGCTATTTGTTGAAAGGAAGAAAGAAATTCATATATAATATAAATCAATACATGATGGACTTGCATTCTGGAAAAATAAAGCTCAATGAGACCCCAAATCCTTTCTGAAATACTGTTATCTTGAGTCCTAAAATGTTTTCAATTTCCCTTGCCTGGTGGCTTCCTCCCGGGAAGAGGAGGGCTCTTGCACTGGTTACCTATTGCTGCATGATGACTTACCCAACACAAAGTGGCTGAAAACAATACTCCCTTACTATCTTGCACAGTTGCTGTGGTTTGGGGATTCAGGGTACGGCCAGGGATGGCTTGTCCCTGCTCCACAAGATCTGGGGCCTTGGGTGCATAACTCGAAGACCAGAGTTGAGATCACCAAGTCGGTGTTCCTTCCCGCACTTGTCTGGCTCTTGTCTAAGGATGTCAGCCAGGGAGTCCTTACAACACGGTAGCTGTGTCCCAAGGGCAAATGACCCAGAGAGGGAGTCAGGCAGGAGCCATACTGCCTCAAAGTCACCTAGTGTCGCATCCACCCCATCCCGCCAGTCAAGGCAGTGATGAAGTTTGGCCTTCTTTCAAGGGGAGGAAATACAGATCATTCCTTTCCTTGGGAGCGTGTCTGTGTCATGTTGTGAGGAAACCAAGCAGGATAGGGTAAATGTATAATCTACCACAGATCCTAAGAAACAGACAGTGTAGTAAGTATTCTTTCTATCATGGGGGGAGAGTTGATTCTTTTCAACCAGTTGGATCCACTAAAATGTATGTGAATGGACTCTACCAATGTATCCACGATGAAAGCAGAGTGAGACCAAAAGTCACTATGCATTTCAACGATTGTACCAAGTACCATATTCTTTTCTTTATCTGTTCCAATGTTGTCAGCCTTTAAAACACTGAATATGTGGGCACTCTTAAAAATCTAGCCATGTCCTAGGGCGCCTGGGTGGCTCAGTCAGTTAAGTGTCCGACTTCAGCTCAGGTCATGATGTCACGGTTCATGAGTTCGAACCCCACATCGGGCTGTGTGCTGACAGCTCAGAGCCTGGGGCCTGCTTCGGATTCTGTGTGTGTGTGTGTGTGTCTCTCTCTGCCTCTCCCCCACTCAAGCTCTGTCTCTCTCTGTCTCTCAAAAAGAAATATTGAAAAAAATTTTGTTAATCTAGCCACATCCTGGGGTGCCTGGGTGCTCAATCAGTTAAGCATCTGACTCTTAATTTTGTCTCAGGTCATGATCTCATGGTTTGTGAGTTTGAACCCCATGTCAGGGTCTGTGCTGACAGTCCGGAGCCTGCTTGGGATAGTCTCTCTCTCGCTCGCTCTCGCTCTCGGTCTCTCTGTCTCTCCTCCTCCTTCTTTCCTCACTTGCTCTGTCTCTCTCTCAAAAATAAATAAACTTAAAAAAAAATCTAGCCACACATCAATTTCTAAAATTACAAAGTGTTTTCCTCTCCAGTGATATGGGTCAGCTCCTCCCTGTGCCTCACTGTGTCTCACTACCCACCGTCTGCAGGATGGCAGGGGGTGGCGGGCCCCTGGGCACCAGCTCGTCCACAGCCCACCGGTCAGCTCCCCCAGCTCACAGCAGGTGTGACAGGGTGAGGGGCTGCTGCATCCGCGTGGAAGGCTTTACGGTCTGGCTGCTTTACACTCCTGGAGCGAAGCAGAGGTAATTCACACCTTGCAGAAATAGAGGCCACATCCTGTTTGACAGTTCAAATGANGGGGTGAGGGGCTGCTGCATCCGCGTGGAAGGCTTTACGTCTGGCTGCTTTACCCTCCTGGAGCGAAGCAGAGGTAATTCACACCTTGCAGAAATAGAGGCCACATCCTGTTTGACAGTTCAAATGACTTATTCTCCCTGTCCTCGTGGAAACGCCTACTCGTAGAACTGAGCAGAAAGATGTAATAACGTGGAAACGGCTCTCGAAGAGGTTACGGCATCTTTGTTCTGAAAGAGAACGGCAGGTCACTTTTGACGGTCACATCGCACGCGGCGCTCTTCTGAGAGTGGCGGTAAATCGAGCAAACCCACAATGTTTTCTTCAGTCGTAACGGGAGGAAGTGTGAGGTGCGTTGACTGGAAGCTCATCTCCTGCAAAGGTTTTCAGTCTCCTGCGTGCGTCCCCCGCACCGGGGCTGTGGGCTGTCCCCACCGTTTCTGGTACTGCTCCTAGAATAAGGGGCGAGATGGCGCGTCGACAGGACACTGTTGCTACTTCTTTGTGATTAAAGAAAATCTGCCTTCTCCCTGTCCTGTGACCGCTCAGTTCCCACTGTCGCTGCAGAAATAGCTCTCTGATGTGGGCCATATTTTTTTTTCCTAAGGAATCAGTTATTGAAGTCATCTAATTTAATCATCAGGAGATTATCTTCCTACATCGATTTAATAAAGGAAATTAAAATGTGTTTTCTTTTTGTTAGTATCCTCAACCACCATCTGCTGAAAAATGTGGATATAATCAGCCACTGGAAAGTATAAGAAACAGATCTTGTTTACGAAGGAGTTTCTCTCCTTTTAAAAAGCATGTGAATAAAATTTTGAAATCCCCATGAGGAAACCAAAAAAAAAAAAAAAAATCTGCCAGAATTTTTAGTTGAAAGAGATTTCATTTCATGGCAATGACTGGTAATGTAAAATGATCCCTCCAAATAGCAACCCATGGCTTCCTGGTAATTGTGTTATTTTTAAGACAAATAAGGTATTTTTTTCTATTTTATTGTTATCCAGAAACCCTTTTTCTGCGGTCCCTCTGGTAACACTCAGTGGGACTAAATCGGCCACCTGTTCCCGTTGGTTTTCAATCTTACGTATCTGGAAAATCTCTATAGTCGTCTTCCCCCATAAGGATTATTCTGGAAAAATAAATACTGTTTTTACATTAGTATGAATGTGCTTTGAGTAAGGGATATTAAGATTGTTTAACTGCTTGCAAGATTGACATTAGTTTCTTCATCAAGGAAAACATACACTGATTTTTTTAAACAGCGTTATTGAAACATAATTAATATACCATGCAATGCAGTCAAGTAATATACACAATTCCATTTTTTTAGTACATTCACATATGGTTGTATATCTATCATCACAATCTACTTATAGAACATTGTTGTCCCTCACAAAAGAATCCTGTACCTTTAAGCAGTCATTTTCCATTCTTGCCCCCAGCCAGCAGCACTGGTACCCATTAATATACTTTCTCTACTGATTTGCCTTCCTTGGACATTTCCTATAAAAAGATTCATTGGAAGGGTGCCTGGGTGGCTCAGTGGATTAAGCACCCGCCTTTGGCTCAGGCCATGATCTCACATTTGTGAGTTCCAGCCCTGCACTGGGCTCTGGGCTCTGCGCTGACAGCGAGGGGCCTGCTTCGTATTCTCTCTCTCTCTCTCTCTCTCTCTCTCTCTCTGCCCCTCCCCAACTCACACTTTCTCTCTCTAAGTAAATAAATAAACTTTAAAAGATAAAAATAAAAAGATTCATTGAGGCGCCTGGGTGGCTCAGCTGCTTAAGCGTCTGACTCTTGATTTCGGCTCAGGTCAGGATCTCATGGTTCGTGGGATCAAGCCCGTCAGGGAGCTCTGTGCTGACAACATGGAGCCTGCTTGGGATTCTCTCTGTCCCTCACTCTCTCTGCCCCTCCCCCCAGTCACGTGTGCACCCATGCATGCCCTCTCTCTCAAAACAAATAAATAAATGAATGAATGAATAAATATTTAAAAAATAATAATAAAAATAAAAGGATTCATATAACATGCATTCTTTGGTGACCAGCTTCTTTTACTTAGCATAATGTTTCTGAGGTTCATCCAGGTTGTAATATGTATCAGCACCTTGTTCCTTTTTATTAGCATATAACCTCCCGCTGTTCAACTAATCCGTGTTTTACCTCTCCACACATCAGTTGACAGATGTTTGTGTTGTTTCTGCTTTTTAGTTATGAGTAATGCTTCTATGAGTATTCATATACAAGTGTTTGTGTGAATATATATATATGTTTCCATTTTCTTGGGCACATACCTGAGGGGAATTGCTGGGTTGTATGCTAATTCTATATTTAACTCTTTGGGGAACTGCCAAATCATTTTCTGCAGTGACCGTACCATTTTACACTTCGGCTAGCAATATGTGAAGGTTCCAATTTCTCCCTATATTTACTAACACTTGTTATTGCCTGCATTTTTCACGACAGCCATCCTAATGGGTCTGACGTGGTGCCTCATTGTGGTTTCCCTAATGACTAAGGATATTGATCATGTTTCCATGGGCCTATTGGCCATTCATATATCTTCTTTGGAAAAAGGCCTACTCAAATACTTTTTAATTGGGTTATTTGTCTCTTAATTATTGAGTTGCAAGCATTCTTTATTTGCTCTTGGAAACAAGTCCTTTACCAATATATGATTTGCAAACATTTTCTCCCATTCTGTTGTCTTTTCACCTCTGTGATAATATTGCTCTACGCAGTAATGTTTTTAATTTGGATACACTCCAGCCTATTTGTTCTTTTGTCGGTTGTGCCTTGGGTGTCATAGCTAAGAAACCACTACCTAACCCAAGGTCACAAAGATTGCCTCTAAGAGTTTTCTAATTTTAGCTCTTACATTTAGGTCTAAGATCCATTTGCAGTTAATTTTTATGTATGGTGTGTAGTAGGGTTCCAAATTCCTCCTTTTGCATGAAACTATCGAGTTATTTCAATACTATTTGTTGGAAAAGACTCTTCTTTCCTCATTAAATTATGCTGGCCCCCTTACTGGAAATCAATTGATGATAAATGTAAGGATTCTCTCATGGATTCTCAATGCTACTCCATTGATTTATGTTACTATCCTTATGATGACTGATTAATTACTGTAGTTTTGTAGCAAGTTTTTAAATCTGGAAATGTGAGTCCTCCAACCTTATCTTCTTCTCCAAGGCTCTTTTGTCTATTCTGGGTTCCTTGCATCTTCATATGAGTTTTAGGGTCATATCTTACCAACTTCTGCAAAATGCAGCCAGAGTTTTGATAGCAATTGCATTGAATTTGTAAATTGATTTGGGGAGCATAGCCATGGTAATGACAGTAAATCTTCCAACCCATGATATAGACCATTCTGATCCACTATTTTAGGTCTTCAGTTTCTTTCAACAATGTTTAGTTTTCAGCATGCAAGGTGCACACTTCTACATATTTTATTCTTTTTGATGCTATTGTAAGTGGAATTTTTTTTTTTAAAGAGAGAGAAAGAGAGAGAGAAGATCCCAAGTGAGCAAGGGGCAGAAAGAGAGAGAATCCCAGCAAGGGCAGAGAAAGAAAGAGAGGGGCGGGGAGAGAGAGAGAGAGAGAGAAGCAGGGCTCACCCAAAGCGGGGCTCATGCTCACCTGATGTGGGATTTGAACTCATGAACCGTGAGATCATGACCTGAGGCAAAGCTAGATGCTTCACTACTGAGCCACCCAGGTGCCCGGATTTGCTTTCTTAATTTCAGTTTTGGAATGTTCATTTTTAGTGTATAGAAATAACATTGACTTCCGATGTTCATCTCAAATCCTGTAATCTTGCTGAGCTTGTTTTTTAGTTCTAATAGTTTTTTCATGAATTCCTTAAGATCTACTATAAGATCATGTCATCTACAAATAGAGTTTTAATTCTTCCTTTCTTATATGGATCCTTTATTCTATTAACAGTAAGTATTAAGATTTTAGCCAGTCTTCTATAGTTGGTATAAATCCCACTTGCTTGTGGTATAAAATCATCTTTATGTGTTGCTATATTCTGTTTGCTACTATTTTGTTGAGAATTTTTGAGTCTATACTCATTAGGGATATTGATCTTTAATTTTCTTTTCTTGTGACGTCTTTGTCTAGATTAGGTATCAGGGAAATACCTCAAAGAATGAGTTAAAAAATATTCCCACCTTTTCTGTGTTTTGGAAGAGTTTGTGAAGAATCGGTGTTACTTCTTCTTTGAATGTTTGATAGAATTCATCAGAAAAGCCAATTGCACTTAGGTTTCCCTTTAAGGGAAGTTTTAAAATGACTAATTTGATCTCTTTGTTTGATAGAGGTTTATTCAGATTTTCTGCTGCTTCTTTAATCAGGTTTGAGAGGTTGTGTCTTCCCATGAATTTTTCCGTTTCATCTAAGTTATCTAATTTGTTGCCATACTATTTTCAAGGTATTCTCAGAATCCTTTATAAGATCAGTAGTAATGCTCCTTTTTTTCATTCTTAATTGTGGTAACTTGAGTCTTTTATTCCCCCCAGCCAGTCGATTTAACCTAGGAGTTTGTCAATTTTGTCAATCTTTTCAAATAACCAGCTTCTGGTTTCATTGACTTGCTCTGTTGTGTTTCTATTTTATAAATCCCCACTCTGGTTCTTATTGTTTTCTTCCTTCTGCTTGCTTTAGGTTCCATTTGCTCTTCTTTCCCCAGTGTCTTGAGATAGAAGTTTAGGTTATTGATTTGAGATCTTTCTTCTTTCTTAATAAAGGCATCTACAGATATAAAGTTTCCTCTAAGCACTGCCTTAGCTGCTTCCAATGAGTCTTAGTGTGCTGGACTTCATTTCATCTCAGATAATTTTCCTTTTGATTTCTCTGCCAGCTCAAGTTTACTGTTGAACCCCTTGGTGAATTTCTCACTTTGGTTTGTACTTTTAGTCCAGGATTTCTATTTGGTTCTTTTTTTCTTATTTTATCATAAAAATTTTTTTAATGTTTATTCATTTGTGAGAGACAGAGAGCATGAGTGGGGGAGAGGCAGAGAGAGAGAGAGAGAGAGAGAAAGAGAGAATCTGATGCAGGCTCCAGGCTCTGAGCTGTCAGCATAGAGTCCAATGCGGGGTTCGAACTCATGGACCCCAAGATCATGACCTGAGCTAAAGTTGGATACTTAACTGACTGAGCCACCCAGGTGCCCCTTTATTTGGTTCTTTTTAATGGTTTTTCTTTATTGATATTGCCTTTTGGTGAGATGTTGTCATCATACCTTCCTTTAGTGTTTTAAGCATGGCTATCTTTAGTTCTTTGAACACATTTATAATAGCTGTTTTGAAGTCTTTGCCTGCTAGGTCCACTATTTGGACCCTTTCAAAGTCCTGTTTGCTTTTTCCTTTGTGTATGGTTCACATGTTCCTGTTTCTCTGCACGTCTTGTCATTTTTTGTGGAAAACTGAACATTTTTGATACTATTTTGTGGTGACTCTGGGTACTGACACCACTCCCAGGGGCGTGGGTGGGTTGTTTGTTTGTTTAGGGACTTGACTGAAATAATCCTGGGAAGTCTAGTTCCCCCAGTGCACAGCCTCTGACGTCCCTGCTCTGATTCCTCTCACCTCCTTCTTCTTCTCCTCTACCCTGGCCACCTAGGAATCGCTTCTGGTGGGTATAAGCCATTTACTGATCAAAGGTGGTGCTTAAGCCCCCTTAGCCAGGTAGGTTTTGACCCTTTCCGGTGGTACGTGTGTACGGCTTTAAGTTCGGAGTGTTTGCTCCATGTTCTAGTGTCCTAAAGTCCTCTGACTGCCCCTCTCTGATTGTTCCCTGGGTGGGTGCAGCCTTGGACATGCACAGTCTTCCAGATGGCCAGGAGGGGCTGCGGTTATGGTTCTCAAGCCTGATTCCTCGGGTGCGCCTCTGTCGAAGTGACTTAGTTTTCAGTCAGTGCTTGATCAGAGGTTGCGTTTAAGCCCCTTGAGTCAGCCTCTCCCTGTGCTGCTGGGTCTTTTGGAGACTCGTGGGATGCTTTCAAGTCAGCTCCACCGCCTGTCCTGATTGCTCTATTTTGGGGC
>NW_027529451.1:955561-960512 GCF_008692635.1 Crocuta crocuta
CACTAGGCAGCACCCCCATACGCACAGCTTTCCCAACCCCCTGAGCTCTCTGTGACCCCAGGAGGCCTTTCCTTGGTCTGTTTCCTGCTTCTCTCTGTTAAACTTCAGGCTGCCCGGCTGCCTTTCTTGTATCAGAATCAGCAGCCTCTTCATTTCCACCAAGACCTCCCATGTTTGACAACACTTTTAGGGATGGAGCTCTCTGCTCAGTTCCCAACAGGGCCTCAGCTGAGCTACGGAGCTTGTTGTCTTTATGGCCTCCACTCTCTCCACCCCCTGAACCCCCGACCCCCCGCATGGCAGAACTCCTGCACTGGCACTGGGGTCAGGGCCCCACTCTTCAAAAGCTAGTGAGCGCCCCGTCTCGATAAGCACGTGCCAGGGGTGGGGGCTTTGGCAGCGCCTGGTCTTCTGAGCTTACCTCTGGCACCATGGAACCTCCACCTTCCTAGCCAGGGCCCCGGGCCTGGGAGGGGGTGTCAGGGGCCCCAGGACTCACATCTGGAGTAGAGCTACTTCCTCAGGAGCAAGTGGGCTGTACTGTCNTGAACCTGTAGCCTCAGACTGCTGGCTGTGGCCGGAAGGATGCCCCACGTTCTCGGCCACACCTGCCCACAGCAGAGCGCCCAGCGGCTCGTCCCTCAGCAGGAGCTGGCCTGAAGGGCGTAAGGAAACAGGATGTGGCCCACATGCCACAGACACTGGCTGCTCTTCCTATGGTGTGATCTATTTGCTCGAATGACCTTTTCTCCATTTGCTGTATACCCTTCAAGCCATTTCTGGAGACTTTCAATTATTGCTTTTTAAATACTTTCCATTGGTTAAATTATCGTTTTGCTAAAGAGAGGGCCTGCTGAGCTCCTGCTTCACCATTCTGGAAATCCTGGCCTACACTGATATATATATACATATGTGTGTGTGTATGTATGTATATATATATGTGTATATATATATATATTTGTAACCTCTAGATTTAATTGGATTGATGAGCCCTTGACCTCTCCATACAGAAGGACTGAGAGGATGGGAAAGGGTGAACTGGGAATGTCCCCTGAAAACAGCAGTGCCTTAATGCAAACTCTGGTTGCCTCTTAAAATTGCAAATGATACCGTACATTTCCTCCTCTTCTCCTTCAAAGCTAGCACAGCAGAACGCTGGTTGGCTCACTTTCATTTTATATCATGAATATGAGACATGGGACGTTTTCAAGTTGGAAGCAGACATCAAACAAATGAGGATATAAGTCCCAAGAGAACAGAACTTGCTATTCCAGTTTTCCAATTTTTGTGTGAAATAGGAAATGGTCGTCAAACAACAAATGATGTCTTTAAAATGGTATTTTCAAACCGAGTACTGTTTCTGGATGGCACAAATTATTCATAACCCAGCAGGGTCACACAAGCTTTATATTCTCTGAAGAATGTACCTTGTTTTGAGACACAGGCCCCTATGACAAAGAGCTGAATTAAGACGTTTCCTTACATCAGCAACAATTGTGAAGTTTCATTCTGAAGAAGAATACAATTTGAAATCTAAGGGCACTCAAATGTAACATCTGAAAATAGAAGGATAAGCCTCTACTTAAACAGTTATGTCCATTCTGTTAAAAAAAAAAAAAGTAATCATATTTAGGAAATACTGTGGGAGGGAAACAAAACCCCAGTATTTAATAATCTCTGCCATACTTGTTCCACTGAGATAGTAGTGCTTGAGCCTGATAAGTTGTGAATTAATTTTGTTAAATATTGAAATAACTCTAATAGTGTGCTTGAATGGATTTCTATTCACAAGAGCTTCTGATTTTTATTTTTTTTACCTCTGTGAGAGCGTGGTTTAGAAACATGCTTATGGTTTACTGAAGATAATTTTAATAATTTTTCCCGTTTCCACAGCCCTATGTGAGCCAGCCACAGGTGTCTGGACACCTTTTTTCTGGTGCCTAGCAGCATCCTATACCTCACTAGAAATAATAGCGTTGTAGGAAATCATAGAATCATAAGATTCTAACCTCTGGGGAAAGAGACACAAAGAAACAAAGGGATTCTTCCCAAGACCCAGAGTCAGTAACTGGTAGAGATAAAATTGAAACGCCAAGTTCTCTCAAATTCCTGTGAGTGTCCTTTCTGCTGTGTTTAAGTGAGGCATTATATTCTGAAGTGAAAGGAGAATGCAAGATAGACAAAAGACATTGAATGATAATGTCATTGTTATCTCTTCACTTTATCGAGTTTTCATATTCCTTTTCAAAATGTTTTCTTAACCTAACGCTTTGAAGTAGAAGGTAGTAGTAGTAGTAGGTGTAGTAGGAAGAGTATTGATAGTCTCATTTTGAAGAAGAGGAAGTTGAGGCTTCCTTTACTGATTTGAGCATCGTACAGCCAAGGATAGAACCAGGGCGTGAACCCAGACCTTTTCATCCAAATTAGCGTTTTGGACACCGGGTGAAAAAGTCACCAGGGTGTCGCAGGAGCTATCAAGGAGAACAAGACCTTGCCCTTGGGGCACTCACATGCCAAACGGTGGCCCCTCACATTCCTTCCTGTTACACACAATGTCAGCACCACTAAGGACTGGCTCAATATTGACACCAAGAATCTAGTAGCCTCGGGCCACCTGTGTGGCTGGTGGTTCATTTGACTGAGCGTCAGAGTCTTGATTTCCGCTCCGGTCATGATCTCACTGTCCATGGGGATCCATGGGATTGAGCTTGGATTCTCTCTCCTTCTCTGCCCCTTCCCCACTGTGCTCTCTCTCTCTCTCTCTCTCTCTCTCAAAATAAATAAATAAACTTAAAAAAAAAATAGAATCTAGTATTCCCCTGTAGTCTGCCAGTGTTCTGACTTTGAGTAAGTCATTCGATCGCTCTGTACCTTGGTTTTCACTTTAAAAAACAAAACACTTCTCAGTCCTCAATATGATGCAGCAAAGGCCCTCTGACCACATAATAAATATGAAACTTTGAAAGCAAAAGTGACATAGGGCACCTGGGTGGCTCAGTCTGTTGGGCGTCTGACTTTGGCTCAGGTCATGATCTCACGGTTTGTGGGTTCAAGCCCGATGTTGGGCTCTGTGCTGACAGCTCAGAGCCTGGAGCCTACTTCCGATTCTGTGTCTCCCTCTCTCTCTGCCCCTCCCCCACTCATGCTGTATCTCTCTCGCTCAAGAATAAATATACAGTAAAAAAAAAAAAAGCAAAAGTGACAGATGGTACTCCCAATGGCACCCTTTCTCCCAAGCATCCCCCTGTAACAGTGATTCATAATGATTTCCATGTCCTTAGAGATGGACTAAGATAGCGGTACATTGTGAGTCTAGTTACAACACAAATGTCCTACCCAATCTTTGTCTGTGTTCCCTGCACCTCCTGTATAATCCTCTCGTACAGTGTGTACATGGAATACCATGCGAGTTAAGAATAAAGGCTTGGAGGGCAGGAGGGGACATGAACTGTGAAAAATTTCCCATGCCACTTCTGTTCTGCAATTCAATTCTCCTCTCTTTCATATGAAGGTCATCATTCCCTTTGCTAACATTGAACTGAGCACAGTGATTGAAATAATGGTAAGAACAGTAGAAAGAACAGGGGAAGGCTGTCACTGGGAAGAGCTGTTTCAGTACCACTGCATAAAAAAACATCCCCCAAACTTAACGGCTTAGAGCCACCACGCTTTATGATTTCTCACTATTCTGTGGTTTCCCCTGGGATCACGTGCATGACTGTAAGCAGCTCTTGGCTCACCCGGGGCATCTTTGTTCTCCTCCTCGCAGCTGGCTTGGGGTTCTGCACCGCATGGTGGTCTTAGGTTCTAACAGAACAAAAGTGGAAGCAGCCAGGGATCTTATGGGATAAACTGGCAGGGCATTCCACCGGTCAAAGCAAGTCACAGGATTCAACTAAGCTTCCAGGGTAGAGCAAGTACACCATACCTCTTAGTGGCAGAAGTGAGGTGCCCATTCCAGAATGGAAGGGGGTGTTGGGGGCCATTTGGGGAGGCAACCTACCACAGAGGAAGTTATGAAACAGAAGCCTTGAGACTTGTGTTCGGAGATGCCAGACTTGCAGAAAAGGTGGGTGAAGTGGAAGAAGCTGTGTGGAGTGGTCTGAGGGTTTGAGACAGTTCTGAAGAGATCAGTTCAGTGGTCCAAGGGCAGTGAAGGAGAGATCTGGTCTCCTGCCTTCCAGAAACATTCTGCTCTAGGAATTCAACAGGTATCACATCCCCATATTCTTACTCCCCTCATCTTTGAGGAATAATTGGGAATTGGGACAGGGCTAACTGAGGCAGAAGGATTATGGACTGAATTATGTCCCTTTCAAAATTCCTATGTCAGAATGCGACTGTATTTTGGAGATAGGCCTTTAAAGGGGTAATTAAATCAAAATGAGGCCTTTAGGTGGGGCCCTTACCCACCCTGACAGGTGTTCTTACAGAAAGAGAGAGACACACCAGTCCCTGCACAGCCCACCCTGCACTGACGGATGACCATGTTTAAAATTCTTTAATGTTTTATTTATATCTGAGAGAGAGAGAGAGAGAGAGAGACAGAGCACAAGCGAGGAAGGGGCAGAGAGGGGCAGAGAGAGACGGGGGCAGGATCTGAAGCAGGCTGCAGGCTCCGAGCCGTCAGCACAGCGCCGGCGGCAGCGGGGCTGGAACTCGCGAACCACAGGATCAAGCCCTGAGCGGAAATCCGAGCTGAAATCCAACGCTTGACCAACTGAGCCACCCAGGTGCCCCGGGGTGACTATCTTTAAAAAGCAGCAGCAAGAGGGCACCCATTTGCAAACCAAGGCGAGAGGCCACAGGAAAAACCAATTCTGTGGACACCTTGACCTCGGACCTCCCGCCGCCACAATTCTGAGAAAATCCGTTTCTGTTGCTGAAGCCGCCGGGTGGGTGGTGTTTTGCAATGGCCGCCGGAGCAAACGACCATGAACGGAGCAAGCCA
>NW_027529451.1:960692-981133 GCF_008692635.1 Crocuta crocuta
CCCGTACCTCTATGGAAATTGCAGTTTGCTGCCAACATATAAAAACCGGGAGACTTTACTCTTAACAGAAAAAGAAATTAGGATTTCCAGCTCCTCTTGAAAAATTAGGGGACTTGGCTACACGGCCCCGCGAGTGTTCGCGGTTAGCGGGTCGGGGCTTGCTTTTTTCATCTGAATCCTGGTCGTCTGTCTAAGCGTATTTCCAGCGCGAAGTTTCGTGAATAACAAGTGAGAAAAGAGGCGAGCCCGTTCTCCCAAATTGCAGCACTTGGAAATGCGGGGATTGAAAGTCTTTATGGTAATTTATGTCTTGTCATTACTGTAAAAAGAGTGTGATTCACCTGCTCGGCTCTGTTCATTGTGATTTACGGTGGCGGAAGTTCTATAATTGGCCGTAGCCAGAAGAGGTGGAAACTTCTAATATCCCAGGTAGGGCTTTTAAAGGGTTTTTGTGATCTTAAAGTGAGTTTTTATAGGTGTTTCTATTTCCGGAAGACATTGGAAATAGCTTGAAGTGTACGTGTGTGTTCAAATAGCTTCTCACTTGACACTCTTAGATATGGGTTCGCAGCTTGTAAATCCCTACGTTGGTGTAATGAAAAATCTCGTTATAATTTGCACATCAAACAAGAGGGGCTGGTTACTCTAGCTGGGGGAGCCTTGATTGAATTTCTAGGCTTTTGAGAAACTCACAACACTCCCAGTTGTTAGTGTTCTTTATACATAATATCGGAGACAGAATTAGCAACAGAATTACTGCTCAGATCTGGGTAGCTTTTCTTTCTTGCAAGGCACTTTGCATATTTTAGAGGGTTCTCCCTGTTCCTGCCTTAAATTAGGCAGTCAGGCTGCAGCCTCTTTTCCTGAGTGCTGGCACTTGTTCTTCACATTAGGAGCACCTAATTCCAGAAACAAGGATGATGGCTGGTTTTCACACCTGAACCTCATTAAGGCGCGTAGGCGCAGCCTCCTGACTGGAATGCGTGGAGAACACCCCCACTTTGGCACCCTCGTGCCCCCGAGTCCTCTTATAATGACCTCACCTTGCACCCACCACCTCTACAGACCCCAACCCTACAGCTTTTCAGCTGTTCATAAGGGAACATGGTACCTCTCTGGAAAAACAACCTTGATCCAAACTTTCCCCCCGTTCCAGCAGTCACTGTGTTAAGGCTGGCTTTCCTCCTCTGGCCAGGCTAGTCCAAGATCCATCAGTGCTGCTCCCTGGATCCATCAGTAATTGTTGTCCGTGTGTCTTTTGTGGAAGTCCTGGCTTAGTCCCCTGTGGTGGGAATCCGTGGGGGTCGGCACAGACGCCAGGGTGTGCCTGCTGTGATAAAAACAAAACGAAACAAACAAAAAACCCGTAACTGGCATTTGTAGAGGGCTCGCCTTCTACAAACCAGTTGAACCACCCAGGTTTTTAAGGGTTTTCCAGTGCTAGCTCACTGAACCCTCCCCTCTACTCACTGGGGTAATGTTTCTATTATGTCCAGGTGGTTACCAGTGCTGAAACTGCGGCACAGACTCCTCCAGAGTTAACAGCAGGGAAATAACAAAGCTGTTGGACCCAAGCAGCCTGACCCCAAAGGCCTAAAACTCTGCTCCTGTATTTTTAAAGTGTGTGTTTATTTTTGAGAGGGAGTGATAGAGATCACAAGCGTCAGAGGAAGAATCCTAAGCAGGCTCCACGCTGTGAGCGCCGATCCTGGCGCGGGCTCGAACCCCGGAACCAGACGATCGTGACCTGAGCCAAGACTAAGAGCCAGATGCTTAGCCAGTTGAACCACCCAGGTGCCCTTCTACTCGTATTTATATAAATAACAATTATTACGCAACCCACACCGCGTTCCAGAAAGGATCTGTGATAGTCAATAGAAGTGCATAAAGACCAAACAAAACTTAGTACCCAGGGAGGGAAAACTCAGGGCTATAGGAAAAGGACAAGAGGAAAGAGCGGAGGGAGCCAGCAGTTNGCGTTCCAAAAGGATCTATGATAGTCAATAGAAGTGCATAAAGACCAAACAAAGCTTAGTACCCAGGGAGGGAAAACTCAGGGCTATAGGAAAAGGACATGAGGAAAGAGCGGAGGGAGCCAGCAGTTTCTCTGCGCAGAATCCGAGCGCGTGGCGTCGTGTCCACACCACTGCCATCAAGTCCCGGCCTGTCCGCAAAGCCCTCTGCGGCACATCCTGCCTGCACCACTGAACTGGTGGCTGCTGGAGGGCGGAGCGCGNCGCAACCCACACCGCGTTCCAGAAAGGATCTGTGATAGTCAATAGAAGTGCATAAAGACCAAACAAAACTTAGTACCCAGGGAGGGAAAACTCAGGGCTATAGGAAAAGGACAAGAGGAAAGAGCGGAGGGAGCCAGCAGTTTCTCTGCGCAGAATCCGAGCGCGTGGCGTCGTGTCCACACCACTGCCATCAAGTCCCGGCCTGTCCGCAAAGCCCTCTGCGGCACATCCTGCCTGCACCACTGAACTGGTGGCTGCTGGAGGGCGGAGCGCGCCACGGCCACAGGACTGTGATTGAGGACATGATGGCAATTGTCGTTGAGTGACGGCATGATTGCTGTTGTGGAGGGTGCATCCTCTCCCCTCCGTCCTCCCAGTTCCTGAAACCAGCTTTTCAACTTCTCCAAGGCCCTGGAGACGCGGCCCCGGTGCACCTGCCACAGGATCCACCCTGAGGAAGGGCAGCGGCCCCACTGACGGTGGGAGGTGGCGGGGGTGCCCCCTCGGCCCACACGGCCCTGCAGGGTGGGGCCCCCCGTGCACTGTTGTGTCCTCCTTGGGCTCCGTATCTTGGGGTTGATGTCCGCGAGGCTCTCGCCCCCACGGGCACTGGTGGTGCTGGGGAGGAGGCTGGGGTGTCGGGAGGGTGGGGTCCTCCTGGGGTTCTCAGTGCGCGTAAGTGAGCGGCAGGTCAGTGGAAAGTCATGGCGTAGCCCTTCTGGCTTCAGCGCCAGCTTTTGCGGCAATGCAGTGGCTGTTTTGATCGCTGACTTCTACGTGTTTCTCACATTGTTCAGATTGTGGGAAGAAAGAGTCTTTTTTGAACCCTCGAAAATGACAACTAATGCGTTGCTTTCGCACAATCATTTCAATTCCTTTTTAAAAATGTTTTAAATATTTATTTATTTTTGAAAGACAGAGCACACGTGGGGGAGGGGCACAGAGAGAAAGGGAGACACAGAATCTGAAACAGGCTCCAGACTCCGAGCTGTCAGCCACAGAGCCTGACACGGGGCTCAAACCCACAGACCGTGAGAGCATGACCTGAGCCCCAGTCAGATGCTCAACCAGCTGAGCCACCCAGGCACCCCTCATTTCTGTTCTTAAAATAGGGATCTTCCGACAGTCCATTAGGAAAGCTTGTGACAGCAAGTAGTTGAAAAAGACGATAATGGCTGCATTTTCGAGGGCTTCTGAGAAGCAGATGCCAGGACAGAAGTAGAGATGGAAGAGATGTACTGGAGCAGTGCTGGGGGAGGGGGGGGTGGGGGCGTCAGAGAAGGTGAAGAAAGACTGCGACGCAGGTCTGATCTTTTTTTTTTTTAATTTCTTTAATGTTTTATTTATTTCTAGGAGAGAGAGAGACAGCGTGAGCAGGGGAGGGTCAGAGAGAGAGGGAGTCACAGACTCTGAAACAGGCTCCAGGCTCTGAGCTGGCAGTCAGCACAGAGCCCGACGCGGGGCTCGAACCCACGAACTGCGAGATCATGACCTAAGCAAAAGTCGGATGCTTAACCGACTAAGCCACCCAGGCGCCCCGGTCTGATCTTTGAGAAGGTAAGAGGGGATGGGGGAGGAAGGAAGGTGAATAGAAAGTGTGCCCTGAAGCGCGGCTTACCTTGACCGGGGAGCCCCTGATGCAGCGTTGCCCATTGGAGGGTTCCCGTGTCTCACAGGAGTGAGCCTGCGCTGCCTCGATGGCCTTGTTTGGTCACTGGCCAGGAGTAGCCTGTGGGAAGTGGGGCCCCCTGTGCATATGTTGCTGGATCCAGAAGAGAAGCAGCAAAGCTTTCCACTGTGCTCCCTGCGCAGGAGAGCCGAGGGTGCTGCTTCATGGCCAGCACAGGGGCTTAACCTAATGAAGGATTGAATTAAGGGGGTACCTGCTGGCATCTGGGCCAGCGTTGCTACTATGCCTTGGGTACGTCGTCATGGTTTAGAGGTCCGCACAGCCCCCGCGGCTGCCACATCTGCAGGAGAAAGGTGGGGTGGCAGCATCACTATCTAGAAAGCCACACCTTTGCCTCACAGCAGCCTTCTGCCTCCTTGACCAGGGCGCGGTCATGTGGCCAGGTGGCCTAGAGAAGAGAGTCCGGACAGCCACTGCTGTCGTATGCCTGCACAGACCTGATGGGGAGCCCCAGCTGGGGGACCTGAAAGCTGGCTTAGGGTTCGGGGCAGGCTCTGTGTTGGGCAGTTCACCCCGGACCCTGCTGTGCCCCCCACGGTGACTCCTGGCGCTTCTGGCCAGTCGTGTCCTCACGTCCTGCACGGGNATGGCTTCCTCATAGCTCCTCCCAGTGAGCCCCACCATGCGAATGCTAGAGTTCATTCCCCCCTCCCAGGGAAGTAGTTCAGTTGTCTTTGGAAGGCTGAAATGATCACTGGAAGAGAAGTTTGGCCACCACCCCACGTGCAGTCACACGTGTGTGACCACGTGTGTCCTCTTGTTTTCTCCTCCCAGTGAACTTGTGTGTGAGGTTGATGTTGTTTCAGGCACCAGGGTGTGTCTCCTTCTGTCTACCGCACCCCCCCCCACCCCGGGTTGGGTGGCAGTCATGGGGTTTGGCATGTTGATGCCACATCCACCGAGTCGTCCGGATTAATCTAAGCCAATCAGAGCAAGCCCGTCCCCTTGTGATTGGTTCAGAAGTGGGTTTATGACCCATTTGGCTCTTTGAGATTCAGAACAAGGTTGCTGGGGCTTTGGGATTAGCCCCCTCCCCTTTGGGTTAGAGAGAAAGCCTCAAACAACCAGTTTCTGTCTTCAGCTGGATGCGAACAAGAAAACTGGGATGGCTTCTGGCTGTCACCCTATGATGCTAAAGGGGACCCTGTTAGCATGGGCCCAGCACTGAACAGCAGCACGGAGTCGGAAAGAGTGTGGGTCCTCGAGGTCGTCGCTGAGGGACAGGCCAACCACTGAAAACTTCCTAATGTGTAGACCCCCTGGCATATGAGCTCATACATTTCCTTACCGTTGGAGCCAATTTGGTTGGCTTTTCTGTTAACGCTGAAAGGAACCTAACTGCTCCAGGTGTTACACCCATTTCAGAGACGAGGAACCTACATCCAGGGGAATTAAGTAGCTTGCCCAAGATTGCACAGCCACTGTGACAGAACTGGGCTTCGAACCAAGGTCTGACTCCTGGCTCCACACCCTGCAATTAATCTGGCTTTTCCCTCAGAGAGCTGATTCAAAGGTAATAAGAACAGCTCAGACATGCTCAACTTCCAAAAAAAAAAAAACTTGTCTTTGACTTTTTGTGTTTCCTCGATGAGTCTGGAGCTGGGCCGTTTCCTGTGTCACAGGGATCTCTAGAACATCAAAAGACTTTTATGAATCACACTAATGCCAGATCAGGCAGATTGATGACCCGTTTTCAGGGTGACCTCAGTACTTTTCCTTCATTTGTTAAAACAGGCTATAATAATGACAGAGTGTAAAATAAATATATACGGGGTAGTGGCTTCCAATCTTTTATCACGGTTGACAAATGCCCACACCTGTGGGAACAGTGTGGGTGGAGAGGAGGCACTGGCTTGTCACTGAAATTTTATACTGTGGGTAAAAGGACTAAATGCGGCAGTCTACTCCACAAGTGTAAGACCCCTCTCTAAAGCAACTTAAAATCTTAAGAATTGGACGGAATTGGGAAGGTAGCTGGTCTAGTCTCCCACCCGTGGAAGACCAGAATCCCTTCCAGAATGCCCCCGATGGGCTTTCCGTTGAAAATGTTCCAGGATGGGAAAGAAAGCACGCTTTTCTATTTCCCTTGCTGGGAATTTCCTACTGCTGCGTTGACTTCATACTTCAGTTTGGTTACATTTTTTTTGGGAGCATAATAAACACCAGCTCCTTAAAAAACAAATGGTGGCATGGGGCGCCTGGGTGGCTCAGTCAGTTACACATCCGACTCTTGTTTACAGCTCAGGCCATGATCCCAGAGTTGTGGGATCAAGCCCCGTGTTGGGCTTCACTCTGAGTGTGGAAACTATTTGGCATTCTCTCTCCCTCTGCCCTCTTCCCCCGCTTGCTTGTACCCTTGTGCGCTCTCTCGCTCTCTCTCTCTCAAATAAAAAAATGGTGACAGATGATTTTTGTCACCTGTTCTATCAAGAAGATGTGATGAGCCACCAGTAATAAATCCCCCCCCCAACAGGGACACCAAACTCACTTAGCTCTTTACCCCCTAACTTTGGATAGAAATAGAACACCCATCCTGTCTATGGATGTAATGTAGCCCAAAAGAAAGACCAGGGGTAGCTAAAGGGTGACCTTTGAGGGGGAGGGGTGGGTTTGTTTTTGTTTTCAAAACACACATTTTAGTTTCGACTTAAATAGTGCTACAAAACTAAGAATGAAACACAGCAGTCTCCTATCCTGCCCTTCTTCTCTTTAAATATCACTCTCCAGAGACAAGCACTTTGAAATCTTGTAATTATTTCTTAGGGTATCTATACTTGAATATGTTACTATTTATTGATTTTTCAATTTTAAGTATCATTTAGTTCCTATTGCAGAAAATTAGGCCTCAGCATGGTCACACCTCCCTTGCTACTTACACGCAAACTCTCCTTCTCCTGTCTTCCCAGTATGGTTATGTCACAATCTGGGGTTGAGTCAACATTTAGTATTTACATTTTTATGACGAGATAAATCCTGTCGACGCCTGAACCCTGCAATGAAACCCAGAAAGAATTAAGAAGCAAAACTCGGCCTCGGTAGCAGAACTTGAGTGTGACGGGGGAGTGTTCCAGAGCAGATCCCCAGGCTGTGGGGAGAGTATTACTGGGAGTTACTTGTCCCGCGTCTGCACTGCTGGAGTCAGGACCACATCCTGAGGTGGCAGGTGAGATTATCCTCAGTGGAGTGGAAGGACAGAGACCGTGTTCAGAGATGAGGAGTGAATCCAAGCCAGTGGAGCAAAGCTATACACTAGGCTCTACTCATGTGGGAACCTTTCTGAAGAGGTTTCTTGGGGTTTTTTGTTTTTTTTCTTTTGAACTCTGGAAACATTCCTCTTAGGCATCCTATTTAAATGCTTTTCTCCTTCCAGACAGCCCTTTCCAGTTCTTCAGTAACATTCAGGGATTGACAAACCACCTGGTGTCTGTTACTAGTTGATGTTACAGGGTAAGCAAGGGACAGGGCAGTAAGGAAAGCCCCGCGAACCCGCTCCCAAAGCGTCTAGTGTTCTCTGAGCATGGCCATCCCAGTCATCTCTCCATGGTGGCGGCCATTTTGCCTCCGCCCTCCCCTGGCAAGGCTGGGCCCCCGTGTGGGGTCCAGCTGGCCACAGGGGCGCTGGGGGGCGCCATTGCCTGCAGGCAAGGAGGGGCTTCTGTGAGCCCTCACTCAGAAGGAAAACCAAAATTGCACTTGATCTTAGCCAAAAGGCCGAGAAGCGATGAAAACAAAAATTGTCAAGTTGATTCTGTTCTTTAAAATAAATGTTGCTACTTTTCCAAGGATTGGGAATTGAAATTCAAACTTCACTTTCTCCCAAATACAATGGAATCCATCTTTTTTTTTTTTTTTTTACAATGGAACCAATCTCTCAGCAGTTCCCATTTATTAAACTTCCACGTATGTATTTATATAATGGGACAAACTATAGGTCTATCATTTTTATTTCTGCCCTAAGGCATTGTCCTTGTTGTCACGGAGTTTTTAGTCCCCAGTTTCTCAACGGGGAAGAGTGCCTCTATAGCAGCTTAATTAAAAGTTCTCTTTCAAGGGCTATTTTTCAATATCTATAGAGAGGATCTGGGCCCAGGAAAACCTCATTGCTACTTTTTTTCTTATTGATGGAAAAGTTCAGATTACTTAAACAAAATCAAATAAACAAGTACCTGAGTGTCCTTTACTTTTTCAAATGTTCAGCTTCAGTTTCTAATTCACAGAAAGCCCTCCGCTTCTGAAACTCTCTCAGTTACTTTTCTGAGCAACTTCATTTGAATGGTTGCCTTTAACTGCTTTCTTTTATGGGTCTGTCAACTTTTGAAGATTCAGTTATGCAAAAGAGGTTTCAAGTGCCGTCTTCAAAGGAGGGGAAAGCCAGAAATGGATGTGAAAAAAGGCATCTGCACCATTGGGGCTGTTTGTGGAGAAAGACGACCTTCCTCTTGTCTTCATTAGAGATGAACAGAACTCCATTGAGTCACGATCTGTCAGTCTTCAAGCTTGTCCTTTGCAGTTAATTGGGCTGGACCAAAACCCAGCCAGCGGCAGAGGTGACCAGCAGCGGAAGAATCGATTTTTAGGTGTCATTTTAGGCCATGTGATAATCATAGCTAACAATGAGATTTTGTAGCCTGTGAAAGAGCTTTTACCCTTTTATTGCAAATACTGAAAAATGTGATCCTTGAAACAACTGGGTGGTGATGATAATTGCAAATATTTCCTAAAGGGTTACTGTGTCCATCCTGGTTGTGAGTTTTACGTGTACTGACTCTTGATCCACACAGCAGCCTTCTGAGACAGTATTGGCCTCTCATCTTCTCAGATGAGAAAACTGAGGTCATAGGGCTAATAAAAGGCTGAACAGGGATTTGAACCCAGGGAACCAGTTTCCAAAGTCTCCACTCTTCACCAGTACAGGACAGTCTTACTCCTTCATCAGCTCAGTGGGTGATCTTCCTGCCCATTTCACAGCTGGGAAAGGAGAGACCCACAGCCTGTCTCCTGAGGCTCACACGGCTAGGCGCAACTGCAGACTAAGGAGGTAAAACTCAGGTGTTCACTTCCAGCTCCTTTGCACATCTACGCGTCGCACACCTCCCTTTGCAGTCCTTCCAACCCAAGCAACTCTGGGCTGGACAGTCCTTCTGGAGGGCCAGGACTAGGGTGCACTCACTTCAAACAAAATTTAAGGCATCTCTAAAAAAAACCTCAGTAATCAAATAATAGCTATGAAATTTTTTTTTAATGTTTATTTTTAGGACAGAGAGAGAGAGACAGCGTGAGCAGGGGAGGGTCAAAGAGAGAGGGGGTCACAGACTGAAACAGGCTCCAGGCTCTGAGCTGGCAGTCAGCACAGAGCCCTACGCGGGGCTCGAACCCACGAACCGCGAGATCATGACCTAAGCGAAAGTCGGACGCTCAGCCGACTAAGCCACCCAGGAGCCCCATAGCTATGAAATATTTTTAAGTAAAAAATATCATAGAAAAATCCATGATGAATAATATAATGAAAATTGTGTGTATTGCCAATTCTAGCAATTTTCCTGATTCCAATTCCTCCATGCCTTCTCTTGAAGAAATACTTGAAAGTCTTGAAATAGAACTCATTTATTCCAGGCGTATTTACATTTCACCACTCAGGTGTAAAGGAATCCGGTTCAGGGAGGATTGCCAGAACTGGAGGCAGGGCTCAACAAGAAGCGGGAGGCAGGGCTCAACAAGAAGCGGGAGGGACAGAGCCTGTCTTTATTGAAATTTAGGATATCCTGTTCATCACAGGTTTCTCTATTTCTGATGTTTTTAAAATCAAAATTATTTGATTACTGAGTTTTCTGGCAACCTCTTAAATTTTGTTGCATTTAGTACAAGGCCCGGAAATCAGTGAAGATGAACCACTTTCAAAACCAGAGGAACAACTAAATAGGAAGTTTCAGGGGCTTGGCGGGAAGGGAGCAGGTGTCTAAAGTGAGAGCAGCGCTCAGTAGGCTCCCAGAAACAGCTGGACACAAACTTGCATGAGGTAATAAGTGTATCAGACAAAGTCAGTAAGTTTCCCAAAGCTAGGCAGCTGGCAAATGGTGAGCCAAGATTGGAATCTGCTTTTTCTCTTGGGTGTAAAGCACTGGACAGCAGTTTCTTTGTGTCGTGAATCGAGACCAAAGAGGAGAGAGCATGGAGGTGGGGAATGGACCACTCAATATGTGTAATGAAATGCCATTTGATGGCTTTCAAATAAACAGAAAACTCAAAGGAGACAAAGAAGTTCTTCAGGAATAAATAATTCATCCTGGTCCTTAAATTTGAAGTGTCCTTGAGGAATATAAACTGCATATATTCAAGTATAAAATTTGGTATATATGAACACCTGTGAAAGAAGACCCACACCAAGATAAAATGCCATCACCTCGCAAAGCTTCCTTGTGCCCTTTTATAATCCATCCCTCCTTCTGGCCGTGTCTCCAAGCAGCCACTGCTCTGCTGTCACTGTGGATTTGTTGGCATTTTCCAGTATTCGATATAAATGGTTCCTACAATAGGACCTCCTTTCATTTGACTTCTTCCACTCAGCATAATTGTTTTCAGATTTAGCCACACTCAGGGGCGCTTGGGTGGCTCAGTTGGTTAAGATTTAGCCACACTCTTCTGTGTATTAGTAGTTAGCTCCTTTTTACTGCTGAGTAGTATTCCATCGTGTGGATATAGGACAATTAGTTTATTCATTTACCTGCTGGTGGTGGCTTTCAGTTTCTCAGTTATCTTAGGTATGCAAATAGATTTTTAGATATATTTTAAGTTGAATTTATTTTTAAGTAACCTCTACATCCAATGTGGGGCTCAAACTCAAGATCCCAAGGTCGAGTCACATGTTTTTCCACCTGAGCCAGCCAGGAGCCCCTCCCTGAATTCCTAAGTACCCTGAGAGGGCAGGAGCAAGAGTGTGTGCTCACCTAACCGTGCTTCTTTGTGTTCCCTCCCGGTAACATGAAAATACACTTCTCACGCCTTTTCGTGTAGTTAGGGCATTATGGCTACTTTGGGCCCAAACCGTGTGAGCAGAGGACGTGGGTGGTATTTCCCAGTGAGGCAGCAAGAAGCCTCCGTGCGATGCTTCAGCTTGTCTTCCCCTTGCAGAGAAAGCGGAGGCCATGATTCGCTGGTGGAATTACCTGATAGGAACAGGTGGGGCCGCTGAGTCACAGGACCGAGGCAGCTGCCCTGGGGAGCCTCTCGCCCGTACAGTAACCTACATGCCGTAAGAAAGAACCTAATCTGTTATTTGGGGTTGTTTCTGTAGTAGAAGCCTAGCCTGTCCGTATGGATGTGCTTTACCTCAGCATACCCTCCCTTTATAGATAGAGCAAGACTAAATTTCTGCCAAGGCTGAATGAGAGTTGTACTATTTAGAAGATGCCTAAAAAATCAGCTAATACTGCACAGCTACAGACCACCTTTCCCTTCGGTGCCTGGGAAAGATATACACATAATCAGAAGAGGAGCGTGGGGGGAGGCGGGAAAGAAGGGAAAGAAAAATAAAACATTTCTCTTTATCACATATCAGCAACTCACCTGCATTAACTTATTTAATTGTCAAAACTTTAAGGAGATATTTATAGTCCCATTTTTACAGAGGAAAAAAAAAACTTTACAAAGACACAATGAGGTTCCCAAGGATACACAGCTGGTAGGTAGAGGTTTAGGAATTAAAATCTAGGTCTGTCTGGCTCCCAGCTCCTAAGGGCTAGTCCCATCGGGCTGGGAAAGGCAGAAAGATGTGAGAAAAAGAGCTCCTGCCCAGCATCGTCCCCCACCCCCACCCCGCTACATGCTAAGGCTGGGAATGGCTGAGAAGTGGGTGCTCAAGCAGGAATGACCCACAGCCCCCGTGCCAGACAGCTAGCCCGCAGCATGTAGCCAGAGCCCACCAGCCAGGCTGATGCGGTGAGGTGAGGAGGTAAGGTACGGACTGAGCAGGCCTGGAGTCCCAGTTCTGGATCTGAGACCATCTTCTGCAGCTGAGGTGCTATGACCTAAGGCAAAGTCAACCTGTTCAAGCCTTCACTCCCCAAACGTACAGCAGGGGTGATCTCTGGAAGCCAATGGAAAGCCCTAATGTGCTGTATAAGTGTGAGCATAGGCTCTGGACGCCCCTCCTGGGTGATGCTTACGGGCCACCACCATACAAGGCCTGCGGTGTGGATGAGGTAGGCCTGAGAGGTGGTCTCCTGGCTCCCCTTCAAAAAGCAATATTGACTGGATGTTGCTGTTGAAGGAGAGCCTGCTCTCCATTCCAGTCACTTGATAAGTTCACCTTGTGCAAACATCAGGCCTTCAACTGTTAACAGTAAAAAAAACAAAACGAAACAAAAAACACAAAAAAACCCACGTGTGAGAATCCTACTGGGCACCTGGGTGGCTCAGTCAGTTAAGCATCCAACTCTTGATTGTGGCTCAGGTCATGATCTTATGGTTCGTGGGATCAAGTGCATTGGGCTCTGTGGTGGGTATGGAGGCTGCTTGGGATTTTCTGTCTCTCCAAAAAATAAACATTAAAAAAAGAATTTATCAGACCCTCAGAGACTGTGAACTGCTTCATCCTAATTCTCAGAAGAGTTTTGTCTCCTGGTTAAACTTCTCTCCCAAAGAATGTGGGAGTCGCAGTTGGGCCAGGTACGAAGGCCCTTCTGTATTCTCACAGACCATGAGGATTTGTCTGTTTTTACAGATGAGGCACCCCTGAGAGCTGGGGAGGAGCTCTGTGTGGCAGCCATGAGGAAGTCCCAACTCTCCTGCTCTGGGTGGTTCCCCAGCCTGGGGTGCGGGAGCCGAGCAAAATAGGTTATCATTAACAATCAAACAAACTAGATTTATGGACTCAAGCCACAGCTGTATTACGTAATATTGAATATATGACATTGCTGCCTTGGTAGGTTAAAATGGTTCAACCCACTATATTTTATCACTTGACACATTCCAGGAAGGAGAGTGCTCTCTTGATAACTTTTAACATTGTGTTGCCTATTTTTCCCTGATTTTGATCTTTGAAAGCGTCAGGTATGAGCAAAAAGATAGATGCAGCAAAAGCACACCCTTTAAATAAAGCTTCATCTTCTTAATAAATACAGGGTAGTTTTGGTTTTTTGTTTCTCTATTTGTTCATATTAGGTCGGTGCTAAGAGCTGGATAGGAAAAGGTACACACCCATAGCACTTTTCTCTCTGAGAAAAGGCGTACAAGGAAGATTGGTGGGTTGCTTATTAAGTAATCTGAAAAAATTATGAGAAACTAAAATTAAGGATCACCTCCTCCCCTTAAAACTCTACTCTGAACTATCTGTATAATAGAACTAAAGATATTTCATTATGTATAAAGGTCCTCGTGTTGGGATGTGATTATTGAGTATTACCCCATAGAAACAAATCATTGGTCAATTATAAATGAATTGAAGCATAAGCTCCTTTATTAAGGCTGTGCTTATTCGAGTGTGTTTTCTGAAGATGCCGGCACCTTGATAGGTTCCTTCTCATTGCCTTTAACTCCATCCTCCGTGGCGCCTCTAAGCTATGCAAGTAGTTAGCATATCCAAGTACTTAATAACAAATTATTGGATCTATTATATTTTTAAGTCCTTGGCTATGACCATGTAATTAGATCCCTGGGTCCTTTAAAGGAAAGGCACTTCATATTAATAGAGATACAGCAATAAAAGAGCATTTGTGGGCCTGCCAGCATGTTTTACATTTATGCTACATGTTCTAGTACCCAGCGGGCACTTGACGGATACTAGTGTTGATGATGGGGCATTATTGGATTCACCCAGCCTTGCTATAAATCTGTGTCAAAGGATTTTAAGTACAAATTGATGACATTTTAAGAAACTCTGAGGTAAAATAACAGGGTAATTTTATATGAGCTGCTATATAAAAACCCTGATCACAAACTCCTAAAGGTAAGAAAAAGGAGGTGTCAGACCCAATTACTAAATGGTAAAGAAGGGAGAAAGTAGGTGAAATCTTCATAACAGACTTTAGGAAGCAAAGCTCTGGGTTACCTGTATGAACAAATGTTAAGTAAATGCATGAGGTTGAGGCATAGAAGCAGAGAGGTGGCCTTCGGGCTCTGGGTCCCCTGCTCTGGTGTTGTCTTTGCTGGAAGCTGCCGGTGCAGCCAGGGCACATCCCCACCACATTAAGCTTTTCTCTTCTTCTCCCTCTCCCCTCTCATTTCTTTCCTTCCATCCCCCGCCCCATCCCAACTTGTTAATAATTTAAAATCCTATAACTATTATGAACAAAATTCTATCCAGAAAACCTCAGACCTGATCTTCATCATCCATTCTCAAAGTTCCATCGCCCTAAGTAATACTTCGTATTTGCTTGAAAACAATTTCTAAATGAACCAGAGTAAAAACATTAACATGTGCCTAAAACGAATGAGCACATGTTGACATTTCGTCACTAAAAAAGTAATTAAAAGGAGAAGAACAAATGTTATAGATCCACTGACCCCCTCCTTCCCTCCCTCCCCAAGGCGTGCACGATCATGATCTTTGTATCCTTCTAGTTCTGGTGTTATACTTCACTGTGCACATATGTGTTACAAACAGAGTACAGTATTGCTAGGTTATCATTTTGCATGAAGGGAGAGCCTTCCAGAAACTGCTATTTTCACTCAGCTGTGATCTGCAGCCACATGAGCACAAGTAGGCTTCCTTTATTCCTGGGATTGCCCTGTAGGGTTTCATCATGTGAACATTCCCGGGTGTGTTTATTCCCGACCGGATGACCAGTCAGGTTGTTCCAATTCGTAGATATTTCAGACAGGCCTGCGATGTCCTACAGCACAGGTGGATTCACCCTTTCTCAGGCCCAGCCAGTTGCCCTGCAGAGTAGCACAGGTGACGTGCCTGTCAGGGCGTGAGCACTTCTGTTTTCCCTTCCTACATCCTCTCGCTCGGCTTTCCTCAGACTTCTTGGTTTCTGCTCATCTGATAGGAGATCTTTGGAGATTTAGATTTCCTTTGTTTCTCAGATGATTAAGGCAGGAGCACGTCCTTGACTAGGAATACTACCATCCAGACATGCGCTTTTGTGCACTGCCTGCCCACGTTTTTTGCTTGTTTTTCTATTCGGTTGTCTTTTTCTGATTAATTTATAGTTCTTTGCATATTCTGAATGTAATCCTTCACCTGCTTAGCTGTCGCAAATGTCTTCCAGTCTGCTGCTGTTTTATTTTTATTTTTAAAAACGGTTTTAATTTTTTTAATGTTTATTTTGAGTGACAGAGAGCACAAACAGCGAAGGGGCACAGAGAGAGAGAGAGAGAGACAGAGAACCCCAATCAGGCTCCACTCCACACTGATGGGGGACCCGAACTCATGAACTGTGAGATCATGACCTGAACCGCAATCAAGAGTCTGACTCTCAGTTGGCTGAGCCACCCAGGTGCCCCTAAATTTCATTTTTCATCTCTACACCGAACATGGGGCTTGAACTCGCAACCCCCGAGATCAAGAGTGCATGCTCTAATGACAGAGCCAGCCAGGCGCCCCTGCTGTTAGTCTTTTAATACCTGCATGATGCTGCTGTAGTAAAGATGCTTTTCATTGTGATGAACTCAGATGCGTCCACCTTTTGAGTTTGCTTTTGTGTGTGTGCTTGCTACGAGACCTTTGCCTGTCCCTAAGGTTATAAAAATATGTTAAAGTTTTGCTTTTCTTATAGAGGTATTCGGTCTCATCAGGGTGAGTGAGGTGGAGATCTAGTTTTTTTGTTTTTACACTGTTTCTATTTCCCTTTTTCCCATTGGGACCACCAGCTGTCACAGCATCGTTGGTGTGTAGAGTCGTTGCCGTCATGACCTGAGCCCCCCGTGTATCTAGGACTAAATACAGCTCTGTATTTAGTATCGTGTTCTGTATCTTTTTCCTACTTTTCCCACCCAGGTCACTTACATGGCTGCTGGGATATGTTAAGTCTATGAAATGGCTATTTGATTTTATTAAAATGTACAGGGAAAGCTGTAAGTAATTTTTATGGCCTAACGAAAGAGCACTGGTGAAGGCGGAGCCTGACCTTCTCTGTGGATGGAGGTTAGTAAACACTAACTACAACAAAGCACTAGACTAGGAGGGGTTGGGGGTGGGACAAAAGAACTCGAGTTTGTCAAGCGCCTCAAATGTGCTGGCTCTGACTGTGGGTTTATTAACTCCTTTCAGATTGTCAATAGCACTTTGACTTCAGTTTTAGTTTTGTACTCACTGCATAGGTGAGGAAACCCGGAAACCCAGAGCAGTTCCTAACTTGCTCAAAGTCACATAGTAAGTGAGCCACAGATTTAGGACTGATCCTTTTGCCTGTTGGTCTCCAAAGACCTTGACCTATCTACTTGGCCGCAATGATTAAAGACTGTGCATCTAGGCCAGGCCACCTCAGCGAGCAGGAGTCCCGTCACCCCATTTCACACAACCATTTGAGCTCGGGGCTGGGACTAAACCATAATCTTTGGCTGGATTCCTATTACTGTGCATCAGGTCATTTGTATACATGATCTTCTTACCTTCCATCAATCCTGCACAGTAGGACTTAGTCCACAGTTGCAGATGAGCAGCCTGAGCTACAGAGATGGTAGGTATTTGGGGCGCCTGGTGGCTCAGCCAGTTGAGCATCCAACTTTTGATCCTGGCTCAGGTTCTGATCTCACAGTTTGGGGGTTTGAGCCCCGTGTCGGGTTCTGCACGGATAGCATGGAGCTTGCTTGAGATTCTCTCTCTCTCTCCATCTGCCTCTCTGCCCCCTGCATCTCCCCATGTGCTCTAAATAAATAGATAAATAAATAAAGGAGATAAGCATTTTCCTAAAGTCGCTCTGCTACTAAGATATACTCCCAGGCTTACAGGCTATATGCTTCTGGGTACATGAGGTTAAAACAAAACAAAAAACAGTGCTCCTACCCTTCCCCCGACCCCAGGGTAGACATGGCCCAGTGTAAGGGGCTTGGCGGCAGAGAGCAGGCTGGGTCTCAGCCCCAGGAGCCCCTCCACACCATGGCCTTGCACAACCGCAGCGTGCAGACTGGAAGGTGGAGACCCTGGGAAGGGCTGGACCTTTGACAAGTTAGACTCCAACAACCCACTTTATTTTTCCTATATCCCATTGTTTTAGACTAGTGTTAACCGACTTTGCTGGTGTCAGACCATTTGGCTGAGACAAAAGACTTCAGTGCCCCACCCAATTCCACCTCCCCTTGAAGCAGCAACTAGGTAAGAGCAGGAAATGGTTATTTGCATGTAGATACACATGTTGTATTTACCTGCGGTTAATTCATATTTGAACCACAGCGCATACTAGGTCGTAAAATCTGTTCGTTAGGAAAAATATTAGTCAAATTCATGATGCCAAATGTTGTCATGGCTGTATCTTAAGGGAAGACAAAGTACAGTTCTCCACATATTCCAGTATGGTGCTAATTTTAAGGTCATAGATGAACAGTAAGAGGGGCTGAGTGCTACATAAAAACACAGATTGGTGAAAGGAGTTGCATTTTTGGATTAGTTCACAGCCACTAGAGATCTCACTTGGAGAACCACTTTTTGAAACAAAAAAAAAAAAGTCACATTATGTTAGGTTTCTCCAAATTCTCAGAAATCCTAGTTTGGAAATACTCTGGAACATTTATCACTCACTGTATACCTGAGCAATTCCCCATTCTATTCCCTGAACTGTCCACATGACCGTCATTTATGTAGGCTCACAAACTGCAGACACAAGTCCAAAATGACAGCAGACCCCTCACATACTTAAGAAGGAATAATCCGAACATAGAACTGGAAGGGCCTATGAGGACCAGAATCAAATTATCCAAGAAAGAATGATAAAGCGATTGTTATAATTGTGCCAGAAATATGATAAGCTAGAAGAAGTGTAGACAAATGACTTTATGGAAGTTCTAGAAGAAAAAAAAACCAGATCCCATGTGTCCTAAATCCAGATATTGTTCTCGAAAGACCACGTTTGACAGCTGAATGAAACAAAGAACAAAATAATACCCTTTCGGGAGAAATAGAGAAGCTGAAACCAGGAACTGCTTACTCTACATTTATGACTTGTCCTGACCGAGCAGCTATTGGCTCAAACTTAATCAAGTGAAGACATTTGCTTCCACATTTGGTTTTTACCTGGCCCCGTGTCAGCCTCCTTCGCTGACGTCTCCCGTTCAGTACCTGTCCTTCAGGCCACCCTTTAGTAAAAAGAGCAGTGAAATGACAACTGTGCTTTACCCTTCGGGGCAAGGAGTGACAATTTCATTCGCTTTTTTTTTTTTTGAGGCGACCATCTCCCACTTTGGTCTGTACAATGACCAGGAGGAAAGCTAAGCGTGTCACACCTGAGCTGGGTGATTCAGATGTCCCGTGACGCTAAATTCACACCTTGATGGTTCCCTTATTTTCTGGACTGAGCACCATCCCTTTCGTTCTCAAGAATAAACCTCCCCCTTTCTGGTTCTCTTTTTGCTGCTGCTGATTTTCCTCTGCTTGCATTTTCCAATTCGGTCTATGTCCCAGCTGTGTTCTCAACAATCCCTCAACTGGATGAGATTTGGCACTTATTTCTTTTAGTCACTGGTGTGTTATGAATCCAGCTTGTGAAAGCTGCTTCCTTGGAAACTGTTAACAGTCTCATTCCATAGGCAGAACGTCGCAGCTCTTTGCTACCCTCCTCTATAGTAAGTAAAGCAATCCAAAGTTCCAAACGGGTTTTTTAGTCACCAGTTTGCAATAAATTCCCGGCAATGAGGGCTCACATTTGGTTATTTCTATTAGCCAGAAGAGATAGGAGAAAATAATTCTCCTTTTACTTTGTTAGTACTCTAGAACCCCAAACTCGCCAAGGGCACAAAAGAAGTCAAATCTAATTCAGTTTCCCTTCACGTAGGCAACTAGCAGTTTTACTGTTTTGGCTGAAGAAATCCTCCCGTTACAGAAGACACAGACCAAATAAGGAAATGATTCATCTTGCCAGGTTCACTGACCATAATTCTGTTGGCAAGTGTCATCTGACATGGAATAATGGAATTTCAACGTTGGCAGAGGCTCGAAAAGTCCTATAGTCAAACCATCCAGTGGATGCTCAGATGTCCTTTATGCACCAGTGGCTCCTAAGCCTGGCTGCACATCAGAATAAGTGAAGGCACTTGGTCAAAATAAAACTCATTTGGCCTCCCCCCAGCGAGATTCCGATTCAGTAGGCCTGCGTAGACCTGTTTATTTTGAATAACACCCAGGTGATGCTGATGCAGCCCCACCACACAGCAGGTCCCAGATCCACCCGACCGCATCGCAGGGTCTGGGCGTCTGCCCAGGGTCCAAGCCTTCGCCTGGTCTTCTCCAACACCCGGCCCTCCCTGCCTTCCAGAGTAGCTGAGCTGGCACAGCTCTGATGGTTGAAAACTTCTTCCTCTGTCTCACTGGAAATATTTTTTTTTAAATGTTTTATTTATTTCTAGGAGAGAGAGAGAGAGACAGCGCGAGCAGGGGAGGGTCAGAGAGAGAGGGAGTCACAGACTGAAACAGGCTCCAGGCTCCGAGCTGACAGTCAGCACAGAGCCCGACGCGGGGCTCGAACCCACGAACCGCGAGATCATGACCTGAGTGAAAGTCGGACGCTTAACCGACTAAGCCACCCAGGCGCCCCTCACTGGAAATATTTTTTCCCCACTGCTTCTTCCTACAACTCTCCTCCTTACCCCTTGGAGCTACCCAGGCTCCATCCGACCACCGCGGAGCCTTCGGTTATTTGAAAATGGTGTCCATGGTCTGTCCGGGGATCTCTTCTCTGCGTTAATCACCTCTCGGTCCTGTAACAGTTGCTGTGCGGCTTGGTTCTGACCTTCCCCCCCGTGGGTTTCCTCTCCAGGGGTGACCCTGCCTTTGGGCTTTAGAATTCAGTACATGTAATTTCTAACCCAAGCTCTTCCTGCCACTAGCTGTTCACTTTGTGAACCTATAAAGGCTAAATATCACTCATCCGTGAAGTGGAGATGGTACAGCTCACTGCTCAGGGCGGCTGTGGGGACCGGCACAGAGCCTGTCACCCAGTTGGCCTCAAAAGCAACCCCTTCAACCCCCTGGTTTGTCCAACTCTCTCCATAGGATTGGAATGTGAGCCATGTGTATCATTTTAAACTTTTAAACTTTGGGTCACCACATTGAAAGAGTAAACAAATAGGTGACGTTCATTTTAATATATCCTGTTTTATCCAATTTATCTGAAGTCTTTGCACGTATGATCTATAGAGATGTTTTATAACTTTGTTTCTACCCTAAATCATCAAAATCTGGTGTGTATTCTACTCTCAGTGCACATCTCCATCCGGGCTAGTGCCATTTCAAGTGCTCAAGCGCAACATGGGTATCAGCGCGGGTGTGGGCACGTGTCTGTTCCTCCACTGTGTCTGTGGCCCTTCCGCCCTTAGGAACCTCACTCCTTCTGCTCCTGCCCTTGAAAAGTTATTCTGTCGGG
>NW_027529451.1:981225-1002402 GCF_008692635.1 Crocuta crocuta
TGCTGACAGCCAGAGCCTGGAGCCTGCTTCACATTCTGTGTCTCCCTCTCTCTCTCTCTGCCCCTCCCCCACTCATGCTGTTTCTCTGTCTCTCAAAAATAAAAACATTAGAAGAGAAGTTATTTTGTCTGAAGATGAATCTCTGGTCCAAAGCCAGTCCTTCTCACCCGTCTGGTTTGTTGGGGTTGTTGTTGTTTTTGTTTTTTTTTTATTTTTGAGAGCGAGAGTGACAGGGAGCAAGCAGGGGAGGGGCAGAGAGAGAGGGAGACACAGAATCCAAAGCAGGCGCCAGTCTCTGAGCTGTCAGCACAGAGCTGACATGGGGCTCAATCTCACAAACTGTCAGATTATGACCTGAGCTGAAGTCGGCCGCTTAACCGACTGAGCCACTCAGATGCCCCCCTCCCTTTTTTAAAGTAGGCTTCACACCTGGTGCAGAGCCCAACACAGTGCCTGAGCTTATGACCCTGAGATCAAGAACCAGGAGATGAAGTCAGATGCCTAACAGACTGAACCACTCAGGCGCCCCTCTCATATCTGTGCTTTTTTATTGTTTTTCTTAATGTTTGTTTGTTTTTGAGAGAGAGTGAGAGTGCAGGAGAGAGGAGGAGGGGTGGAGAGAAAGAGAGGTAAATAGAGGATCCAAGCCAGCACTGTGCTGACAGCAGAGAGCTTGATGTGGGGCTTAAACCCACAAACTGTGGGATCCTGACCTGAGCTGAAATCAGATGCTTAACTGACTCTGCCACCTAGGTACCCCTCACACATCTGTTTTTAAATCCTGAGTGATTAACTCAGTTCCTCAGTAGTGTGGCTCGTTGAGCACCATATAGGCTAAGAGCTGGGGCTTCCGGATCTTGCCCTCTAAGCGTTTGAATCTACTTAAGGAACATACCCATACAACTATAAAGTCAAGGCAGAATTATTATGTACATAAAAACATAAATATATTGAGACATTTTATTAACCATGGACCAAATAATTCCTCTTAGAGCTGTTGGCACGGCACGTGGACTTCTCCCCTGCTTCACCCATGTTCCCAGATCTTCAGCAGACCACACCCACAGACCCCTCCTGGGAATCAGCTCTTACTTTGGGTGGGGGGCTGGGATTCAAAGAATTGACTGAACCCGTGCGGCACCAACATGTGCTGTGAGGAAGGACCCCAGAGGAAGAGATGACGGTGAGGATGTGCCCACATCCACACCCCTGCCCAAGACCGTTCAGAACAGAGACCTCATGGGAAGCTTTGGGATTTCTGGGACAGTGAGACAAGGATTGAGTGATCATGCTAGGCCAGTGGTTCTCGAAATTTGCTGTGCTTGGACGTTACAGTCACTTGGGAAGTTTATCGAAATCCCCAATGTCAAGCTGGCATCTCAGATCATTTCTTCAAAATCCCTAGGCTTGGGTCCCAGCTGTTAATATGTTCTAAAACTCCCCCAAGAGATTCTAGTGCGGCTAAAGTTGGGAACCAGTGCTTCTTGAATCCTCGTGTCTAATACAAGGCATGTGGGAATCTCCTTATAATGCAGATTCTGATTCAGCAGGTCTGGGGTGGGGCTAAGCATTTCTAACCTGCTGCTAGATGATCTCTGTGCTCTGGTCTAGAAAATCGCAACTTCTAGATTTTAAGACGCTGGAAGACCCTGCTTGTGACTGGGTTACGGGAGGGTCTCTGACGCCTGGGAGGCTGGAACTGGGAGGCCAGAGCAGGCGGGTCCCAGGGAGAGGAAACGGCAAAGCAGGAACATGCGAGCCAGGTGAGATTTTAAAAGATGAGAAGGAAAGGAGTGCGTTTCAACAAGAAAACAGCCCTGTCTTGTCCCCACAGAGAGTCCCAGCAAAAGGTCTATGTTTGGGGAAAGGAGCTCCCTGTGAAGGGTAGAAACTAGCAAGACAGCCGGAAGAAGGCACTGAGCTAAGACAGTAGGGGAACTTTGGCTTAAGGGGCCCTGGAAATCTCAGGAGGTTTTTGACTTGGAGCACAGCTTTCTGAAAACTTCTACAGACTTACCTGTCCAACTACAGTAGCTAAGGATAGGAGTAGCCCAGGCAGTCATGCCCTGAGGGCTTTGCAAACAAGGGACCTTTGGGTGTGAAATGGATTGACTCAGTAGAGCCAGATGGCTTTTGAAAGATGCTGAAGTTCTGACTTGAGCTGATGCTTCCGGAGCAGGGTTGAGCAGACACGGCGACAAACCCAACGCAGCAAAAATACTAACACTTACTCTTCTTGGAAAGAAAACTCCTCTCTTATCTCCCCTGTTTTGCTGTCACTATATACCAGATCCCAAATCCTCAGCTAATGTGTCTGACCCGTTTGGCAGAGCCCTGATTTAGAGCCAAAGATCTCGTCATTTCCCCCCATGTCCCCTGAATATCAATGCCCCTGCCTTCAAGTCTTTGAGCGTTTTTATGATCAGAACATACCAGCCTGTCCAGTTCAATCTGCCACCAGCCCTCCAGGCTGGCTGTCCTTTCTTATCCAAACAGATCCTGAGCACACAGATCGCATCTCCGTCCCTCCTCATGGCCCCCCTGAAATTGTAAGGCGGGTGCTGGCTCTTCATAAACCTGCTCAGGCTAACCCCGACACACACAGCTTGCCTTCCACTCTCTGCCCCACTCGTTCATGCTTGACTCATGTTCAACATAAACTCTTCAGCTTTGACTTCGTGGTTTCTTTGGCCGGCTGTCCTCTGTACCCCGTTCCCAAGTTTGGGGGATTCCTCAGTGTACACTCTGGAAGTCCCAAGAGCCCACCTCCCGTTACAGCCAAAAAGGGCAAATTCTAAGCTGCAGTCTCAGCCCCACTGTGCATTTGAGGACACGTGGCTTGGCTTAGCAAATTAGATGCCCCTACCCAAGGTCTCAGATTTCAAGGTAGAAGACAAAGAGGCAGAGGAAAACCCTCTTTCAGAAAATTCCTTTAAGTTGCTTAGAGCCGGTTTCCCCTACTTCTGAGGTCGAGATGTTGCACGTGTGCCAGGAAGGCAGGCACAGGCGCAGCCCCCGAGTCTGTGCTGTTGTGAAGTGCACACTGCTGTGGCTTCTCTGAAAGCCCACACCAGGGTCACCGGTCATCCTGATGTCCCTGGGATGGAGGGGGTCCTGGGACGTGGGACTTGCAGGGCGAGAGCCGGCACGGGCAAAGCTGAATGGTTGGACAACCGGGTCTGCGCCCTGGAGACTTAAAAGAGTTTGGTGTCCACTTGGCTGCACCTAACTGAGGACTCATCAATCTGTCCTGGAGGAAAGAGGGAACCCAAAAACACACTCCCCAGGGAGAGCTTTCTCAGATCCAGGGCTCTCTGCAGGAAAGGCTCAGTGGTTTTCTAGAGTGGCTCAAAATACTTGATGGGAGCAGAGATCAATTTGCCAAGAAGCTACTGAAGCTTGAGCTTCAGAGACTCTCACTGGCCCTAGGAGGCCCTGGGAGGGGCCCCGGGGTACTCACAGGATATGGTTTTTTTGTATTTTTTTTAATAAAAGTAGGATTTATTTTTATTGCCGTAGGTTAAGGTTCCTATCTTTTTTTTTCTTAAAAGAAATTTTTTAATGTTTGTTTATTTTTGAGAGAGACAATGTGTGAACAAGGGAGGGGCAGAGAGAGATGAAGACACGGAATCTGAAGCAAGCTCCAGGCTCTGAGCTGTCAGCACAGAGCCCAACGCGGGGCTCGAGCTTGCGGACTGTGAGATCATGACCTGAGCCGAAGTCAGACACTTAACCAACTGAGCCACTCAGGCGCCCCTATCTCTTTCTTTTCTGACTTGCCCTCCTGTCAAGTGGAGGGTGTGGAGGGTCCACGGTTGTTTTCGGAAATTTTGCCAAGTGAGAGTGAAGCCAAGACCCATTTAATCTGGGTGTAGTGGGATGTGTGTGTGTGTGTGTGTGTGTGTGTGTGTGTGTGGTCACTGTCACTTCTTGTGTAGCTGGGCTGTTGCTGGCTGAGCTGGTGTGGAAAATGTGTACCCCTCAGATGGAGGGTTTGTGCCTTGCACAAGGTGCTTGTACACCCAGGAAGAAGTGTTGAGTTATCCGCACCTCCCAAGCCTGGGAGTGGGGGTGGGGAGGAGTTAACAGAAAACCCTGAGAAAGAGAAGAACTGCTTTGAGAGACAAGCGCGGGCCTCTCATGAAAGAGGAACGAGATGAGCAATAAATGAATTCTGTCTATACAGAGAGGGGCTCTGGGGAGCAGGCGCGTTCCTATCTTGGATGCTTTGTTTTGGATTCATTTGGTTGAACTTGAAACCCAGCTGCCTGTTCGTTGGGCGATAGAGCAAGTCTGGGAGCGTGAGAGTATAACAGGCGGGATTTACGTGTGGGGTGAACATTTAAGGAGTGTACACGGCAGGATGCTAGGTTTATGATGTCAGAGATGAGGTTTGCGGAGAAGGCGTGCGCGGTCACAGCAGCCCCCCCCCCAGATTAGCTCATGCTTCTAGCACAACACCCAGTGTACCCTGGCACTGCTGATAAAAACGGTACTTTTCATAGTTTTTGTTTTTTGCCACCTGGGAACTCCTCAAGGGCAAGGTCTCATTGATGATGTTTGTATCAGCCGCACCTGGCAGAGTGCCTGGCTTCCCAGAGTCGGCTCCCAAGAAATGTTTGCTGAATTTAATTAAAATAACCATGCAAGATCTATGACCACAACAGCACCCAGTGCCCTGCTAGTTAGCAGAGGTTAATAACGATAAGGTGCTCTTAGAATATAAGGCTTGTGTAGAAAACCAGCTGAGGGGATTCTGGGATCACAGATCGTCTCCCCTCCCAGTGCCAGGGAATGTGGACAGACCACTGTATGTGCCCAAGGCTGGGGTCTCTGTGGTCGCGATGGAAGCAAGGGTAGCGGGACTTGCGGCACCCTGGGTAGACACCAAAAAAACAAAGGTGTTGCAGGAAGGACAAACAAAAGAGGAAAAAGAAAACCACTGCACTGAATTTCAATCCACGTACGTCATTGCAATTACGCATTTAAGTAAAATGGTACATAAAGATATAAACACAGACCAATTAAAAAAAATTTAATGTTTGTTTTTGAGAGAGAAGGGAAGGGGAAGGGGCAAAGAGAGAGAGAGGGAGACACAGAATCCGAAGGAGGCTCCAGGCTCTGAGCTGTCAGCACAGAGCCCGACATGGGGCTCAAACTCACAAACCGTGAGATCATGACCTGAGCCAAAGTCAGACACTTACTGACTGACCCACCCAGGCGCCCCCGTACATACCGATTTTTAAAAGCTCTTAGAAGGGGGGACCTGGGGGGCTCAACTGGTTAAGTGTTGGACTCTTGGTTTTGGCTCAGGTCATGATCTCACAGTTCATGGGTATGAACCCCTCATTGAGCTCTGTGCTATCGGCGCCTACTTGGGATTCTGTCCCTCCCTCTCTGCCCCTCCCCTGCTCCTGTTCTCTCTGTCTCTAAAAATAAATAAATAAACTTAAAAAAATTTTTTTAGGAAAAGCTCTTAGAGCAGCGATGCTTAGGTGGGTAGGTGGAGACAGCCCGGTCCCATAAACGCCTCTGGGTTCACTGCCCAGTTTTAATCAATGTATGAAAACACTTGGGGCGACAGCTGAGGACAGACACTGTTGTGCTACGCTCTTCCAGGTGAAACACTGAGCAGTGAGGGGTCAGGGATCGGCTCTAGAGCCAGGCATAGCTTCCTTTGAGCAAGAAGACGTGTCCAACAATGATCATGTCAGCCTATAAACAAAGAACAGAGTTTCCGGGGACTGGGGACACTGTGCCCGGTGCGTGTGTAAGAAGGCACCGCGAAGGACTTAAGAAGTTCTGAAGGGCCACGGAGGAAATGTGTGGGATAATTATGAGTGCGATGAAACCACTGAGGTGTGCGGTGAGGGTAGGATGCACCCCGGACGGCTGAGGACCACTATCTGTTTGATGAAGTCGGTGTGATAACTTTCTTCGCTTCCCTGCAGTTATTTTTGTGGGTTTCCCCCTCCATTTCCCCCCCTTTCACTCTAACTTTAGAAAGAATTTCAAATTTTCGGAGAGGTTGCAAGAATCATACCCAGATACACCAGGTGTTAGTGTTTTGCCACACTTGCGTTACCATTCTAGGAACATAGGTTCTTTTCTGCATTATTTGAGAGCAAGGTGCAAACCCCATATCTCCTTTACTCCTGTGTATTTCCACATGTTCCTCCAGAGATAAAGAATTATTTTATATAACTGGGCTACACTGGTGAAAGTTAGGAACTATAATACGGTCACGGATTACCAAGTATATACCTGGTATTCACCTTTTGCCATTTGCCCCCAGTGTGTCCTATATACTTAGCAGCACTGACCGATGGAACTTTCTGCCATGATGGGAAAGGCTGTTGGGCGCTTAAAATGCGCTTAGTGTGACTGAGGAAATCAATTTTTAATTATATTTAATTTAAATTAATTTTAATTCAAATGGCCGCATGTCCCAGTGGCTAGTGGTTAACATGCAGGTTCCCTCTTCCTGGGTTTTTAATGTATGATTCTGAAACTAGAGCGCTGTCAGGAGAGTTCCCCTTTCTCAGAGGTCACCGACTGGGGGGGGTCCACCTGCTGAGTAAGACCGTCAGATGTGTTTTGTTTAGCCCACACAGTGCTTTCTTAAAAAAAAAAAGAAGTCGAACGAGTTGCCTACATTTAAAAGTTCTATGGTTGAAAAAAATTCCGAAGAAAGTTCCATCATTGCACACAACATTTGGAATGCGTGGCTTCTCATGAAAAATCAGAAGGCCTGGTAACACAGCGCCTCCTTCCCACAGGCCCGCTTCTCTCTGTGGGCCTGGTGCGCTTCCAGGTGCTTCCCAGGGGGGCCCCCCCAGCAGGGTCTACATCCACCCCCCTGAGGTGTGATCTGTAGTGCCTTTGCTGGTGCCTCATTCTTCTCTCCAGAGTCCCCCCTCAGGATGAAGGCTCGCGAAGAAAACGCTTCTCTGTGGGTGGCGCCGTTTCCCCCCAGATTTTTTGCATGGTGGGGACCACATCAGATTCCAAAATTCTTTCCTCTGAGGAGCGTCCTCTGCTCCCTTGGGCTAAATTCCAAGGATTCCCTGCTGCATGGATTCTCCCATTGGAAATGGATCAGAAGTCATGACTTGACATTTTGAGCAGGTGAGAGCGGCACCTCTTTTCTGAACCACGTTGAGGTGGTCTGAATTCCACCCCCACGGACGCTGCTCGGGACCTCAGGCACTCCAGGTGTTTGCCTGGTAGGTCTGCAAGGTTCGCCTCTGAAACACAAGCCCATGCTGTGGAGAAGTGTGTGTGTGCCTGTGTAATTGTAATCAACTCTTACTTTAAAATTTTTACATGTTTATTTTCGAGAGAGAGAGCATGAGCAGGGGAGGGGCAGAGAGAGAACAGAGGATCTGCTCTCTGTGCTGATATCAGTTAGGTTGATATGAGGCTTGAACTCATGAACAGTGAGATCATGACCCGAGCCAAAGTCGGAAACTTAACTGGGTAAGACACCCAGGCGCTCCTGAACTTTCGTTTTAAATTCTCTAGCTGAGTGGCTCAGTCGGTTAAGCATCCAACTTCTACTCAGGTCATGATCTCCTGCTTCATGGGTTCGAGCCCGGTGTGGGGCTCTGTACTGACAGCTCAGGGCTTGGAGCCTGCTTTGTGGATTCTGTGTCTCCCTTTCTCTCTGCCCCTTACCTACTTGTACTCTGCTTCTCTCTCTCTCAAAAATAAACATTTTAAAAAATGTTTTAATCACCCAGAACTGTTGTGACAGCAGTACTAAGAGTTTCCATGTGTCTGGCACCAATATCCCCCTCAACATTTTACCTCAACAGGTGCGATCATTACAATTAATCAATATTAATTGATGATTATTATCATCAAAAGTTTGTACTTTACTCAGATTTCCTTTATTTTTACCTCCTGACCTTCTTGCGCCCCAGGACTCCATCCAGAATCCCACGTCACATTTAGTTGTCTGGTCCGTGTAGGCTTCTCTTGGAAGTGAGGGGTTCTGACACTTTGTGTTTTGATAACCTTGATGGATTTGAGGAGTGCTGGTCGGGGATCCTGCAGATTATCTCTGATTAGGATTTGTCTGACGTTTTTCCCATGACTGGACTGGGGTTATATGTTTTGCAGGTGAAGACCGCAGAGGTGAAGGATCATTTTTGTCACAAACTATCAAGGACATACTGTTAACATGACGTCATTTGTCATCATGGTGCCCAGCTTGAGGTTGTGTTTTTGATAACCTTGGTTTTTTGGTTTGTCGGGTTCCCTCGCTGTAGAGTTACTTTTTCCTCTCCTTTCTGTACTATACCTTTTGGAAAGAAGTCAGTCTATGCAGCCCACACTTAAGGACTAGAAAGCGGTGCTCCACACCTTCGGGGTAGAGGATTTACATAAAATGTTTGAAATTCTTTCTCATGAAAGATTCGCCATTCTCTCCAGTTTATTTATTCAGTCATTTATATATACCAGTACAGACTCATGGGTATTTATGTTCTGAGTGATAATCCAATAGTATTGGTGTATTTTGTTGCTCAAAGTATTTCAGCTTTGGCCATAGGGAGCTCTTTCAGTTGACTCCTATGTTCCCTTGACATACCCTCCTCCTCATGGGATAGTTCTGTTTTGTGTTAGCACTTCTTTACTTTCTGGTATTCTAGATGCTCCAAGATCATCCTGTATATTTTCAGCCCCGGTCCTAGAAGAACCAAAGGGCTCTAGTTCCTCTTACTGGAAAATAGTATTAGAAACCAAGATTTGGGGGGCGGCTGGGTGGCTCGGTTGCTTAAGCGTCCAACTTTGGCTCAGGTCATGATCGCACAGTTCGTGAGTTCAAGCCCTGCAAGCCCTGCATTGGGCTCTGTGCTGACAGCTCAGAGCCTGGAGCCTGCTTTGGATTCTGTGTCTCATTCTCTCTCTCTGCACCTCCCCCACTCACGTTCTGTCTCTTTCTCTCAAAAATACATAAGTAAAGAAATTTAAAAAGAAACCAAGATTTGGGGGCTAGGGGTGCTTGTTGGGACTGGGGTAACTCCGTTTCTGAGCCCCCTCAGCTGACAGAACAAGGAGCATATATACTAACCTGTGTAACTATCTGTGTCTCTATGAAGCTAAACATGAGTTTATGCTGTTACCACCCCTAATCCATTGCACATGGAACATTCTAACCTTCCCCTCTGATGGACGGATCCCTCCACTTGCTCTCCATTTACTTAATGCTCAATTCCATGTTCAGTTCAATATACATGTATGGCAACGTATACACGTTAACCCATGGTTAACCTGTACCCCCATAGAAACAACTTTATTAGAGAACAGTGCTATGTTCTCTAATAAAATAAAATAAAACAGTTTATTTTACCTTTTGTCTTGCAGACTCCAATCATTTCCAAAGTTACTTGGGTCCCTCCCTCCTTCAGTGGGGTCATTCATATATTTGTTTTGTGTATTCTATCCTAGGATTTCCCAGCTTCCTAAAGGATATGTTTGCAGCACACATTAAGGTTCATTCTTTGTGCTATAAAGGCCTGTGGATTTTGACAAATACATCGTGTCTGTATCCACCACTGTAGTAGCATATGGAATGGTTTTGCTCCCTGAAACTCCCCTGTGCTCTACCCATTCAATCCTTCTTTTCTCCCGCTGACCCCTGGCACCTCTAATCTTTTTTACTTCTCTATTTTTGCCTTTTCCAGAGTTTCATATAATGGGAGTCATTAAGGACGCCTGGGCGGCTCAGTTGGTTAAGTGTCCAACTTTGGCTCAGGTCGTGATCTCACGGTTCATGAGTTCAAGCTCCACATCAGGCTTTCTGCTGTCAGCACAGAACCCACTTCAGATCCTCTGTACCCCCCTCTCTGCCCCTCCCCAGCTCACTCACTCAAAATAAATAAATCAACTTTAAAAAATGAGAATGATAAACTACGTAGTCTTTTCAAACTGGCTTCTTTCATTTAATAATATGTATTTAAGGGTCACCCATGCCTCTTGGGGGCTTGATAGCTTATTTCTTTTTATCACTGAACAATATACATATACCATAATTTGTTCATCCATTCTCACATTGAAGGGCATCCTGGTTGTTTCCAATTCTTGGAAATTATGAGTGAAGCATCTATAAACATTCACATGCAGGTGGTTATGCAGACCTGAGTTTTCAGACCACTTGGGTAAATTCCTAGAAGCATAATTGCTGGAGTACATGGTAAGCCGGTGTGTAGCTGTTTTACAAAGTGGCTGTAACATTTTGCATTCCCACCAGTAACAATGAGAATTCCATTGCTCCACATCCTTGCCAGCAATTGGTATTGTCCATTTTTTGAAGGGGGGGGGGGGGGGGGGGTGTTTGTGTGTTTTTTTNACCCTTTAATTCCCATCCCGTTTCACCCACCCCTCACCCGCCTCCCTGCTGGTAACTATCAGTGTGTTCACTATATTTAAGAGTCTGTTTCTTGGTTTGTCTCTCTCACCCTTTTTTCCCTTTGCTCATTTGTTTCTTAAATTCCACATGAGTAAAATCCTATGTATTTGTCTTTCTCTGACAGACTTATTTCACTTAGCACTATACTCTCTAGCTCCATCCATGTCCTTGCAAATAGCAAGACTTCATTCTTTTTTACGGCCTGATACTCTTCCATTGTGTATATACACCACATCTTTATCCATTCATCTAACGAGGGACACTTGGACTGCTCATTGGTTTGGCTATTGTAAACAATGCTGCTGTAAACATCGGGAGACATGTGTCCCTTCAAGTTAGTGTTTTTGTATTTTGGGGATAAATAGCAGTATGATTGCTGGATTGTAGGGTGGTTCTATTTTTAACTTTTTGAGGAACCTCCCTACTGTTGTGCACAGTGGCCGCACCAGTTTGCATTCCTACCAGCAGTGCAAGAAGCTTCCTTTTTCTCCTTCTTGACAACACTTATTCCTTGTGTGTTTGATTTTAGCCCTTCTGACAGGCGTGAGGTGATATCTCATTGTGCTTTTGATTTGCATTTTGCTGATGATAAGTGATGTTGAGTGGCACCTGGGTGGCTCAGTTGGTTAAGCATCCAACTTCAGCTCAGGTCATGATCTTGCAGTTTGTGAGTTTGAGCCCCGCATCAGGCTCCTTGCTGACCACTCAGAGCCTGAAGCCTGCTTCGGATTCTTTGTCTCCTTTCTATGCTCTTCCCCTGCTCACATTCTGTCTCTCTCTCTCAAATATAAATTTTTTAAAAAAAGTGTTATTGGGCATCTTTTCTTGTGTCTGTTGGCCATCTGTAGGTCTTCTTTGGAAAAATGTCCGTTCACGTCTTCCCACTTTTTAATTGGATTATTTGTTTTTTGGGTGTTGTATTGGTTCTTTACATATTCTGGATACTAACCCCTTTATCGGATATGTCATTTGCAAATATCTTCTCCTATTCAGCAAGTTGCCATTTAGTTTTGTTGATTGTTTCCTTCATTGTGGAGAAACTTAGAATTTTGACGTAATACCAATAGCTTATTTTTGCTTTTAATTCTCATGCCTCAAGAGACATATCTAGAAAAATCTTGCTACAACCATTGTCGGAGACCTTACTGCCTGTGCTCTCTTCAAGGATTTTTATGGCTTCAGGTCTCACAGTTAGGTCTTTAATCTATTTTGAGTTTATTTTTGTGTATGGTCAAAGAAAGTGGTCCAGTTTCATTCTTTTATATGCAGCTGTCCAGTCTTCCCAACACCATTTGTTGAAGAGACTGTCTTTTTTCCATCGCATATTTTTACCTCCTTTGTGGGAGATTAATTAACCATGTAATCATGGGCTTATTTCTGGGTTTTCTATTTTGTTCTATTCATCTACGTGTCTATTTTCTGTGCTGGTATTATATTATTTTGATAACTACAACTTGTATATCTTAAAATCTGGGACTGTGATACTCCCAGTTTTATTCTTCTTTTCCAAGGTTGCTTTGGCTATTTGCAGTTGCATGTGGTTCCTTACAACTCTTAGGATTATTCTAGGTCTGTGAAAAATGCTGTTGGCATTTTGATAGGAATTGCATTAAATGTGCAGATTGCTTTGGGTAATATGGACATTTTAATGATAATCTTTAGTCCATGAGCATGGAATGTCTTTCCATTTCCTTGTGTCACCTTCATTTTCTTTCATCAGTGTTTTATAGTTATCAGAGTATTGGTCTTTTACCTCTTTGGCTAAGTTTATTCCCAGATATTTTATTCTTTTTGGACAATTGTAAATGGGATTGTTTTCTTAATTTCTCTTTCTGCTGCTTCATTATTAGTATATTGGAATATACAAATTTCTGTACCCTGATTTTATATATTGTGACTTTGTATCCTGATAAACTGATTCGTTTATCGATTCTAGTAGTTTTCTTGGTGGAGTCTTTAGGATTTTCTACATATAGTATCATGTCATCTGCAAGGAGAGGTTTACTTCTTCCTTACCAATTTGGATGCATTTTATTTCTTTTTGTTGTCTGATTGCTGCAACTAGAACTTTCAGTACTGTGTGAATATGAGTAGTCAGGGGTGCCTAGGTGGCTCAATCTGTTAAGTACCTAACTGGCTCAGGTCATCATCTCGAGATTTGTGAGTTCAAGTACTGCATCCAACTCTTACTGTCAGCACAAAGCCTGCCTCAGATCCTTTTTCCTCTCTCTCTGTGCCCCTCCCCCACTTGCATGCTCTCTCTGTCTCTCTCAAAATAAATAAATAAACTTTAAAAAACTTTTTTTAGGTAGTGACAGTAGACAATCTTGTCTTGTTCTGACCTTCTGAGAAAAGCTTTCAGTTTTTCCCCATTGAATATGATGTTAGCTGTCAGTTTTCCATATAAGGTCTTTATTATGTTTAGGTATATTCTGCCTAGACCTACTTTGCAGAAGGTTTTTATCATGAATGGATTTGTACTTCGTTGAATGTTTTTTCTACATCTATTAAAATGGTTGTGGGGAACCTGGGTGGATCAGTCGGTTGGGCCTCTGACTTCGGCTCAGGTCATGATCTCACAGTTTGTGGGTTCAAACCCCATGTTGGATTCTGTGCTGACAGCTCAGAGCCTAGAACCTGCTTTGGATTCTGTGTCTCCCTCTCTCTCTGCCCCTCCCATGCTCATTCTCTGTCTCTCTCTCTCAAAACTAAATAAGCATTAAAATTTTTAAAAATAATGGTTGTATGGTTTTTATCATTTTTCCTACTGATGTGATGTTTCACATGGATTGATTTATGAATATAGAAGCACACTTGCGTCCTGGTAATAAATTCCAATTTGCTAATATTTTGTTGAGAATCTTTGCATCTGTAGTTCTCTTTTTGTGGTATCTTTATCTGGTTTTGGTATTGGGATGATACTGGCCTCATAGAATGAATTTGGATGTTTTTCTTTCTCTTCCAGTTTTTGGAATAGTTTGAGAAGAATATATATCACCTCTTGTTTAAATGTTTGCTAGAAAACAAATAAATAAATGTTTGGTAGAATTTGCCTGTGAAGCTATCGGGTCCTGGACTTTTGTTTTTTGGAAGTTTTTGGATTACTGTCATTGCTGGTAATTTTCTATTTCTTCCTGCTTCAGTTTTGGTGGGGCTCTATGTTTCTAGGAATTTATCCATTTCTTCTATGTTGTCTAATCTGTTGGCGTGTAATTTTTCATAATATTCTAAGTGTTTGTATTTCTGCGATGTTGGTTGTTATTTCTCCTCTTTACTCAGTGATTTTGTTTATTTGGGTCATCTCTCTCTCTCTTCTTATTCTTCTTTTCACTTTTCTTTTTTTCCTTTGGATGAGTCTGGCTAAAGGTATATCAGTTTTGTTGATCTTTTCAAAGAACCAGCTCCCAGTTTCATTGATCTGCTCTATTGTTTTTTTTCAGTTTCTATATTGTTTTATTTTCAGTATCTATATCATTTATCATTTTTAGTATCTGTATCATTTATCTTTATCATTTCCTTCCTTTTGCTACATTTGGGTTTTGTTCTTCTAGCTTGTTTAGGTGTGTGTACAGACATGGTCATAAGGACATATTAAAGCCTGCTAAAAACTTGTGAATTAAACTGAATGAAGACAGTGTAGACACTATCCTATTTGGTGATGGGGAGTAGGCCTGTTGGGTTTCTCCTAGTGGTTCCCAAACCTGTGATGATTCTCCTCTTGTGGCCAATATGAGAATTTAAAAAAACCCTTACCCAGACCCTAGAAGGTTCCTCTCCATTCCAGCCCTAACTTGGAATTTCTTACTGTTCCTTTTGCTATTTTTTAGAGAAGAGTCTGACTTCTAGCACCTTTTCTTAAAAGAGTAGTGGTGTGCTTCCACTGGATGGAGACTCCTAGATTTGAAGGAATCTCTGAAATTGTGATCTCCTCGCGGTGGTTTTATTTTGCAAGGGCTGTGTGTGCAGGAGTTATTGCTAAGCAATTGCTGTTCATCTGACAACTGTGGAATGGAGCCAAGTATCTTAAATGGATCAGTACAATGAGACATGACTCCTTTACCTGGAATTAAAAGGAGAAAAAAAGGTTCTTGATGATATTTCAAGTTAATTTTACACAGTAGCACTTGAAGACAAAGCAGTGGAAGGAAATGCAGCGGTCTGACAGCCTATTTGTCTATCGCAGCTTTGAGATGGAGAGAAGCAGGTGAACTAAACCCCATGCACTCTCTTTTTATAAAGCTGCTATGCAGAGTACCATGTCCAAAAAGAAAAAAAAAAAAAAATGGGAGGAAGAACAAAGAGTGTCAGTAGCTATATACATGGAGAGACATAATGCTCTTTCTAGAGTGTTCATTATGCCAATTTGCTGTGAAACTTTCCAGAGCTAATGAGATATTAAATGTGTTTTGTCAAGGGAAGAAGCTGATTAGTCTTTGGTTTGCTTTTTAATGTAATTGGCAAAGAAAAGTACGTGGCTTAAATTTTGGAAGTAACTTTGATTCAGAGCCCTGTGGAAACACGATTGGACTTGCGAAGGACATGAAGACCTCTTGGCTGGGAACTTCACGGCAGTTAGGAAGCATGACTTCTCCTCTGAATGGGTTGGTCATAGGACTTTTCCAGGTGTTTGTAGGGAAACCTGAGCCCCTTGTGTGGATGCCTAAACATTTTATCTTCCACACATCATGGTCATGGCTTTCAAAGACAGTTTCATTCTGAGAAGGGTTTTCAGAAATTGGGGCTCTCCAGATAACCCTTCGCACATGAATTAAGCCAGTATTAATCAATAATTAACCAGTTAATTATTGTAATCAATAATTAACCATGTTACCCAGAGATAGCTAATATGGAACTATATGTTATATATATATAGTATATATACACAGATAATGGTCTACTTGGCATAAAACTTTTGGTATTATGAAACTAGGAAATCTTTGAACTGATTAATTGTTCTTTTCTTTAATGTTTTATTTATTTCTGAGAGATAGTGTGAGCAGGGTAGGGTCAGAGAGAGAGGGAGACACAGAATCTGAAACAGGCTCCAGGCTCTGAGCTAGCTGTCAGCACAGAGCCCGACGCGGGACTCGAACCCACGAACTGTGAGATCATGACCTGAGCTGAGGTTGGACGCTTAACCGACTGAGCCACCCGGGTACCCCGAATTGTTCATTTTTTTAATGTTTATTCATTTAGTTTGAGAGCAAGCGTGGGGGAGGGGCCGGGGGGGTGGAGAGAATCCCAAGCAGGCTCCATGCTGTCAGCATAGAGCCTGACGCAGGGCTCGATCTCAAGATCATGAGATCATGACCTAACCCAAAATCAAGAGTCAGACGTTCAACTGACTAAGCCACCCAGGATACCCCTGAGTTGTTTGTTTTCAAACTGCACCAAACCCAACTCTTGTTCCCTTTAGGGTGGGTGGGGAGACAATTTGAAGAGTCCATGCCCACCTGGGTGGGCTTGAAAAGACAACTCCACGAGCTTAAAAAGTACTTTCACACCAGCTTCCCAATATCAAGCCATATTTAAGATTGTTGTATAAGATATGATAACCTTAAAAAGAAACTGTCGGTTATTTTACTAGCAAAAATGGGTTTATTTGAGAATAGCAGAGAATTGCAATTTGAGACCTGCAAGCTATGGAAAAACCATAGGCAAATCCAGAAAGCAAAGGAGAAGAATATTCTTTTATAGAAAAAAGGGGAGCTATTGGGAGAGACTCTTAAGTCCACTGGAATAAACTGGGAGTTCTAAGTTTAGTCGCTTTTCATTGGCCAAGTTCTGACAGTCTCTCATTGGCTGGGCTGTTGCCAGGCAAGGAGAAAATCTTTGTTTCTCCTGGTGGGGTAGTGAAGTATAGTCAGCCTTCTCTTCCTGTGGGGAATGCAAGGTTCTTCTCCTCCTGTTGCCTCAGCATTGGAGGACTCGTGGTGGGGTGTGAGAGCTCCCCCTTCTGGCCTCCTGACTCCACTTTAAATGAGGTTTCCTTTTATTCATTTTCACGGGTTAAATATTTTTGTATGTAAAAGTCCCCTTTTGTGAGATACTAGCTACTTAATCCAAACATAGGCTCGGGGTGCCGGGGTGGTTCAGTTGGTTGAGCCTCTGCCCCTTGATATGGGCTCAGGTCATGATCTCACATTTGTGAGATGGAGTACCTTGTCAGGCTCTGCGCTGACAGCACAGAGCCAGCTTGGGATTCTCTCTCTCCCTCTCTCTTTGCCCCTCCCTTGCTTGTGTGTGGTCTCTCTCTCTCAAAATAAATAAACTTAGAAAAAAAAAAAACAGGCTTGATATTCCCCAATTCCTGTCTTGTTCTTTAAAATGAGGGGCACCTGGGTGGCTCAGTCAGTTAAGCATACGACTTCAGCTCGGGTCATGACCTCACAGTTCGTAGGTTCGAGCCCCACATCAGGCTCTGTGCTGAAGGTCAGAGCCTGGAGACTGCTTCGGATTCTGTCTCCCTCTCCCTCTGCCCCTTCCCCACTCGGTCTCACTCTCAAAAATGAATAAACATTAAAAAAATTTTTAAATGTAGCTAGAGAGGTAGATTGTTGTATAACAGATTAATCAGGTAAAAATAGCCACTGCATCTGTGAGAAAATTAAAGTACTTTCTAATCAGTGAACATATCTACAAATCAGGAGTGACTGTAACTATAGTGATAATAATTGCAAATTATAGAATTCAGGTGGAAATATGTAGTGCTTCGTATTCAACAAGGTCTTGAAGTGGTTAAAGGAAAGAAAAACAGGGAAAAATGTTAAACTCTTGCATTCAGATGTAGGAGTAGACAGAGGCAAAAGCAGATGCACTCCTGAGTGACACATAAGTGTATAAAGTAACAAGGTGAGAAAATAAGAATTAGAATGGGCTAGAAGAGGCTGGCTCAGTGGGTCGAATGTAAGACTCTTGATCTGAGAGTTGCAAGTTCAAGCCCCACATTAGGTGTGGAGATGACTTAAAAGATAAAATTGGCGGGGGGGTGGAGAATGAAATAGAAGGTAAAAAGCTTGCCAATTTTTCAAATTTTTCAAATAAAAGAAATCTGTCAGTTTTTCAAATAAAAGAAATCTGCTGCCCCAGACTCCTCTACTGGATGGGTTAGGTCCATGAGCCACCAGTTGAGACTTCACACATAAAGGAAATGGCAGAAAAGTCAAGTGATTGGGTGAGGAATAAAGTCCTGTAAGCCTGTGCTCAAACACTGGTTTTACCACTCACTGGCCAACAGCAAATTACGGGTCTAACTCCGTGTCCTGTCTACACTTGTGGCTACTACTGATAGCCCAATGGTAGTCATTGTGAGGATTGCATGAGAGAATGTATACTAAGTATTTAGGGTAATATCAACAAAAGCAAAACTTAGTTTGTGATGTGGAAAAAGAAAACTTTATTTTCCTCTCTAGAAAAATTCTTCAAGCAGGTTGAAGGTGAGTTTTTAAAAAGATGCTGAAAATCTCCTCAGATGGATGACCTTAAAGCCGTGAGGGAGAGCTGGATACGGAGTACAGTATGTGCTACCTAGAGTAAACAGCCAACACCTTGCTTCCCTCTTGTCTCGAAAGGGAAACTCTGAAGCACCTTCCTACTGTTTAGTTTCCAACCAGGGCCTAGAGGTTTACAGCGAACACATCTCCGGGCTAATTAGCACACCCAGACCTGACTGGTGCCTCATCGAATCGCTTAAAATGTTGATGGTTCCGAAACAAGAGGACAGTTTGCTCAGTGACTGACAAAAATTGCAAAGGCTTTGTTTTAATACTCATTAAAGTGAAGTTCAACCAGAACAGGCGTTGGGTACCATTTTTATCAGAAGTCCACCTTTTCAACATTGTCGAGGCAAGTACGTTCTATGAGGTTTTGAGTCCCTAAATGATTGTACTTCTATTGATTTTAAGCCGTGATTTCTGGAGAATGGTAAAGGTATCCTTAAAAATGGGATACAATTATACCTAAAAAGTTGATACACTGTGTTGTGGGTTAAACTGTGTGCCCCAAAAAGATAAGTTCAAGCCCTGACCCCTAGTGCTTGTGAATGGGATCTTTTTGGAAGTCGGGTCTTTGCAGATGTCGTCAAATTAAGACGATGAAGTAGAGTGAGCCCAGTATGACTGGTGTCCTTCTAAGTACAGAAGAGACACAGATACGCAGGCAGAATACCATCTGAGATCAACGGTAGACATTGGAGTGATATGTATACCAGCTAAGGAATATAAAGGATTGCCAGAGATTCCGAAACCAAAAGAAACCCGTGGAATAGATTCTTCTCTAGAGCATGGCCCTGCCAATAGGATTTCTGTGTTACAGTCTTGAGACAGAGTTTTCCCTGGAGAAGGAATTCAGTTTTTGCTCTTAAGGCCTTCAACTGATTGGATGAGGCCCACCTATATTATGGAGGGTAATCTGCTTTACTCAGAGTCTACTGATTGTAAATGTTAATCACATCTAAAATTCACTCACAGTGTCTAGACTAGGGTTTGATCACACAACTGGCCACCCTAGCCTAACCAATTTGACACATTAAATTAACCAATACACTTACACACTTCACACATTCTCCTGCTCAGCCGAAAGGCATGTCCATCTCTGGCACCTAGAGCCTATGCTTATTTTATTCTCTTTGCCTGCAGGGCTTTCCCTCTCTCTATTTACATGGTGTCTCAGCATATGCGGAAAAGCCCTCTCTGAGTCTTCCAATTTAGTTAGGACTCCCTAACTGGTATGATCTTTCCCAGCTTCCAATATTTTCTTTCCCATTTTTTGGGGTGTGTGTGTGTGTTTATTGCATCTTTGTAATTAATTACTACATGTCTTCCCTCTTGGCTTGGAAACTCCTTGTGGAATCGTGAGTGTTCCCCCAGTGCCGGGTATATAGTAGTAGATGCTTATGAAAACCTTATAGACTCTCTAATCAATGTAGAGAACTGGAAGGGCACCAGAGAGCTGTGTGTACAGGTGAGGCATCTGACAGACACCCAGAGAGGTTAAGATTCTCACTAGGGTAAACACGATTTAGACCCAGGTCTTCTTCTGCTACTGCATCAAATATTCTTCTTTGCATCTGAACCCGTGGCTTTCCATTTCAAGGCAGAAGGTCAACTGTCTCATTGTGAGCTGGCTGACTTCTTCCGCCTTACTAAGAAAGTCCGCCTCTCTGACTGTGGTTTCCAGATTCATAAATGAAATCCACATGAAGAGGGTGCTTCTTGTCACGAGTTAATATGGAGAGACCAGTGAGTTGAAGATGGATACCAACAGCAACAATCTCATGTGCCATCATCCCCGACTCCTCCCTGTCTGCTTCTTGGTTTTATAAGAAACTTGGAAGAGTAGATAATAACGAAGGCAACTAAGTATGAAATGCTTACTGTGGACACTGTTCTATGTTCGCATCCATCTTCTCAGTGAAGCTTTCCCTCCCTGTATACTAATATTACCCCCATCCTAGACATGTGGAAGAAAAACACAGGTAGTTTATGTGAGTTAACCAGGTCTCGCAGCCAGAGAATGGCAGATCAGGGATTTCAGCCTAAGCAGTCAGGGTCCAGAGCCCATGTTCTTAATCGCTCTGCCTCAGGAGAGATGAGATTTGAATGTATCTAAAGTACTGCTTCCACGGAAACAAAACGGGAACCACAGATAGAAGTCACACACATACTTGTAACTTTTCTAGTAGTCATATTAAAAACAACAACAAAACACCCACAAAATTATTTTTAATAATTATTTAACCCATGGGGCGCCAGGGTGGCTTAGTCGGTTAAGTGCCCGACTTTCGCTTAGGTCATGATCTCGCTGTTCGTGGGTTCGAGCCCTGCGTCGGGCTCTGTGCTGACTGCCAGCTCAGAGCCTGGAGCCTATTTCAGAGTCTGTATCTCCCTCTCTCTCTGACCCTCCCCTGCTCACGCTGTCTCTCTCTCTCTCTCCTAGAAATAAATAAAAATTTAAAAAAATAATTAACCCAGTATCCTTTCAACACATAGCAATATAATTATGAAATAGTTGACATTGTTTTTTCATACTGAGTCTTCGAAATCTAGGGAGTATCTCAGTTGGGACTGGCCATATTTCAGGTGCTCAAATACTGCTCATGGCTGGTGGCCACCATACTGTACAGGCCTGGAGCATCTCAATGTCATCCTGAGTCACAGAGATACCCAGCCATGCTTTTCTTTCCTACGCAGTGAACTCCCCACTGCCCCAGTTGGGAACAGCCAAGTTCCACCCACTTCAGAATGCCAGTCGGTTATTGGAATGCATGGGCCTCCCTCTCAGCTCAGCCTTCAGAACCTGCACACATCTTTTGCCCTGTAGACAAAAATCCAGATTCCACCACCCCTGTTGTCTAGATAGGGCTCTGGGTTTGCCACTGGCTGGGCGGCCTGTTCTGCGGGCTCACCCTGAGCCTCTCACGCCCTCTCTGCTTGGAGACAGTCCAGCTTGGTGAGTCAGGGCATGAGTTATGAGTAACCCAGAAGGCCTTGGAACAATTGTCTTCCTGACTAGCTTTTGAATCACCCGATCCTCTCTGGGATCAGATCAAGTTGGGAAAATTGGTTCTGCCCAACCAACCAGGGCTCCCTGCCAAGATTTCTCACATCTGGTCCCTCCTTTCCTTCTTGGCTCCCAGACAGTCCAGGCATTTGGCAGAGAGAGCTTGAATTTTCTGGAATTGCTTTTGCAGGGAATTTGGCATAAGCTGATCAGCCCCTTCACGGGGCTTCCATTCTCTCAAGGTTTATTTTTTGGTCCCCTGG
>NW_027529451.1:1002477-1005109 GCF_008692635.1 Crocuta crocuta
GTCCCCTGGCCCCCACCCCCCACCCCCTGCACCACTGCCTTTTCATTTAAAAAAAAAACAAAAAAAAAACCTTAGCCATTAAAATATAAGCTAACTGAGGACGCTGAAGGAGTGGCTTAAATAGAATGAAAACTAGAAAGAAGTTTCTGGTTATGGTGTATTATCAACTTCTCACTTGACTGAAAGGAGTCTCCATCCAAATCTTTGCCCAGAAAATCCCGCAGGTTCTATTACTTCCGGGCTCCCGTGCTGGAGATACTGGCTGAGACTTTTGTGCACAGGAGCAAGATTTAAAATTTTTGCAAGAGAAAGAAGCGCTCCAATACTAGAGGGACCCTCATGTTGAAAACGAAATATAACAATGGAGTTAATTAGCATTGCATGGCTCACAAACCCCCCTCCGGGGGCCGCTCCTCGGATTTAAATCAGGGCTGTGCGAGGTGGAACCGCTCCCACAGAGAGACCCCTTCCACCAGCAGTCCTGCACGCTGTTTTTCATCCTTCTCCTTTGGCTCTGGGAGGAGGAACAGCTGAGCCTGGATCCGTGGGCAGCATTTACCAGCTGCATGCTAATAGTGCCCGGCCCCAGCTCAGCCGAGCCCACCTCCTGCCTGGCCTTCCCCTCCACCCTTTGCTTCTGAGTTCAGACCTTAACCCTTTAGACTCAGTTAGCCCAGGCCCCAAGAGGCTTCAGCATTTCCCTTGCAGCCTGTAGGAGAGCGGGGACCAAAAAATCCCCGCTCTCCTCCTTCCTTAGCCAAAGGCAGGGCATTTCCTAATGGGCCCTGGCATTATTTTACTCTGATGATGAACTAGATACCTCATAGATTCCCTGCGTGCTTACAACAACCCCACTGATAGGTGTTACAATCCCCATGTTTACAAATGAGGAAACAGACCCCAAGAGATTGCTGTTAATAGGACTGAACCAGTGTGTAGGGAAGTCCTGAGGTTCCAGCCCAGATCTGTCTTGCTCCAGCGCCAGGAATACTGTTCCTCATCTCTTCCCGGGACCCCAGTGGCGGGGATGCCGCTCTCCGATGATAGGCATGATAGGAGCACTAATACTCGGTGATTGACTGCATCTTGCAAAGCCAGAGAACTAGAACTATGTAACACAGAAAGTGGTGGTTGGAAGGGCTGCTGTGTGGGAGCTGTTTCATCTCACACCCGGACCCTGGTTATAATCTGAAGAGTTCTTCAGGGGGGCTAGAGCCACGCAGTGATATATTCATGTGTATGTATGCACACATTTTGATACACACATGAGTATACATACATACACACACACACACACACACACGTATGTGTGTATCTCATCCCAGATATTCTTGCCATGGACTGACAGTCTTCCCGCTGAGAAGGTGGAGTCTGTTTTCCCTCCCCTTGACCTGGGTGGCTTCCCACTGCTCCAAACAGTGGAGCCCAGGGGAAGTGATGCTGTGTGGCTTTTGAGTTTGGGTCACACAAAGGACGCAGGCTCTCTCACAAGGCTACAGTCACCTCCAGGCTTGACTGGGGAAGGACCGTGGCCCAGCGCACCCATCTACCCATCTTGCTGTTGGCCAGAGACATCAGTCCCTTGCTCCGTGGGCCTCCCATGGGACCACTCACAGCGTGGAAGCTTGCTTTCCTCACCACAAGGGCTCCAAGAAGCAGAGACAGAGGGAAGTCATAGTCGTCTTCTAACCTAATCTCAGAAGTGACAGCCCATGGCTTTGCCACATTCTCTTCCTTAGGAGCTGGTCGCCAAAAGCGAGATCCCCCGGAGCGAGTTTAGAGGCTGACTGCCACAGCCTCCCTTGTTGACCTTATGCTGCCGTGTGCCTTGCAGGGATGTACACGCTTAGGCACAGGAGGCTGAGTGCCTTGAACGGGGTTACACATGGCTAGCAGAGTGGGACGTGTTTCCAGCCGAATATTCTGGCTGCTCATCCTCGCCAGGAATTTCAGTTCCAGGACTGACTGACTGACTGCAAAGGACACAGAATCCCATTCAAGTATTTTAAACTCTTAATAACTTTTCCAAATTAACTTTGCATTTAGTTATAAGGGCCTATGTTTATAGAGTCCTGAGCCCCACCGTCCTCTCTCCGTTTTGAGGCCGGGAAGGACGCTGGTAGGATTTCTGGACTTTATACCCCTGCTCCTCTCTGACTGCACTTGCAAATCCTCTGGGGAGGTTTAAAAAGCCCAGTTGCAGGGCCCACACTCCAAACCCATCACATCAGAATTTTTAGAGGCGGGACCCGGGTTCTGAGAGGGTCTCTTGAAAGCTCCCCAGATGATTCCAGTGTGCAGTCACCAAGGGGTCCTGGTGGAATACGAATTCTGATTCAGCAGGTCCGAGGTGGATCCCGAGGCTGCGTTGGTAACCAGCCCCCAGCGGCTGCTGCCGGTCGGCGCATCCGGAGCATCCGGAGCATCCCCGGTTTAGGGCAGCCATTCACAGTCCAGGCGGCACATTGGAATTCTCATGGAAGCGTGAAAAATGCCGATGCCGGGCTCTGTCCCAGAAATGTTTAGTGGGTCTGGGCTGAGGGGTGAGCGTCAGGCATCCCCGGAGTGAGTCCCCCAAGTGAGTCCAGCGTGCAGTAGGCCGGACACCGCTGTCCCGGACACTCCTGGGAGT
>NW_027529451.1:1005146-1069219 GCF_008692635.1 Crocuta crocuta
GTGCTCTCCCCACCCCCTTTCCTCACTGATGTTCTTCCTGATGACGATGGCCGCTTCCAGTGTGGTTTCAGCAGCAGGGAAGGCGTCTAGAGGAAGCTGGCCAACATCTCTCAGGGTGCACAGGATCCCACCATGAAGGACTTATCTCTGTGGGGGCATCACTCTCACCTTGGAGGTCTTTTAAAAATACAGCTTTCATTAGAATGATAGCACATTAAATCTCCAATTTTTTTAAAAAAATGTTTATTATTATTGAGACAGAGAGAAACAGCATGAGTGGGGGAGGGGCAGAGAGAGAGGGAGACACAGAAGCCAAAACAGGCTCCAGGCTCTAAGTTGTCAACACAGAGTCCCACCAGGGGCTCAAACCCTCTAACGGTGAGATCATGACCTGAGCCCAAGTTGGACGTTCAACCCACTGAGCCACCCAGGTGCCCCTACACATTAAATCTCTAATAAGTCTCTAAAAACCTTTCCTGGACTTCTTTTTTTTTTTAAGTTTATATATTTATTTTGAGAGAGAGAGAGAGGACAGGAGTGGGGGAGAGGCAGAGAGATAAGGAGAGAGAGAATCCCAAGCAGGCTCTGCGCTGTCAGCACAGAGCCAGATGTGGGGCTCAAACTCCCCAACTGTGAGATCATGACCAGAGCGGAAACCAAGAGTCAAATGCTTAATGGTCTGAGCCACCCAGGTGCCCCTGGACTTCCTCCTTCTCAATGGCTTCTCTCTCATGCAGTCTCCAAAACACCTGCAACCAGAAGGCTCAATCTTTTTTTTAAGTTTATTTATTTATTTAGAGAAAGCACACACAGGAGGGGCAGAGAGTACGAGAGAGAGAACATCCCAAGCAGGCTCCACAGTGTCAGCTCAGAGCCAGATGCGGGGCTCAGACTCCCGAACCACGAGATCATGACCTGAGCTGAAGTCAAGAGTGGGACACTCACCAACTGAGCTGCCCAGGCACCCCCAGAAGGCCCTTTCTAAAATACAAAATCAAACTATACTGTTGAGTACACCCTCCCATTCTTCCCACTTTCTCTAGGACACCGTGGCCCCACAGCCGTCCCAGCCTCTGCTGCATTTCAGCTACTGGATTCTGTGCAGTCCCGGAACCCGCCCAGCTCCACTGTTCTGTGCTCCTGCTCCTCCCTCTGCGGTGCTCAGCCAGTTGGCCCCTCCCAACCCAGCAGTCAAGTGAGAACACCCCAGGTGACAGTTATGTGTTCCCCACAAACCTGGCCCACTGTGCCCACAGCACCTAGCGACTCACAGAACATGCAGGAAGGAAATCACCTGGGCTCTTGAATGGATTGAGGGTGGGAGGGCAAGGAATGCCTAAAGAAAGAGAAGAAAAAGGGAGTGAGCCACCTGCCCTATATATCCTTAGGGTGCAGGGTCAGAAGTTTATGGGGTCATCTATTCTGGGTCTTCAGGGTGGCAATAGCCAGTGGCTGTGGCCAGGGCTCCAGGTGTCATTGAAGGGTCACTAGTAAATGGAAGGGTGATTCAACAGGCTTTCCTGACCAAACACATCCTTTCTGTCTGGTAACTCTCAAAAGCCACTAGTGCTAGTTCAAAAATGATGACTCAGTTTCACAAAGGTTGGAAGGGGGCACCTGGGTGCCTCAGTCAGTGGAGCACACGACTCTTGATCTTGGGGGCTGTGAGTCCCTGCCCCATCTTGGGCATGAAGCCTACTTTACAAAAGGGGGGGGGCGTTAGGTGGGGGTTGCCTGGGTGGTTCAGTTGGTTAAGCTTCTCAACTCTTGATTTCAGTTCAGGTCATGATCTCACAGTTTGTGAGTTCACGCCCCCCCCCCCGCCCCCCGCCCGNCCCCGCCCCCCGCCCGCCAGCCAGCCCTGGGCTTTGTGCTGACATGGCAGAGCCTACTTGGGATTCTCTCTCTCTCTCTCTCTCTCTCTCCCTGCCACTCCCCTGCTTCCTTGCTTGCTCTCAAAAATAAAAATAAAAAAGGTTGGAAACATTTTTCACTGGACATGAACATGCCTGTACCCCACTATGATAGGGAGACTATTGAACCCCGGCTTATGAAGGCTATATTTCTAGAAGGTGGACTTCCTGCCAATCAGGAGTCAAATCCTAAAAGAAGATGGAGCGAACATGATTTCTACTGTGACCTTTCTGTCTCCACTCCCCTTTTCCTCTCCAATCTGCTGGCTGCTTTTCAGGCGTCTTGGTGTAACTTGATCAAATTGGAGCCCTAGCCCTGTTTTTACACATGACCACAAGTTCAACTTTGGGAGTCCCCGCCTAGAACACACCCTCGTCCCCTCTAGGTCAGCTTGGCTTTGGCCTGTTTTCCTGCCCAAACCACCATGACGGAGGAGAGTCTCTACCTTGCCCTCCCACGAGTGCGGGGCTGTGGGCTGATCCTAGTGTGCGGGCTGTCATGCAAGTGAGTGAGATCAACATTAAAGATCCTCAAATACATAAAAAACAAGCCAGGCTTTTGACGACCACGATGTTTTGACTCTCATTAAAAATAAACAACTTGTTGCTTTAAAAAAAAAAAAAGAATAAAAATTCATCCATGTAGAGGTACCTGGGTGGCTCAGCCAATTAAGTCCCAGTTTCCTGAGTTGGAGCCCTGCATCGAGCTCTCTGCTATCAATGAGGTGCTGGCTTTGGATCCTCTGCCCCTCCCCCTCCTCTGCCCTAGCCCCACTTGCACACAGTACACATTTGTATGATTCTCTCTCTCTCAATATTTATTTTTTTAAATAAACATTTTAAAAAATGCATTCACGTATTCTAAACCAGAGGCCTCTTAAACTTTAACATGCATACGAAACACCTTTGAAAATGTACATTAATTCTGTACTTCCTTTGGTGAAAATGATGTTCAGGGACTTAATGGGGAGGGACATGGCTTTCAAATATAAAAATGTTCAAGGTTTTAGTACAAGTTAAGTAGATGGTGTGCTTCCTCATTGCAGAGCACAATGGAGAATAGTCAGGATTTATTTCATAGAACACCTAATGAACTGAAAGTCAAAGGGGGCAGTTTGCCCAGCTGTCACACATCATTGCCATCTGTTGGGGTCCTGTCTCACCTGTGAGCTCCTTAGAAGGCAGTATAGTGCCTGACACACAGTAGGGGCTCAATAAATGTTTATTGAGCTGAATTGCTTGTCTGATGGCAGAGTCAGTGGAGCAGATGTAAAAAGAAATTGCCCAGCTCTGAAAACTCCCTTTGGATTTTAGCCAAAACTCTATTTCAGCAAATACTATTAGGATTAAAGATACACTTATTCACAGGAAAAAATAAAATGGGAAGTCACTCTCTTTTTCTCTCATCGTGTTAAAGATCTTTTGAAATCATCCGCTGCCATTTCTTATCCATCAGCATTACATTAACATGATATGTTGCTGTGAAAACGCTTCCCTTAAACACATCAAATGGATTAATGCTGGCACTTTATCAGGTACAATTTCTGTTTCCATAAAACATCTTTAGACACATAAAAACTACTTAAATAAGAAGGAGAAAATCCTTCCCTTCTCACATCATCCAGTCGACTCTGTGGAAAAAGCTGACATTTCTAGAGGCCCGGCTTTGTTCCCTCCTGCGGGAGCCGTTGCTTTGTGAAGGGGCCAGCCCCTCCCCGTGAACCTGGCTTCTCCTTAAGCCTGTAACAGCCTGGGGAGCGCGGCTCGCTGACTCAGGGGCTGCAGCCAGCACAGACTAGGTGGAGGAGAGGAGGGAGACCGCGGAGGAGGGCACAGGAGCTGAGAAAGGTTGACTTGTGCACAGTGCATGGAAAATCCTGTCCCTTGGGGGACAGTGGAGACATAGGGTATGGACTTGGGGTCATCGTGCTGGACATCTCAGAGTGTAGCCCAGGATGCCTGTGTAAGCCATTATTGCCCAGAGCCTTCCTTCCCTCCCCCCCACCATTTTCTTATTAAGTCTTAGCTTCTGAGGCTTACAGTTCTCGACATGTGGCTCCCCACCTGGACCAGCAGCATCACCTGGGAACTTGTTGGAAATGCTCATCCTTGGTCTAAAACCTACTGATACCGCACTCTGGGTATCAGTAAGTCAGCCGGGGAATTCAGATGCATGTTCAAGTTTGAGAACTATCTTCGGCAAGCCCTGGAAAGGGGTAGTTCTCTCTTTCAGCTGGCGAGGATCCCCATCAATTCTCCAAATTCCCTTCTAATGATTCCCACCAGCTGAGGACGAAACTCCTCATCTGTTACAATTCTGAAGGGTTTTTGAGAGGACGGAAAGGAAATAGCATTTATTGAGTGCCTGCTATGTGCAGACACTGTCACGCACGGTCATGTGCCTTGTTTCTTTAATCCTCAAAGCAGTCCTTTCAAGTTGATGTTACACCATTTTTTAGGCTGAATTATGTGCCTCCCAAATCTACGTGCTGAAGTCCTAGCCCTCAGTGCCTCAGAATGTGACTGCATTTGGGGAGAGGGTCTTTAGCTTAAACAAACAAACAAAAAGCGATCAGTTAAAGTAAGTCCTTTAGGCTGGGCCCTACGCCAGTCTGATTGGTGTCAATGTAAGAGGACCACGGACACCAGGATGTGTGCACACGGAGGAAAGCCCATGTGAGAGGAAGGTTGCCATGGATAAGCCAAGCAGAGAGGCTTCAGAAGAAATCAAACCTGCCAATACCTTGATCTTGGACTTCCAGTCTCCAGGCCATGAAAAATGCATTTCTGTTGTTTAAGCCGCCAAGTCTCACCACGCAGTCTGTGGTATTTTGTTAGGCAGCCCCAGCAGACTACTAAAATGGGTAATGACGTGTTTCTCTGGAGAACCCTGACTTGATGCAAGCATTAAAAACAGAATCCAGAAGGGGCGCCTGGGTGGCTTAGTCGGTTAAGCGTCCGACTTTCGCTTAGGTCGTGATCTTGCGGTTCGTGGGTTCGGGCCCCGCGTAGGGTTCTGTGCTGCCTGCCAGCTCGGAGCCTGGAGCCTGTTTCAGTCTGTGACTCCCTCACTCTCTGACCCTCCCCTGCTCACGCTGTCTCTCTCTCTCTCTCTCTCCTAGAAATAAATAAAACATTTAGAAAAAAACAACAGAATCCAGACAATAAAAATAGCCGCACCTGACTGTTAACAGTACTAGTAGGTACGTTGCAGGTATAGCTCCTTTCATTGTTACACCGTCATCCTATGGGTCACATCCAAAGCCCCATTCTGCAGATGAGGCACTGAGGCTTAGAAGTGATTTGCCCAAGTTGGCCCAGCAGCTGAATGACAGAGGCAGGTTTTGATTTTTAAAAAATTTTAATGTTTTACTTATTTCTGAGAGAGAGAGAGAGAGAGAGAGCATGAGCAGGGAGACACAGAATCCAAAACAGGCTCCAGACTCTGAGCTAGCTGTCAGCAAAGAGCCCGACGCAGGGCTCAAACCCACGAACTGTGAGATCACGACCTGAGCCAAACGAAGTCTGACGCTCAACCAACTGAGCCCCCCAGGCGTCCCCCAGGCAGGTTTTGAAACCAAGCATTTAGGCTCTAGGATTTATGTGTTAACCACTCTCCACAGACCTCCCTGCTCCAGACTCTGTGGTGAGTTTCAGGTTCATTGAAGCTTCAGTGGTACTTTTTTTTTTTTTTTATTTCTAGGAGAGAGAGAGAGACAGCGTGAGCAGGGGAGGGTCAGAGAGAGAGGGAGTCACAGGCTGAAACAGGCTCCAGGCTCTGAGCTGGCAGTCAGCACAGAGCCCGATGCGGGGCTCGAACCCACGAACCGCGAGATCATGACCTAAGCGAAAGTCGGACGCTTAACCGACTAAGCCACCCAGGCGCCCCACAGTGGTACTTTTATGATCCCATTCATTGAGGTGAGAAAACTGAGGCTTACTGAAGAGGATTGCCTAGGGCCACAGAGCGAGCCACTCCCAGAGAGGAAATTCAGCCTAGGGCCTTGTTCCCTTCTGCGTTCTCACTCCCCACCAAGGAGCCTTTCTTTTTCCCCAGGCATTTTTGTATTTTCATTGGAGACCCCTAAAGCCTTTAAGACTCCAGAGAATGAATCTCTGATGGAGAATTTTAACAAGAAGCAGAAAATGGCTGTCGGGAACAAGAACGTTGATTATAATGTATCTCGTGTCTTCTTTGGGCCTCCCCTGCTAGAGCCTGGTTCTCTCGCACGGTGTTACTTAGACACAAAACAAGCCCCTCCTGCAATCTCAGACGGGTAGACAGGTGCAGCTGATGATATAAAGGAGCTTGACCTCCAGGCAAAATGCTGGCTTCCTGACTCACTAGCTGGAAGACCTTGGACAAGTTGTTCAGCCTCCATGTGCCACAGTTTTCTCATCTGTAAAATGGTTGTGACAATAACAGTTCCCAAGCTTTTCGCAAGGAGCAGCTGAATTAATACACATAAAGTGCTTAGAGTCATGTCTGGCAGGTGGCAAAAGGTTTTGCAAGTATTTCCTGGTTTTATTCTATTTTTTTTTAATGTTTTTTTATTTATTTCTAGGGGAGAGAGAGAGAGAGAGACAGGGTGAGCAGGGGAGGGTCAGAGAGAGAGGGAGACACAGACTGAAACAGGCTCCAGGCTCTGAGCTGGCAGTCAGCACAGAGCCCCACGCGGGGCTCGAACCCACGAACCGCGAGATCATGACCTAAGCGAAAGTCGGACGCTTAACTGACTAAGCCACCCAGGCGCCCCTCCTGGTTTTATTCTAAAAGAGACTGAAAAAATGCCCCTCATCCCTTGTCAGGTTCTCAGGGGTCTTCATTTCAGCCTCGGGTTGTCTAGGAGAACTGTTCCAATAACTAAGGATGAGTTTTATGAAAGTCCTTGTAAGTTCATTTCTAAGTGCTGGGGGAAGGGAACTGGGCTTCACAACCTGCATGATTATCTCTTGCCAAACCCCACCTTGACAATTAGTAAATAGTGTTCTATCAAAGTGAAGCCGCAAATCTTCCCATTTTTTCCCTGTTGCTTTCCTGCCAAGCCATTGTCATAATGCTCTGTCTCAAGAAGAGTAGCAATAATAGGGGCGCCTGGGTGGCTCAGTCAGTTAGGTGTCCGACTTCGGCTCAGGTCATGATCTCCCGTTTTGTGGGTTCAAGCCCCGCGTCGGGCTCTGTGCTGATGGCTAGCTCAGAGCCTGGAGCCTGCTTCGGATGCTGTACCTCCCTCTCTCTCTGACCCTCCCCTGCTCTCGCGCTCTCTCTCTCTCTCTCTCTCTCTCAGAAGTAAATAAAAAACATTTAAAAAAAAAAGAGTAGTAATAATAATTAACAATAATGTATATTACGCAGTATATGGGAAACCCCCAGGCCAAAACAACAGAACAATGTGGAGGCACATTTTGCAAGCATCATGTGTGTGTTGGTTTGTGAGGGAGGATATTGACATAACTGAGGAACAGATCCAATCTCCCAGGAAAAGGGTAGGCACAAGATGAGAAGCTTCAGAGAAATATTTGAACATTCACCAAGACCTAAGTCCAAGGGTATTCATTACGAAGGGAGTGCTGTTGGCATTGTAAATGCCCAGCAATCTAGGAGTAAATAGAATCATGGTACATCCCTACAGAGGAATGAGATGCAGTAAGAGAAAAGAATAGGATGGATGTGATCATGCTGACATGGAACTGAAATAAATGATACATAAGAAAGCAAGGCACACTTTACAGGGGTGAACTGTACAGTATGTGAAGTACCTCAAGAGGGCTGTTATATATATATATATTTTTTAAAGGCGTAGGAGCTCATTGTGTGTTACTATTTGTCTTTTTTAAAGTGCGCACAGATACAAATGTGTGTCTCTGTTGACCATCTGGATGGATGCCCAAGAAACTGACATTCTCTGAGAGGGATCGGTGGGAGGGTTTCTTTTCACTGTTTAAATTTTTTTTTTTTTTTACATTTATTTATTTTTGAGAGACAGAGCACAAGTTGGGGAGGGGCAGAGAGAGGAAGACACAGAATCTGAAGCAGACTCCAGGCTCTGAGCAGTCAGCACAGGGCCAGACGCGGGGACTCAAACCCGCGAATCATGAGATCAGGACCTGAGCCGAAGTCGGACGCCCAACCCACTGATCATGGGGCGCCTGGGTGGCCCAGTCGGTTAAGCGTCCCACTTCAGCTCCGGTCATGATGTCGCGGTTTGGGAGTTCGAGCCCCGCATCTGGCTCTGTGCTAACCGCTCAGAGCCTGGAGCCTGTTTCGGATTCTGGGTCTCCCTCTCTCTCTGCCCCTTCCCCATTCACACTCTGTCTCAAAAATAAATAAGACATTAACTAAATGGAAATCATGTTCATGTATTTCCTACTCGATCACTGAAGACCTCTTTTACAAAACAGAGGAAGGGAAAAAGGAGAAAGAAGTATTTTTTTGAATGATACCGTGTGCCGGGTACTGTTCCAAGATATCAGTCCTCATTCTACACTCATGAGACACGTACTATTATTCCCATTTCACAGAGGGTTTAAGTAGCTTCCCCAAGCTCTCCCAGGAAGGGGGTTTGACCAGGGAAATCTGCTCTGCTGAGCTTCACTACCCCCCTCCCCCAGCTTTCCTGGATTTCTGAAATCTTAAAATTTGAGATTCCCAGGGGAGCCCTGCAGGAGTTTTGTCAAGATCAAACAGGCTGAAGTATTTTAAGACAAGAACAGCACGCAACTAATTCTAAGGCCCCGGATGAAAAGCTGACCCAGCTGCTCTAAACTGAGTTTGCTCAGGAGATGGCGCTCCTGGCCCCGGGACAGCGTCCTCACGGGCTGTGTCTCCCCAGAGCCCCCCGGAACAATGAGTGGGGGAGCCCTGACCCTTCAGAGGAATCTTGCCAGGCCCACAAAGTCGGCTTGACAATTGATTGCAGCCTAGTGCAGCTAGCCGGCGCACCCCCCAGGGCTATAAATGGGTGTTTAATTACAAAGCAGGTGGAAAAACTTCAGAATAAGGGGTCAGGCCCTCCACTGTTTGTTTAACTTCTTTACATGAGAACCATGAGATGACACCTCAGATTGGCTGCTCCTCGCGCAATTTGCATTTCCTCTGCTAGGACTGAGTTGCCACGAGGTTGAGAAAGAAGGGACTGGTGTGCTTTTTTTTTTTTCTTCTTGAAAAAGAGGAAATGCCATGGGCCAGACCTGGCAGTAATTCTGAGAAAGTACAATTTATCACTCAGTGGTAATATTTAGAAATTTCTGAAGGAAAAGTATGTAGCGAGCCGGCATTGTGGAGTTTCAGGGTAATTTCTAGGACAGATGGTCACGTAGGACCTACTATATGTCAAGTGCTTTATATAGAAGTTATGTCAAGGGGAGCCTGGGCGGCTCCGTCAGTTAAGCGCCCCCACTCTTGTTTTCGACTCTGGTCATGATCTTGAGGTGTTTGAGTTCGAGCCCTGCATTGGGCTCTGCACTGTCAGCGCGGAGCTTGCTTGGGATCTCACCCTCTCTCTCTGCCCCAACCCTGCTTGCTCTCTCTGTCTCTCTCCAAATAAATAAACTTTAACAAGTTGTAATAGTATATCTACATATAAGTCATGTCATTTGATCCTCTTACGTGTAAGGAAATGTTAAGGAAATTGCTGCTCTCTTCAGATAAACCCCTTGGGAGTTGGTTGATTCAGGACGGGGGGGGGAGGTACTGCCATCAGGATTCATTAGCTATTGTCACCAGTGTCCTGGTGACAGAGGTAGGGGTTGCTCTGACCCTCAGCCTTTCTTTTATTACCCTGTGGCACTGCTGAGACACAGTTGGAATGTTTAAAAAGAATGACTAAGGCCATGGGGACAACAAAAGGAAAACAAATAAAATAACATGAACACAGAAAACGTGGCTCATAGGATGTAGCCTATTTGCCAGAGCTCTTCAATCCTCTCCCTCCACCTAAGATACCAGAAAAAGTGATCCCCATTGTATAGTCCCTTCTATATCCCTCTTGGGTCCCCATTTACTCATGTGTTTAGTCATTTATTCAATACATAGTTATTAAAGAGCTAAAATGTGCCAGGCACTGAAAATACAGCCTTGAATCATTCAGGGAAGTTCCTGGTCTCCTTGACCTTTCATTCTGGTGGGGAGATTGTGGTACAAATGTATACATAAAATAATTTCTCATGGTGATAGATGGTCCAGAAAATAAGATGAATAAGGAATCCCTGAGAGCCTTTATTAGTCAGCCATGTAAAGCAACGTCCTCACAGGACGTTGTATATATTTAGACCCATTTTATACATGAGGAAATCGAGGCTTAGGCTAAATGACTTGGCCAAAGTCACAGCGGTAAGGCTGGATTCATGGGCCTAGATTCATGGATTCTAGAGCCTAGTGTTTCTCACTACATCCTGCTGTAGAGATTGTCTGGTCAAGGGTAGCTTGGGCCCTGCCGGCTCTGTGGAACACACAGGCAGGATTAGCAGATGGCATCATCTGAGTCATCGACTGCCTTAGTCTGTAACCAAATACCCTAGAGTGATATTCACAAATATTCTATGACATTCTGCTCCAGACTCTTAAAGTCATGTTCTTTTGGCATATGGAATACGTTTGTTCCATCCACACAGCCCCCAAAGCCGTAACTTGTTCCGGTATCAACTCCAAAGTCCAAGTCCAAAGTCTCAGCTAAGAATCATCTCAACCAGATTCAGGTGAGGCTCAAGTCCCAGTTTGTCCTGAGGCAATACCTCTCCAGCTGTGTGCCTATGAAATCAAACAAGTTATGTGTTTCCAAAATACAATAGCGGGCAGATACAGGATAGACATTCCCATTTCAAAAGGAGAAATAGGAAGGAGGAAAGGAATGACAAGTTCTGAACCAGTCCAAAAACCAATGAGGCAAACAGCATTAAATCCTAAGGCATGAGAGTAATCCCCCGTGGCTTGATACTCGGCCCTCCAGGCCCACTGGGTGCAGAAGTCTGCCCTTTCGGACCTACTAGGTAAAGCCTCCCTCCCTGCATCTTTCTCAGGCAGGAGTTGGGCCCCCAGGACCCCAGGTTCTCCTGCCTCCATGGCTTAGCCCAATGTCCCCTCCCCCAGCTCTGTGCCTGGTGTCCTTTAAAATCTGGGTGTCAGCCATGCCCCCACAACTCAAGCATTCTACAGAAACAGTGCCATACAGACATGGACACAGTTTGCGAGTTCCCTCTGGAGAGGTGACCACAGGGCCCTAGGTCCACAGGAGCCACACTTGGGGCAGCTCAGAAGCACTGGGACCCCCCTTACCACCCCACCTAACTGTGGGAAGCAGAGCTGGTGATCTGAAGCAGCCCCAGCGACAAGACAGAGGTAATGCAAACAACAGAAGCCACTCTGGTGACCTGTGAGTTCCCTTAGGTGGCTGTTCTTCCATCATCATGGACAATAGCTCTAGGCTTCTGTTGAGGTGGCTGATCATTATCAGATGTGGTTAGGCCACATCCGTAGTGTTCTCTGCCCATCACCCTGCACCATTTTTCAAAAACAAAAAATAGACTGAGAATTTTCCAAATCTTTAACTTCTGCTTCCTCTCTGGTGAACAATTCCATCTTTAAGTCACTTATCTCTTCTTGAATTTAATTATAAGGAGTCAGGAGAACGCAGGCCATTCCTCCAACATTTTGCTTAGGAATAGCTTCAGCTAAATATCCAAGGTCATCACCTGCAAGTTCTAACTTCCAGAAATCACTAGAACCTGAGCACAATTCAGTCAAATTCTTTGCCACTTGAGAACAAGAATGGTCTTTCCTCCACTGTTCAGGAACATGTTCCTCATTGGAGATTTCATTGGCATGGCCTTTAGCCTGCATATTTCTGTGAACATCCTGTTCAAGATCACTCAAGTATTCTCTAGGAAGACTAAGGCTTCATCTCTGGCTTTCTTTTCTTTCTGAGCTCTCACCAGAATTGCCCTTAAAGCTTCGTTCACAGCAGTGTAGGCTTTCTCTAGCACATGCCTCCGGCCTCCAGCCTCTGCCCGATATCCAGTTCCAAAGCCACGTTCACATTCGAGCAGCACCCCACTTCTCAGCACAAATCTCTGTGTGTGTGTTTGGACTGCTATAACAGAATACTGTAGACTAAGTGATTTATAAACATCAGAAATGTATTTCTAACAGCCCTGGAGGCTGGGAAGTCCAAGATCAAGGTCATGACAGGTTCATTGTTGTCTAGTGAGAGCCATTCTTGACTCACTGAGGGAGCCGTCCATTGTATCCTCTCGTCACAGGAGGGGTGAGGGAACTCTCTGGGGCCGCTTCTATAAGGACACTAATCACCCCCCAAAGGCCCCATGTCCTAATACCATCACATTGGGGATTCGGTTTCAACATATAAATTTGGAGGAGACAGAGATACTCAGCCCGTAGCACCTCAGCACAGTGACATAAAGTCTCTTGATGGTGGTAACACCTGCTGGAGACGTGTGCTATCCAAACGCTGAAAGACTGGCAGTGAGACTGAAAAGTCGGACCCACAGATACAGTAACACGGCTCAATCCAGAGCCTTACCCACAACCAGACCCCGTCTGTGGCCCTGTTGGTATGTTCCCTGCCAACCGCCATCCACCTCGTCCGTCCTGCCTCCTAATAACAAAATAACAGATTTGGCTTTCTTGTTCTCACACTGGGCCCATCACTGTCCAAGGCAGAAACCCAACCCAGCCTGACGTGCCAGATGCTCTCTCCTAGGAATCTGAAATGTGAGTGGTGGTGACCAGATTTCTAAAGTGGCTGGAATTGTGGGAGGAGGGCTGAGAAGTCCTACAGGGCAGGGGGCGGGAGTATCCGTCGTTCTTGTCCTTGCAGAGGGGGAGGGCAGCATTTTCTTTGAATCATACAAGTTACTGTTTTATAGTTTTATAGTCTAATCAAGACAGAGGGGATTTCTGTTGCTTACAACCCAAAGAGTGCTGAATAATGTATAAAGCTATATTCTAGTGGCCCAGGAAGCAGAGAAATCAATATATAATTACAGAATGCAATAAAGTATCAAAAAGGGAAGAGCAGAACTTGGGGGCGACCAACTGGAGCCTCAGGGGTCAGAGACAGGAGCTTTGGGGAAATTGTATTTAGGTTGGAACCTTGCCGATGGACTCAGCCATATGAAGAGTGGAGGAAAGACCATTTCAGGCAGAAGGAAAACTTGTGGAAATGCCCTAGAGCAAGGAAGAGTTTAGCACATTCCAGAGACTTAAAGGAAATTAGAGGGGCTGCACGGAGTGGATAGAGATGTGCTTTATTCTCTGAGTTAAGTCCAGGGCAGTTTTCTTCTTGGTTAGAGTGGTGAATGTGTGTAGTTTCTTCCTCTCGAAAATGGGCAAAAATGGATGGTAACATTTAGCATGCACGCATGTGTGAAGGTCACACATGGGATTCCATTTGGGAATTGGCAAATTTATTCTCCGTATCACATGATTTTAGCACGTGCCTATAGGATCTGCTGGCTAAGAACTTGATTCCTTCGGAATTAACTTGGATAGATCAGATCACAGAAAGTGTGTCCTGGGCTTTGGTAGATCCTTTTTCATTTTTTAAAGATTTATTTATATTGAGAGGGAGAGAGAGAGAGAGTGTGTGTGTGTGTGAGAGAGAGAGAGAGAGAGAGAACGAGAGAGAGAGCGCGAGCGTGAGCAGGGGAGGGGGATAGAAAAAGGAAGAGAGAGAGAATCACAAGCAGGCTCCATGCGGTGAGCACCAAGCCCGGTGTGGGCCTTGATCCCACTAACCATGAGATCATGACCTGAGCCAAAATCAAGAGCTGGTGGCTCAACCCATTGAGCCCCCAGAAGCCCCTAGGCTTTGGTGCATGTGCCTGTGTCACCTTCACACAGGTTAACTTGGAAGACATCAGGGCCAATGACAATGACGGATATGATGAGCTATGAGGTCACTGGGGAGGCAACGTCCTGGGCCCAAAGTCAGTGGAAAAGGCAAAGGCTACAAAACAGGACTCCAAACTGGGCTAAGTGTGTGCTGTTGAATTTTCTGTACTTAAAAGTACTAAAAAGTTCTCTAATAATAGTAATAATAATAACAATAGATGGGACCCTTCTGCTTTTGAGCGTTCTTTTTGAAATGCAAAACCAGAGTCAGCTATAGATCTCTCCTGCCCTTTTTCCCCCTTTGATACTTTACTATCTAAAATACTAACACTAATACTAATAATAAGGGATGGGACCCTTCTGCTTAAAAAAAATTTTTTTTTAATGTTTATTTTTGAGAGAGACAGTGCGAGTGGGGGAGGGGCAGAGCGAGAAGGAGACAGAATCCAAAGCAGGCTCCAGGCTCTGAGCCTTCAGCACATGGCCCGATGTAGGGCTCCAACTCCGGAAAGGTGAGATCATGACCTGAGCCGAAGCCGGACACTTAACCGACTGAGCCACTCAGGTGCCCCCGATCCTCCTACTTTTGAGTGTTCTTTTCGAAATGCAAAAACAGAGTTAGCTATAGGTCTTTCTTGCCTTTTTCCCCCCCTTTGATACTTTGCTGTCTAATAATAATAATAATTATTGTTATTAGATGCCAGTGGAGTCACATTTCTTACTCAAACTTTACGGAGGTTCCTTGCCTCACGTGGGGGCGGCAAGCATTTCTTAGCTTGTGGCTGCATGACTCTGGTCTCTGCCTTTGTTTTCATATCTCTTCATCTGTGTGTGGGTCTGTGTCAGAACTCCTGCCTCACCTTTGGAAGGACACACATGCTTTCATTTAGAGCCTGTCGAGGTGATCTAAGGTAGATTCCTCCTCTCAAGATCCTTAACTTAATTACATCTTTTGCTATATAAGATAATAGTCACAGGTCTGGGGATTCACATGTGGATAGACCTTTGGGAGACACTTTTTAAAAAAAAATTTTTTTTAATGTTTTATTTATTTCTGAGAGAGACAGAATAAGCAAGGGAGGGTCAGAGAGAAAGGGAGGTACAGAATCTGAAACAGGCTCCAGGCTCTGAGCTAGCTGTCAGCCGAAGTCGGATACTTAACCAACTGAGCCACCCAGGCGCCCCAAGAGACACCACTTTTTGACCAATCACACCTACTGTCTCCATTCCTGTGACCTGGTTACCTAGGACCCAGTTGTCACCTGACGGGTGTTTATGACGTCTTCACCCACTTCTCGTACTGGGATGTTAAAGGTGATTTGTTTCAGACTTTGTCAGGAACAAAATAAAACATTTAGTACCAGATGTGAGATGGATGCATGTCCACAACTTACCTCATCTTGCTGGCAATTCTGAAGACCACTCAGCTCAGGTTCTAGAGGCTTCATGAAACCTCCATCACCTCTATGGCAGATTTATGCCTGGACAGCAACCCAGGTGGACCATGCAAGGTCTTCACCAGGTACCTGCATCCCGCAGGGAGATTTGGGGCTGGGAAGCTTCTGCTTTTGAGTGTTCTTTTTGAAATGCAAAACCAAAGTCAGCTATAGGGGTCTCCTGGCCCCCCTTTTTTCTTTACTTCGATACTTACCTAAAATATCTATTGTGGTTTATGTTTTCTCTTTTTTCAAATTTTTATTTAAATTTTAATTTGTTAACATAGATCATATTGTGGTGTAATTTAAAAGCTGTTTCTTCAGAATAAAAAAGCCCTGAGGCACCTGGGTGGCTCATTCGTTGGAGCAGTTGAGCTTCCAATTTCAGCTCTGGTCATGATCTCGCAGCTTGTGAGTTCGAGTCCCACACCCGGCTCACTGCTGTCAGCATGTCAGCTCAGAGCCAGATTCAGATCCTCTATCCCCTTCTCTCTGCTTCTCTACGACTTGCGCTCTCCTAAAAAATAAATAAATATTTTTACCAAAAGAACAAAAAAGCCCTAAAATTCAAATGATGCATACAGATTACTTTCCATTTCATCTTACAATATGTGATTTGTAAGCACTCTTAACATGTGATGATTCCTAGTTAAATTTGGGATCTGATTCCCTTTACCTACAGCTGGAAAGTTTCTATATAAAGACCTGTGGGAATAATGAGAGAAATGAGTCCACACTGATTAATCATCATGCTCTGTCAAAGCAACAGACTCCCTTTGTACAAGGGATCACTGCAAGGAATTCTGGAAAGGATGCGGGTATTGCATGAAATAAGGACGGGGTGGTCTTGAGAAGGAATATTCTCTGTCAGTAGCAGCTGCCTGTCTGTTCACCTGACAAGGTATCATTTTCAAAGCTCAAGACATATTTATTTTTATTACAGACTTTACAATATTATTTGAGAAACATCGTACGAAAAGAGTGTATGTAACGTATATGTGCGGCTTAAGATTAATAATAACATAAAGCACTCTTTTCGAAGAAAGTAGCAGGACGTATAGAAAGGCTGAGTATCACCAGGGAATGAAATATTTGACATTCTATTGTGGAAATGCCAACACACAAATTATCCTTGTTCGTTTTTTATTGCCGTAGCTCTGTATTTCCCCACATAATGCTGTGCAAACATTTTATCAGAAACGGTGGAGGAGAGAGAGCCCATTGTTAACCACCGCCAATAAAGTAATTTGGCTGCTGATATTACAGCCTGTGCAGTTGGATGGTTTTGTTGTTTTCTACATTCAACAAGGGGCAAGAATAACATATCGAGGGTGGTTATAAAGAAGCAAAGTGGAAGTTAAAAAGGCAATATGCCATAATATTTTCGCCTCCCTGGTTTCTTCCATTTGAAGCCCATTATGAAAATATCAGCGCGGCACAGCCCACTGCTAATCTACGACTTGAATGCAGCCCGTGGAGCCCCGGGACCCCGTGGCCCCGCAGCGGGCCAGACCCAGGGAGGCCGCGGACGGGGCTCGGCCCAAATACTAGTCAGATCCTGCTGCCTCGCTGCTTACAACCTGAGGCCTTGTGGGGACACAGGAGAGCAGGACTGCCTGGGCGTGAAGCCCCACTGTCTGCCCCACACGGCTCTGTGAACGTGGGGGCGTTCTCACCCCTCCCTGGGCCTCGGTTTCGTCTTTTGTGGCAAGAGGGGGATAATGAGAGGAGCCTACCTTTGTTGTGAGGACAAAATGAGTTAAGATCCGTAAAGCCCTTGAGAGTTTCTGGGCCACAGAAATGCCAGGCTGCTGGATTAGCGCTGTTACAGAATCCGAGCTCCTACCAGCAGCCTCTGGGACATAGGGGCCTGGCCTGGCTGGGCCTCCTGACGCTTTTTCCCTGCTCCCTCCTCTCCAGCCTTACTGGCCTGCCTTCTTTTCCTCAGATGTGCCAACTTTGTCCCTGTTCCCTCAGCATGCAGCACACCTCCGTGGCTCCTGGGGCCTGGGTTCAGAGTGGCCCCCTTCACCCTGCAGTCAGCAGAAGCCTCCTCCCAGCCCCCAGCTCCGCTCACTTGGTCTCACATCATCCTGGTTGCTTCCTTCACTCCATTTATCACTATTTGAACTTAAGGTGTTTATTTGCGTACTTGTGAATGGTCCGTCCTCCTGCGTGTGGGTGGGTGGGTGACCGACTTGTCCCAATCTGATCAGGCCCTTCCCGGTTTTAGCTCTGACAGCCTCATGCCCTGGGGAGCTCTTTGAGGGCAGGGACCCTGCCCTCCATCTCTGTCTCTGGCACCTCACCATGCCTGGCACACGGCAGCCCCTCAGTCCATATCTGCAGCATGAGTGAATGAGTAACCGAGTCCCTGGGTGAAGAGGAAGCAGAGCGGCAGAGCCTCACTACAGAGCCCCAGTCACCTCACCGGCTGGATCAGAGAGGACTGGGAATCCTGCTTTCATCATTTATAGCACATCCCCAACCGAGCAAACCGGCCCGCCAGTGCTTTCACTCCTCAGACAGGCGCCCCCATCCTGATGTCCTCACCAATGTTGATGTTCCGGTCTCCATAGTTACCGAGACGCCTCAAAGGCCAGCAGCTGTTTTGCATCCCAAGACCAACACACACAAGTGTCTGGAGACCCTGGGTGATCAAGGCCAGGTGGAAATTTTAGAAGCTGACACGGCTGCACATGTCACTTCCTCATGGACTGAATCCCCCGAGGCGGCTTGTCACAGAACGAGACTTAGCGTGTCGGGGCTCTGAGCTCTCCCTCAGCCTGCAAGCTGCAGGTTCAGAAAGAACTTCCCAAGAATCATTCTAAAGGGCAAGAGAGATTGGAAGGAACAGTCCCAAAGGGAAGAAAACAGAGGCTACCAGATATTTAGGAAGGGGGGAGAGGGATTGCAAAACTTGGTTTCTCTTTCCCCATCATGATAAACAAGCCCCAGCATGTGGCTTTCTGGCTGAGAGAAATATACATATAGGGATTCAGAGGAAGCCCGGAATTCATCCTCTACCTAAGGGAACCGTGCTAGGATGGTCCCCCGTTAGGATGATCTGGGGAACACATCCTTGGGCTAAGAGTGCCCCTTTGGATAACTGTGAAAACTGTACTTCATTTCCTCTACTTATTAGGTGGAATGGTCATTTCTACCCTGACTTCCTCATGAAGATGTGACACTATTATGTGATAATCAGCCTGATCCTCTGGGTTGAATGAAGTAAACTGCTCCCTCTCAGGGAATGTGTTAAGTGGGTCAGGTCATTCCAGTTGAGCGGATAAATCGATTTCAGTTGACAGGTTGGTTTGCTGCTGCTCCAAAAGTTTTTGCAGCAGGAAGAATTTACTTCAACAGAGGTAGGTGGAGCTCACGGCTAGACTACTTGAGATCTTCTAAAGAAGACTGTCACTTAACATTGGTACACATAAGATGTATTCTTGAAGCTATTGGGGTAAACTGTTTTGAGAATCTATCTTTCCAAATAAGAAAGGAAGGGATGGGCTTTAGGCTGTGTCCTGGGAGTTAGAGACCCCAGCACTCTCTGGGGTCCAGCTGGGGACACAGACCAAAGTCTGTTCCTCTGAGGGAGAGCTTCTGAGATTCTGACTTCTCTTACAAACCCTCTCGCCACAGCTTTGTTCTTCCTGGTGCTTAGACTTTCCTGACCTCCCAGAGGTCATTACCAAAGCCCTTTATGTCCCAGCTCCAATGCTGCTTCCTCCATGAGACACCCCACTCCCTCCCCCAGCCTTTCGTGCCAAGGAACATCTCTCCACATCCCCTGCTCCAGTGGCCGCTGCTACCAGGCAGGTCCTTACCGGTCTCTTCCCACATTACAAGTTGTCGATCTCCTTTCCTTCCAAACAGCAAACTTACTGACGCTAGACCCTGTGCATTATTAATTATTTGTGTTCCTCTGGAGCCTAGCATGGTGTGATGAGCCCCAGAGGGGCTTAATAGTTATTAATTGAATTGAATCCAAGAGGGAGAGAGCCTGTGAAATCTACAAGCAACATGTGACTGGGAGCCCAGGTCTGCAGAAGGCTGAGAAGCAGTGCTGTAAGCGTTCAGGGGCAGCGTTATCAGTTGTTATTACGTCAACCTTGGTCCTTAGATGACTGGGCTGTGGTTTGTTTCAAGACTGTTCTGCACTGATGACCACATTATACACATTCGGTTTTCATGATGTCATTTGTCAGGGGATGCAAAAGTTTAGCTGGCTAGCGTCCCTTTCAGAAATCTTGTCTTTGACCAAGGCCACGCATGAGTGAGCCTGGTGCCTGAGTCCTGACAAGGGCTCTGGACAGGTCCTATTTCAGTGTCAGGGGAAAGGGAACCACGAATGAAAGTAAAGGGCCATAAGGATTTGCTGGATCATGAGAAATCAAATGGAGAAAAAGTCTCACATCTCCATGGAAAAACTGACACACTTCTCCAGCCAGCTGTGAGTGGAGGAGTGATGGGGAAATTTGTAATAATTTGCAAGTTTGCCCAGAGGATGAAGTTGTTTCATTTTTCCTGCAACAGTCTGTGCTGCTGGCTGACAGCACGGAACTTCTTCCTGGATTGAGTTGGTGATTATTCACAAAGACGGCCAATTAGGCTGTGGGAAGCCAAACGCAGTGAGTGACTAGCCCGAATCTGCTTAAGAGAGATGGAGGTGGAGGGTGGACGGAGTCCCTCCAGCGGCTTTTCTGCACTCTGACCTCTCCTGTTCAATTTCTTCTTTCTGATTTCATCCAGCCCCGCTGGCTTCACAGGCTCACTACTTGCCCAAGCTCTTCACACACAGTCCTTGGACAGTCCCTTCTGGGAGCCTGGGCTGCAGCCCTTCTCTTTCTTCCCCCACAGCGCCTTTCCGTCGCGGGCACCTTGGAGGCAGGTGGTGCAGTCACCGGGGAAACGCTTCCTGGATCCAGCAAAAGATGCCGCTTTCAGGCTGGGAGGGATACTTGGTGCCGTATCATAGACCGCCGTTCCCAGCCGTCCCCAGGAAGCCCTGGTTTTGGAGTGGTTGAGTAACAAGGCTGAAAGGGCCTTTCCCCAACCACTGGCAGGCTCACCCTTTCTTAATGTTTCAGGCGGCTTTTTCTCTGACTCCGTCCCTCTAGGAAAGGCTTCGCCAGGGACTTAAAGCCTGCCCTGTGCATGTACTTATTGCCTAATGGAGAGTAGAGGAGGTGACTTCTTGTTTTCAACTCTCATTCTTCTTTCCGATGTTTATTTTTGAGAGAGAGCATGCGAGCCTGGGAGGGCCAGAGAGAGAGGGAGATGGAGGATCCCAAGCAGGCTCCATACAGGCCAGTTCACAAACCATGAGATCATGACCTGAACCCGAGTCAGACGCTCAACCGACGGAGCCCCCCCCAAACACCCCCATCTCTTGTTTTCTAGGAGGCCCATGTTTAAACACAAGTGTTTTCTACATAGTGTGACTCGTGCAAATCTGCCAGAATAGGGTTGCCACATAACTACAGGATGCCTAGCTAAATATGTCATTTAAATAAACAATGAATAATTTTTTAATGTAAGTATTCCCTAAATATTGCATGGGACATGCCTATACTAAAAAAATTATTTGATGTCCATTTGAAATTTAAATTTTAAAAAATTGTTTTAATGTTTTATTTATTTCTGAGAGAGAGAGACAGCATGAGCAGGGGAGGGTCAGAGAGAGAGGGAGACACAGAACTCAAAACAGGCTCCAGGCTCTGAGCTGGCTGTCAGCACAGAGCCCAACGTGGGGCTCGAACCCACGAACCGTGAGATCATAACATGAGCCGAAGTCGTACGCTTAACCAACTGAGCCACCCAGGCGCCCCAATTTGAAATTTAGATTTATCCAGGGGGATGACACGGTCACAGAGTAAATGAATGAATGACCTTTATTTGCTGAATCCGACAACCCTAGCCAGGCAGACCCTGAGCCTTTGCCTTACTCCCAGCTGTCAGTCATCCATTTATTTATCTGGATGGTGGACATTTCTAGCGCATGGTGTATCAGTTCATTAATACTGCAAAAACTGCATAACCAACACCTCAAAATTCAGTGGCTTAAAATAACAGTCATTTATTCATCTGGATTCGTGGGTCAGCAGAGGGCAACTGACCCCAGCTGGGACATCTTTGCCCATGTGTCTCTCATGCTCTTCTTGAGAACTATGGGCTGGTTTAGGCTTGTCCTCGTTGTGGTGATGGCAGAGGTGATGAGAACAAGACCCAAGGCATAGGCACTTTCAAGCCTTTGGCCGCATCACGCATACGAATGGATGCGTGAATCCATTCGAATGGACGAATGGTCCATTCGCCAAAGCAGCCATGGCCAAATGCGGTATCAGGACGTGGAACTGTAAAGGGTGTGGACGCAAGGAGAGGTGAAGAGTTGGATCAAGCAGTCTCTCATACTGAGAAGAGGCACAGTCGAAGGCCAAGTTAGCCTAGGGTCGGACCTCACTTTGCCACCTACTGGCTATGAGACCTTGGAAAAGTCTCTGAACTGTGTTTCCTAGCGTAAGACAGGCCTGTGGTGCAGGTTGGGGTGATGTGACTGATCACTAAGTGGTAGCTATTGCTATGGTCAAGAGCAGCCAGGACTTCCAGTTTCCAGACCCTGACCCCTAAACTCCTGACTCTGCTCCAGAGTTTCCTTAATGGCTACCCTGAGGAACTGTGGCTCATGGATTCACCGTGCTGTGAGCCAGGCCCTGCACCACGTTCTCTGCCTCTTGGCCCTGGAACCCCACCGTCTGTTACAGCAGGTACAACAGACTCAATTCTCATTTCTCCTTGTTTTGGCCTCTTTTTCTTTCTTTCTAAAAATGTTTATTTATTTTTGAGAGAGAGAGAGAGAGAAGTGGGGCAGGGGCAGAGAGAGAGAGGGAGACACAGAATCCAAAGCAGGCTTCAGGCTCTGAGCTGTCAGCACAGAGCCTGACATGGGGCTTGAACCCACAAAGCATGAGATCATGACCCAAGCCGAACTTGGATGCTTAACTGACCAAGCCACCCAGGTGCCCCTATTTTGGTCTCTTTTTCATGTGAAAAGCTTTCCTGGCGGTCTACGTCTCTACGTTCATATTAAAAAGTGAGACGCTCAAAGAGATGAAGGAGGTTTAGTGGCCAGCCTTCAAGATGGCACCCAGTGAATCTCACTGCCTGGTATTTTCAACTCTTATGTAGTTCCCTCCTATATTGACCAGAGGATCCCGAGTCACTAAGATAATATTGCAGAAATGGTAGAGTGTGAGTTCCAAGGCTAGGTCTTAAAAGACATTCCAGCTTCCACCTTGCTGTCTGGGACCATTTGCTCTGGGTGAAGCCAGCAGCCATGTTGTGAGGTTACACAAACAGCTCTGTGGAGAAGTCCATGTGGTGAAGGACTGCAGCTTCTTGCCCACAAACACCGACCTGCCAGGCATGGGAGTGCGCCATCCAGGAGGTGGATCCTCGAACACCAGTCAAGTCTTTAGATGACCACAGTTCTAACTGGCATCTTGACTGCAACCTCATGAAAGACCCTGAGCCAGAGTCACCCAGCTAAGCCATTCCAGAATTCTTGACTTATAGAAACTGTGAGGGAATAAGTGTTTATTTTTGCCTTAGGCCCCTAAATCATGAGGTGTTTTATTACGTAACAACAGATAACTAATATAGGAAAGGTAGTTGGCTGACTGGATTAGAGAAGGGAATCTGTGTCTAATTGCCCATCAGTTTAACTTTCAGTCAATTCTGGGTTTAGCCCCACCCTGTACACCGTGTTCAGGGGTCTTTCGTCCTCCAAACCCTGTGTTCAGCCAAGCAAATATGCCTCCTGATTTATAAGAAGTAGGTTTCAATTTCTTTGTTCTGTGAAGTCAGTTATCATCTTTCCATCTGCTTTCACTTTTCTAAAGTTTTATTGATATTGCTCATCTGCTGCCAACTCCTCTTTTGTTCCCTTTTTCTTGTGGCTTTATACTGTTGTTTTTAATTTAATGGGATGTGGGGAAAGGGCAGAGTTAATGTGTTTGTTCAATCTGCCACATTTTGTCAGGAGTCAGAGGTGATCTTTCATTACTTGAAACACCCCCTTGCCTGCTGGAGACCACAGCTAGGTCACTCCGCTTTTAAAAGGTTGGCTGTATGGGCAAATCGAGCTGAGAGAGTGTTTGAAGGACCGAGCAGACCCCATGAACTTCTGCAGCCCCTTGGGGCTACGATAGTGTAGGTGGTAGCTTGGGGAGGGGAGACGAGAGAGGGGTCTATGCCAGCCCTTTGAGGAGGAGGAGCCATGTAAGACAATTGAAAGGAGAGGGCCGGGCAGATGCTGAGCACAAAGACCATGTAATCAGAAATGGCTTGAAATGGGTTGTAGAGTATGTGGAAGGAGGGTGTGCATGTGATAAAACTCCCATTGAGCCCATCCTCCAAATACCATCCTTGGGATGTTAAAGACAAATCCATGGCTTCAGACTGCATCGTCCTCACAGAAGGTAAGGAAGAAAAATGAACTATATCTGACATTTTAAGAGTACAGTATTGAAAAGGAGTGATGAGAGGAAGCACCTTTGCCTTGTTCTTTTTTTAGTGTTTATTTTATTTCTGAGAGAGAGAGGAGAGAGAGAATGCACACAAGAGGGGGAGGGGCAGAGAGAGAAGGAAACACAGAATCTGAAGCAGGTTCCAGACTCTGCGCTGTTGGCACAGAGCCTGACGCGAGCCTTGAAGTCGGAAGAACCACAAGATCATGCCCTGAGCTGAAGTCAGATGTTTAACTGACTGAGCCACCCAGAAGCCCCTGCCTTGTTCTTGAGCTTAGCAGGAAAGCTTCTGGTTTCTCACCATAAAGTGTGATGTTGGTGACATGTTTTTTGTAGATACGCTTTATCAAGTTGATGAAGTTCCCTCTCTATTCCCAGTTTACTGAGAGTTTTTATCATGAATGGGTCTTGAACTTTGTCTAATGTTTTTTTCTGCATCTATTGATATGATCATGTGACCTTTCTTCTTTAGCCTGTTGACGTGATGGATTACACTAATTGATTTTCTAATGTTGAACCAGCCTTGCATACCTGGAATAAATCCCACTTGATTGTGGTGTATAATTCTTTTTATACATTCCTGGATATGATTTGCTTTAATTTAATTATTTCTGCTCTAATTCTTACTATTTCTTTTCCTCTGCTTACTCTGGATTTGATTTGCTCTTCTTTTTCCAGTTTCCTAAAATGGAAGCTTAGGTGACTGATTTTAGATATTTTATTATTTTTTTTAATATATCCATTAAATGCTGTCAATTTCCCTATAAGCAAGCTTTTGCTGGATCCCACAAATTTTGAGAAGTTGTATTTTCTTTTAACTCACAGTATTTTGAAATTTCTCAACAGTTTTTCTTTAACCCATATATTACTTGGAATTATGTTGTTTAATCTCCAAGTATTTGGGGATTTTTCTTGCTTTCTTTCTGTTACTGACTTCTATTTAATTTCATTGTGGTCTGAAAGATTTTATTGTATGCTTCCCATTCTTTTAAATTTGTTAAGGTGTATCTTATAGTCCAGAGTGTGGTCTATCTTGTTGTTTGTATATTCCATGTGAGCTTAAGTAGAATGTGTATTCTACTGTTGTTAGACAAAATAATCTATAGATGTCAACTATATCCGGTTAATTGATGGTGCTATTGAGTTTAGATGTTTTAAATTTTTATAAAGAGAGTATATTCATAGGTTGCATGCAGTAGTTCTGTAAAATAACAATGCAACAAAACAAAAACAATGCATGAAATTTTTTCAAAGCAAGAATACACCAGGGCAGGGGCGCCTGGGCGGCTTAGTCAGTTAAGCGTCCGACTTTCGCTTAGGTCATGATCTCGCGGTTCGTGGATTCGAGCCCCGCGTCGGGCTCTGTGCTGACTGCCAGCTCAGAGCCTGGAGCCTGTTCCAGTCTGTGACTCCCTCTCTCTCTGACCCTCCCCTGCTCACGCTGTCTCTCTCTCTCTCCTAGAAATAAATAAAACATTAAAAAAAAAATTAAAAAAAAAAAAGAATACACCAGGGCAGAAGGTATTTGTGGGAACAACTTCGTGATCATTGCTGAGGGCTCATCTACTCATTCTGCCAGCCCTTCCAATTCAGATGAGGGTACAGCAACCATGACAACCCAGGGTTTGGACCCACCACACTGACCACAGTCAGTGGCATAGTGCCAAGGGATGGGCTTGGGCCAGGGAGAAGATGGTGCATCTATGAACCCCTCCCAAACGCAAGCACAAACTGCTGGTGATAAATGACTGAAGTCCAGCCAAGCCTGCTCAACTGTGATTATAAAAAAAGGCACGAAGTTTATGTTCAGGCTCTAGGCTTGTTTATTTGATTAAGCAATTGAAGACTTACATCATATCTGCCTTGTAATTTTGGCTGGGCATGAAGCATGCCAGTTTCTAGAACCAGAGGTACCAACCAAAGAAAATGAAGGCTTCGCAAATGAAATTACACTTCCCGCCCTTTCTTAGGCAACTGTCATTGAACATGTTACACTTCTTCGTTACGCCACTCCTTCTTTCGTAATGGACGTGAACTATAGGACATCTCAAGTTCAAAAAGAAACCATAGCAACCAAAAAATGTCTAGTAAACGAATTTGGAGATTTGAATGTAAATAACCTAATGTTATTAATTTTGCCCAGCATTTTGCCCAGCATTTTGCCAAAAGTGCTCTCTTTTGTCCCTTTCTTTATGGCAACTCTCATTCTTCAAATGGAAGAAGTCTTTCTATAAGGAAGGGGCTCGGTGCCCTAAGAAATCATGGAATGGGAAGGGATACAGGAGAGCTGATGCATAGGGGCACATGTACCCCAATGTTCATAGCAGCACTCTCAGCAATAGCCAAATCATAGAAAGAGCCAAAATGTCCATCAACTGACAAATGGATCAAGAAGATGTGGTTTATCTATACCATGGAATACTACATGGCAATGAGAAAGAAGGAAATCTGGCCATGTGTAGCAACATGGATGGAACTCGAGGGTGTTATGCTGAGAGAAATAAGTCAGGCAGAGAAGGACAGATACCATATGTTTGCACATATAGGAGGATTAGGAGAAACTTAATGGAGGACCATGGGGGAGGAGAAGGGGAAAAATAGTTGAGGAGAGGGAGGGAGGCAAACGTTGAGAGACTCTTGAATGCTGAGAACAAACTGAGGGCTCATGGGTATGGGGGAGAGGGGAAGGGGGCTGATGGGCATGGAGGAGGACACTCGTCAGGATGAGCACTGGGTGTTATATAGAAACCAATGACAATAAACTGTTTAAGAAAAAAAAAGAAATCGCGGAATGGGGTGCTGGAGAAGTCTGCGGTGCTACTTCCTAGTTGTTAATATGTTCATCTGATTTTAGCAAGGCATTCAAAATTGGTTTCTGGATATCAACCACAGAGAAACTTGATTTTATAAATATAACAGTTGTGACATGTTAACTTTAAAACAAACAAATGAGGGGCTCCTGGGTGGCTTAGTCGGTTAAGCATCCGACTTTTGCTTAGGTCATGATCTCGCGGTTCGTGGGTTCGAGCCCTGCATCGGGCTCTGTGCTGACTGCCAGCTCAGAGCCTGGAGCGTGTTTCAGAGTCTGTGACTCCCTCTCTCTCTGACCCTCCCCTGCTCACGCTGTCTCTCTCTCTCTCTCTCCTAGAAATAAATAAAACATTAAAAATAAATAAATAAATAAAACAAATGAGACAGGGGGCAAGGACATAGGCATACGTAGCTCAAGAATCAAGTGGTAAAGCTTCCATTGTCTTGCTCACAGGTAGTTAGAAGTACTGTGAATTTAACAGTATTTCTGGATAACTTTTTATGTGTTTTTGTTTTTTTCCAAAAGTTTATTAGAATATAAGATTAGAAAGTAAGAATAGTAGTAAAGCTCTTTTACAGAGAGGGGACATTCAAAAGTGAATGCCCCAATAATTAATTTTTTAAAGTTAGAATAACCTAAAATACTTTTTAGCCCAACATCAACCTCACTGTGTGAGAAAGAGCGAGTGATTGTGCACATGTGTGCACAAGTGCACATGTGTATATGTGTATCTTTTTGGAAATATGTTAGTTTCCTCTGAAGATAATGATGTCATTGGTAAGGATGAAGCTATGAAAAGGAAGTTCAGTTTATATAACTGTTTGTGGAGCACCTGGGTGACTCAGTTGGTTTTGAGCATCTGACTCTTGATTTCGGTTCAAGTCATGATCCCAGGGTCATGGGATTGGGCCCAGCGTCAGGCTTTATGCCCACCGTGGAGATTCTTTCTCCCTCTGCCCCTCTCCCCAATTCGTGCTCTGTTTCTCTCTCTCTAAAAATAAAACAATATGGGGCGCCTGGGTGGCTTAGTCGGTTAAGCACCCAACTTTCGCTTAGGTCATGATCTCGCGGTTCGTGGGTTCGAGCCCCGCGTCGGGCTCTNTAACTTTTTTAAAAATGCTTATTTATTTATTTTTGAGAGACAGAGAGTGGGAGTAGTGAGGGGACAGAGACAGAGGAGAGAATACGAAGCAGGCTCTGCACTGGCAGAGCTGAGCCTCAAACCCACAGACCACTAGATTATGACCTGAGCCAAAGTCAGACGCTCAACCCCCTGAGCCACCCAGGTGCCCCAGTGACTTTTATTGTTCTTCTGTGTCCAAGTGCCTATATGTGGCTGCTCAAAGCCAGAGGATGCACTTGATACAGTCCTCAGAGTCCCTGCCTGTATCTCTATCTACACAGAAGAGTTAGAAGATTCCAAATTGTACTTCAACTCAGTGCCATAATGCTTCTTTTGGGTAAAGCATTGCGTTTTCTGGTGTCCTTTTATAAGTCCAAATATGCCTGGACAAGCATATGATCAGAATGCTGCCCTCCTTGCCTGCTTTCCTCAATGACTTCTGTGATGAGACTGGACAGGTCAAGGCTGCTTCGTGGATAATTGTCAGTGAAGGAAGGAGAAAGGGGAAACTTTAAGTTGTGTATCAATTGGGATTAGACTTAGCTATGTGAAACAGAGAAATCAAAGAATGGCTTAAATGTGACAGAAGCCTATTTCTTCCTGCTGTAAAGAAAGTCCAAAGGCAAGCGTCCAAGGATGATGGGATCTAAACCCTGTATTTCTAGGGCTCCATTCTGTTTTGTAGCTTCCATCCTCAAAGTTACTTCAGNTAAAAAAATAAATAAAAATAAATAAAAATAAAACAATAAAAAGGGGAAACTTTAGGTTGTGTATCAATTGGGATTAGACTTAGCTATGTGAAACAGAGAAATCAAAGAATGGCTTAAATGTGACAGAAGCCTATTTCTTCCTGCTGTAAAGAAAGTCCAAAGGCAAGCGTCCAAGGATGATGGGATCTAAACCCTGTATTTCTAGGGCTCCATTCTGTTTTGTAGCTTCCATCCTCAAAGTTACTTCAGGGTCCAAGGTCAGCTGCTGGAGTTGCGAGCTAGAAAAAGAGATGTAAAGACAGAAAGGGGCTCCGCCCTGCCGAGCCAGCGCCCTTCACAGTGCCTTCCTGGGTGTCCTGCACAATCCATCTTCTTGGTCAGAAGCAAGTCCCATAGACACATCTAAAGGCAAAGGAGCCTAGGACATTGGTATTTTTCTCTTGCTCACAATGTGCCCAGCTAAAAGTAAGGGCAAGTTAAGAAGAAGAAAGGAGTGAAGTAGAGAAGGAATCCTGGGGGTGGCTACTAGCCATTTCTGCATTTGGCAAGATGTGAAGGTCACGACTGACCTTGGAACAACATCTGGGCTGACGTTGTTGCAGGCTTTCAAGAGAATGCCTGTTTTGTCTACATTTGCCTGCTTCATCTAGATTATCCTGGGTGGGGGACAAGCCTAAGGGCTGGAGTAGCTTAGTCCTGACAAATGTGTTTGTCCAGAGGCATCAGGCCTAAAATCAACACGAATGCACAGAGATTCACTGAATATGCTCCAAGTGGACCGCACTGATGCAGGAATAACGCTGGGGGTGGGGGACAGGTCGGGGGAGAGCTGTCCTTCCCTGAGTGGCTTGTAAGCTGGGAAGGCAGCTCAGGACACTGCTTCTGAAACTCCTTTCTCCCCATCCAGAGCAGACCAACGTGCAGTCTTACCATGATGGCCACTGGACTTCAGCAATACCCAACAGAGGCTATTCCTTGTTGGAAAAGACTAGTCCTCTGATCACACACTTGGAAGCCACATTGTCAACTTGCTGTAAAAGTGTCCCATGTGTTTATTCCGGTTCAGGGATGGGCAACCATCTTGCCGATCCAGCCAACCCACTGAGGCAAGCTGCCTTCTGAGCGTCCTGACTTCCTGTCCGTTTTCCCCACCTCTAGGATTCCATCAATTCCAATAACTCCCCTTCTTGTTTAATTTAGGCAGACTTGGTTTGTGTGCTTGCAGACAGGGCCAGCACTGCCACGGCGGGTATGATCCTTATTGTACAGAAAATGTGTTCAGGGACTCTCCTGCCATTGTGATGGAATGAGAATTAGAACTCAATCTCAGTCTATGCAAAAGGAGAGACAACATCAAAACTGACTTTGGTAACACCGGCGTCACTCTTAAGCTCTGACTTTGTCTCCCTCCTTGCAGCCGCGGGACTACGTGGCCGTGCTGTCATGAGGGAAATGCACGGGTCCCTTCCGCAGCCCTCTGCTTCCCTTGACAGCGTTAGCAGGCAGCTTGAGATCATTGAGTCTCAAACCTCTGGTGTCAGCTGAGGCTGAATCCGGTGTTTACCCCCCTCGCTTAGCCATTTCTTCAGCTCAGAAAAGAAAACCCGCCCCAGAACACAGTACAGACTTGCCTGCCTTTCCGTGGCTTAGTTGAGCATTGCTTTTAAACCCTTATTCTGATCTTTGTTTCATGTTTACAGAAGTGGATTCCTTTTATTCCTTTACCCTCCACGGGAATAATCCCTCTGGGATTTAAGCTTTTAAAGAGCAGTTCCTTGGATTATATGCAAGGCGGCCCTCGCTCCCCTGCACAGAGGGGTTCTGACACTGGCCCAGGGCTGCGCGGGCCTTGATGTAGTATCACGAGGGACCAGCTCGGCTGCTGGAAGGGAAGGAGTTCTGGCTCTTTGCTCAGATCTGGCCTCTCCCTTCCTCCAGCTTCCCCTCCATTCTGTGACCAGTCAGCACCAAGAGCAATCCGAAAAGAGAGGAGGGAGGGACAGAGTGGGTGGAAGAATGACGCGGAAGTGTCACCTGCAGCCAGGGAGGGGAAGGATGGTGCTGCAGTCAGCACACCGCCATCGGCTCCCTCTGCTGTCGTCCAGCTGTTAGGAGGAGGATGGTCAGTGGGCAGCCTCAGCTGTCAGCCCCTTCAGGGGTCACCTAGGCCAGGGTCACTCCTCCAGAGGTGGTCCACATCCGGTGACCGAGGGCAGCGGCGGTTTAAAGGCCTGGCCATGTCACCTCAAATCGGGATAATGCTGAAAGGTGTGGGGTCACCAAGGCCGTGTCTCATCTGCCACTTCTCAATGCCCTTTGCTCCCTTCCACAGTCGGTGGTCCCAAGGGTGGTCTCTGATACACATCCCGCTCACAAACTCTCTCTGAGTCCACGTGGTTCCCAGGGAGCACAGCCCAGGACACAGAGACCGTGGACATGCCAGTTAATGTCCCTCACACACGAAAGACTGTGTGCTTACTGCTGGCTTCGGCAGCATAGGTGCTAAAATTAGAACAATTCAGACAAGAATGTCCCAGTCGCTGTGCACATTCGTGAAGTGTTCCATATTTTTACAACACAGTGGCACTACAGTTTTATTTTCACAGGATGATTATAAAGTTGTTAAAATGTTGACTCACTGCTTAAGGCATCAGTGAATTCCATCAGCCCTTGGCGAGTATCTTTGTGTACGTTGTGAGGAGATACAAAGTCCTATGAGGTAGTTGCTATTATTATCTCACTTTACAGATGAGTCAAGCCGGGATCAGAGAGGACAACCCGTTTGCCCAGTGCAGCACAGCTCATGGCAGAGCCAGAATTTGAACCAGGCAGGCTGGTTCCAGACTCTGTGTTCTTGGGCACCGCGTCCACCTTCCTCTCAGTATGTTGTCTGTCTCTGGACTATTTCTTCCTACAGGACATGAGTTCAAGGACTGCATCTCCAACTCAAATCCTGTCAGGGCCAGGAAGGTAAAAATAGGGGCACCCGGGTGGCTCAGTCGGTTGAGCATCCAACTTCGGCTCAGGTCATGATCTCAAGGTTCATGGGTTCAAGCCCTGTATCAGGCTCTGTGCTGACAGTTCAGAGCCTGGAGCCTGCTTCAGATTCTGTGTCTCCCTCTCTCTCTGCCCCTCCCCTGCTCATTTTCTGTCTCTCAATAGTAAATAAACATTAAAAAACATTTTTTAAAGGGAGGTAAAAATAAATAAGAATATGAGAGAAAAGAATAGCACAAACTTGAATATAAAGGACAAATCTCAAAGTAAAATTTTTTAAACTTGAAAATACTATTCTCAGAAGGCCTGGGTGGCTCAGTTGGTTGAGCATCTGCCATCAGCTAAGGTCATGATGTCACGGTTCTTGGGTTCGAGTCCCCCATCTGGCTCTGTGCTGACAGCTCAGAGCCTGGAGCCTGCTTTGGATTCTGTGTCTCCCTCTTTCTCTGCCCCTCCCCTCCCTGTGTTCCGTCTCTCTCTCTCTCTCTCAAAAATAAATAAACATTTAAAAAATGTTAATGATTCTCGGGGTGCCTGAGTGCTCAGTTGGTTAAGAATCTGATTCTTGGCTTTGGCTCACGTCATGATCTTGCATTTCATGAGTTCATGGTAGTGTGGAGACTGCTTGGGATTCTGTCTCTCCCTCTCTCTCTGCCCCTCCCCTGCTCACTCTCTCTGTCTCCCTCAAAATGAACAAATAAACTTAAAAAAATAATAAAAACATGATTCTCATAGAAATGTAAACTGAGCATATCCCAAATGTTTATTTCACTGATGGTATTAGTGTCCTCCGGCTGCTGTAACAAATTACCACAAACCAGATGGCTTAACCCAATAGAAATTTATTTCTCTCACAGCCCTGAGGGCCAGAAGCCCCAAATCACAGGTCACCAGGGTTGCAGTCCCTCAAAGGCTCTAAGGCAGACCCCTTCCTTGCCTCTCAGCGTCTAGTGATGGGCATTTTCATGCCTCCTCGGCTTGTGACCATGGCTCTCTGCTCTCTGCCTCCTCCCTCTCCCTTTTTCTGTCTCCTGTACAGACGCTTTTCTTTAGGTCACACAGGGGACCCAGGATGAGCTCACCTAAGAGCCTCGATGTAATCATATCTGCAAGGACCCTTTTGCCAAATAAGAAGAAATGCACAGTTTCAGCGACTTGGGCCTGACGTGTGGTTTTGAAAGCCGCCGTTCAATCCACGACATGCATTAATGAGAGAACAGCAGGGCGGCAAAGTAAATGTAAAGAAAAATTTGAGAAACAGGTTTCTCTAGTCAGTCAGTAAAGGCATGCTGAGAAAACTTTGCTAAGTTAGAGACAGATTGAATAGTTAATGTCTCACAGGACAATGACATGAACTGTAACTGGCTGTTATCTTTTCGCACAGAAACCTATTTGGACAAAATCTGTAAGTTAGCACATGACTTTATACGTTCACTGATCGATCGGAAATGGTAAATTAAGCCAAGTATAGCTCTCAGACCAGCCCTCTCTAATAGAACTTTCTACAGTGATGGAATACTCATTATCCTGGCTGCCCAATCCAGGAGCCATTAGCCACATGTGGCTAAGGGGCACTTGAAATGTGGCTCGTGTGGTTGAGAAACTGAATTTGGAATCTTATTTAATTATAATTAAAGTTTAAATAGCCACCGGTGGCTAGTGCCACAGTCAGGCCCTAGAGAACTGAGCCCCTGGCAGGGCCTGAGACACCACTGTCTCCTGCAGCTCTGGACGGATACACTGTCGCCTTATTTCCAAGTTCTCATAATTTCTCTTAAGACATTAACAGTTGACCTAAGAATGGGCAGACTGTGGAGAGTGGTGGGGACTAGAAAACTGCCCATTGTGTGTGTGGTCAGGAAAGCACACCTATTTAAAGTTCCAATCATGGGCACCTGGGTAACTCAGTCATTTAAGCGTCTGACTTCGGCTCAAGTCACGATCTCGTGGTTCATGAGTTCAAGCCCTGCATTGGACTCTCTGCTGTCAGCACAGAGCCCACTTCGGATCCTTTGTCCCCCTCCTCTCTCAAAAATAAATAAATAAATAAAGAGATGTGAATAAGACACATCTCTTGCTCTCACAGGGCCCCTAGTCTGACAGGGACACTGCACAAACTGCTTTGTAAAGTGCAGTGTTGGGAGGTGAGCCTTGGGTGTCCTGGGAGTCAGGGCACATCTGGCTCCAAGTGGGCAGTTAGGGGAGAAGAAGATGGCCACCGAGCTGAACCTTAAGTAGGAGCCGAGCAGGCGAGGGGACATGGAAGGGGCATCTTGGGCAGAGGCATCAGCAGGATGAGAGGCAAGAAAATGTGGTCCCGGGCACAGTGTGGTATGTGAGGGAAACAGAGCAGTCAGAAGCATTAGAGCTTACACTCTGAGGCTGGAAGTGTCAGGAAGTAAAAGGAGAGAGGAAGCAAGGGTTAGATCATAGAAGGTATTACAGTCTATGATGTGAAGGGCATTTTGACATTGATTTGTCAAGACCATGGGATGGCTGAGTGGATGAGTACAATCATTTAGCAAATAGTCTCTCGTAGTTGGCACTGAAAACACTGGGGATATAGGTGACTACAATAATGGGGTCTGTCTGCTCAAGGGGTTTACATCCTACCTGGTAAAGCAAATGGTAAATAAGTGAATACATGCATACATAAAACAGAATTCTAGCTAGAACTTCAGTCTTGACAAGAGGAAACAGAATATGGGGGAGAATGACTGGAAGCTGGGTAAGGGGGATAATTAGGTGGCTGCTCTAAGAATCACTTGGCAACATTTTTTTATGGTCAAAGTTTTCAAAAAAATCTAAATAGGAAAACAAAGGGCTTTTGAGAACAGAAGAGAGAAAAGCCTCCTGTAATCTTACTACCTTGACTTCACTACTCTTTTTTGTCAGAGTGAAGTTCATTCGATCTGGGCCCACATGCCACATGTACTTTATATGATTGATCATAATCAAGTGTATATACGATTTTGTAGTCCGCTCTTTTTACTTAATTTTGTAAACAATTTCGGTGATTATCATCCTGACCATTGCAATTTTCAACCTCTACATTATTGTGTGTCCAGTGGGCCTCACATACGGTATTTGTCCTTGACGCAGTTAGGTTGTTTTATAAATGTTCATGTTTATGAGCATAAACATCTTTACACATACCTATTTTTCCTCCTCTTTTTTCAGATATCTTCCCTAGGACAAATTTCCTAAAGTGAGAGATTTCTGTGTCAGAGGGAATACTGAGCCTTAGAGCCTGTGATAAAAGTGGCCAAATTGTTTTCCAAAAGCAGTAAGAAGGGAGTCAGTGACGGGGGAGTGTGCACGCACGCGTGTGAGAACACGAGCCATCACACTCTGTGAGGGCAGGACCCTGTGTGTGTGCAGGGACTGGTACACAGTAAGAGCTCATTAATGGAATGAGTGACTGACTGACTTCCACACGCAGGCTTTGCCACTCTGGGCTTGCGGCCGAGTCTGTTACTGTGTTCCAGAGGATAGAAACACCCCTGTCAGGAATGCATATTTTGCATCACTCTGCTCTCGGTAGCTTTGGCTTTTGATTCACAAAGTGAAAACCGGATCGATGTTTATGGAGATGGAGCTACGAAGGCAGACTGAGGACAAGTTCCAGCTCCCCCCTCCAAATTTCTAGAAAAGACTTAAAAGGTACATACATATGCCTTATGTTAGATACCCATTTGCGTGTGCGTGTGTGTGTGTGTGTGTGTGTGTCTGTGTGTATATGTGTTTACATGTTTCCCTCAGGCCCTCCGGTCCCTGGGCCCAGGCCGTGGTAAATACAAGATTCACAGAGAGCTGCACACGGCCTCCGCGGGAAGATAGGCACAGTCTTCTACTGGGTTCTCGTAAACGGCTCTGAGACGGAGATTTGTGGGAAGCTGATTCATAAGGAAATATTCCCATGGAGAATGGAGGGGAGAGTGGGGAAGTGGGACCGGGAAAGGAGAAGGCCATCCAAGGGTGTCCTAGCAAACAGAGGCCCGCAGTGGGTACCTTTGGCTTAATGTGGGGAGCTCTGGAGACAGTACCGGCCACACCTCAGAGTTGTCTCCATCAAGGAGCGAGGGACCTGGAGGATTTCTCTCCCCTGTACCCATCAGTACATACGCTGTCCCCAGGGACACCACCTCCTGGGCATTTCTGGCTCTTGACGCCCCAGCAAAGTGTGTCCAGCAGCCTACAGCCTGGCCAGCAGCAGAGACGCAGAGGCCGCCTGCTGGGGTGGGAAGCACACGGGAGCCTGTGTAGACAAAAATGGTCAAGAGATTCGAGCGCAGGTGGATGGAGCTCTGCCAGCTCCACTTCAAGCTCAGAACAGTAATCACTGTGAAAACCAACCCCGTGAAAGAAGACATCAAACTTAACAAATGAAAGAGCAAACAGAAGAGAAAGTTAATCAAAAAAGACAGAAGAGGGCTCTAGAATAAGTTTAACCGGTATCTTCATGGACTCAGAAGCAGATAGTACATCTGCTAAATCAAACGGAGGTCTTGAAAATTAAGTTTTTGACCACTGATATTTAAAAAAAAAAAAGTAGATGGGGTGCAGGGGTGGCTCAGTCGCTTAAGCGTCCGATTCTTGATTTCAGCTCAGGTCATGATCTCACATTTTGTGAGATGAAGTCCCACACCAGGCTGTGTGCTGACAGCACAGAGCCTGCTTGGGATTCTCTCTCTCCCTCTCTGCCCCTGCCCCGCTTGCGTGCACACATGCACACACGCGCTCTCTCTCTCCTTCTCTCAAAATAAATAAACATTAAAAAGAGAGTGGATGTAAAAATAGCAGAATGGGAACAGAAGAGGAACAAGTCAGTGGGCTGGAAGATTAAACTAAAGAATTCCCTGAAAAGAGATGAAAAGTATGAAAAAAAAACCCTTAGGAACATGGGAAATAATTCCATAATTATCCACATCCAGCTAATAACAGCTTCAGAATAAGAGGGCAAAGAGGATGGATGGGTGAAAATACTGAAACGATAATAGAAGAAAATTGCCAAAGTTAATAAAATACGTGAATGCTCAGAACAAAAGTACCCAGCAAGACCCAAGCAGGAAGAATGAAAATTGTCACACGCGTTGTGCTGACATCATCGTAAAATTTCAGAACACCAAGGATGAGGAGAAAATCCTAAATCTTCCTGAGAGAAAAGCAGATTATACGCAGGATTAAAAAGAAGACTATCACAGTGAACTCATACTTCACATCAACAACAGGTGATGGCAGATGGGGGTGGGGGAGAGGATGGAGGGGTCAGGGGCTGGGAAGCTAGAGCTTTAAAATCCTGATGCAAAAAGGTTGTGAATATAGACTCAAGTGAAAATATCATTCACGTGGGGAACACATCTAGGTAGCTCAGGTAAGCAAGAAGATGAAAATGTACCATTCACAAACCCTATGTGAAAGGATTGCTAGAGAATAAAGTCGACAAAGCAACAAATTAATTTAAGAAGAACAACAGCAGAGAAGCAATAGTAAACTAATGAGACAATAAACTGGCAAAATGTACTGTTAAGAAAAACAAGTAATAATCAGGATTCCCATTTACCGACAATTTATTGTGCAAACACTTTTAGAATGTGTGCAACACTGTGCGACTTTGCTTATGATCATCTTCAAAGAAAGTGTCGGGCAACCAAGATTCCAAGTGAATGATAGCCTCTGTAACATCGTAATGAACTTCACTGAAGATCGGTAAGTGCACTGAGACAGGTCCATCACAGCCATGACATGAAGACTCAGTGTTTATGGAGGTGTGAAACCAAGGTCTGGATGGAGCCCCTTACCTGGGTGTTTGTCAACTGCCGCAACAGTCTTTGTCCATTGAAAGAACATCCTGGATAATACACACTCCTGCTGGTTTGCATTCTCTCTTCTCAAACCACACGTTCTCAAAATGAATTTGTATAGTTTGCCCTTCTGGTCTTTCTATTAGAGCGCTTAAATTATTCCACTGAAACCTGCCAAAAGCTCGCAAACCTTTAGCACTGACTGGGAAGTGAGATTGAGTAACAAATGAGCTCAAGGCATCCGGGGAACTCTTGTGAAAAAAGAAAAAAAAAGGGACGGAGCTGCCCTTAAATGGTTTTCCTTCAGACCCCCCTCATTTATTACACCTCTTAGAAGTTGAAAACTATTTGCTTTTCTTTGATTGACTTGATCCTTTTGGAGTTCGCTCCCTCTCGCAGAGCAGGCTGTGACACTAGGGTGGCTGTCTTTGTTTGAGTCCTGTCCGCTGGTTCAGACGCTGCATTTTGTTTCCATATCAGGAACTTCAGTGATCTCGCTCTCCTAAGGGATTAGAGATCGTTAATTACTTTCTGTGAACGAGGGAGCCTGCAGCACTACAGCTTGTCAGGTTTGCTAAAAATAGAGGCTATAGGTTATTTTTAAAAAGCCTCATCGAGAGATCATGACCATGAGTCACATTTATCTCCAGAGTTTGCCAGCTGAGGGAAAACCACATGGCTCCGTGGACATTTAAAACCCTCCCTGAAACATTGCCACCTCGGCAGAGCAAACAGTCACACCAACCCACCCAGGAGGAAATGGAGAGGAACGTGTCCACGTGTCCAGTTTAGAATTTTAAGACCCAGTTTAGTCTAAAATAGATGTTCCATGCCCAGAGGATGAACGCTATTTTCTCAGCACTAACTCTTAACTAATGTTTGCCATGCTGCTTGCTGTACAGCTCTTTCCACTTCTCGTTAGATTTTTTTCTTTTCCTTTCCAAGGAATATTCATAACCTAATGAAGAAATATTCGCTGCAGAGGAGCTCCATGGCATGGGAGGTATCAGTCTTCTCTGAGACATCAATTTCACTTGCTTACAGAACATTAAAAAGAAATTTTAAGTGATAAATGCATTAATCTACAGCTACTTATGATTAGGCTGTTCGGGCTAAAATGGAATACATTATCTGTAAGACATCTTTCATACTCCCAAGGCACTTTAAAATAATGAAAACATATAAAATAATATCTAAGTAATTAAAGTAATGGCAAATAAAAACTTAGCATTATATGGAATTGCCTGTTGGAGTAATCTATCTCTTTTTATAAGCCCTTTGTGATATTGCTATTAATTTTTAAGTAACAAAATATTGCTCTTGAACGAAAAATGGGATATTAACTAACACATACACTATTAATTGCTTTGCAAATGCAAAGTGCTAAATTCTCGTTTATAAAAATGAACCTTTGAGGTTATCTAATAAAATCTATCCACAGTGCCCACTTCTGAACCATGTGAGCAGGAGAGGAGACTTCGCATATGGAAAGCATAGAAATTGCTTCTTAAGACCCTGTATCTCTTCTGCACCAATCCGTGCGTGCCCCAAAGCTTCATATTATCCCCTCTTTCTTCCCACCTCACGTTGTCATTCTGTCTCTTAGCCTAGCGCCTTCCCTGGTGACTCAGGCATTATTTCCCTAACTCCTTTTAGCTAATGGGTTTTCTGAGCCAAAGTAGGACACCTCTTAAACAGTGTCAGTTCTTGGGGTGCCCGGCTGGCTCAGTCGGTGGAGCAAGCAACTCGACCTCCGGGTTGTAGGTTCGAACCTCATATCGTGCATAGAGAGAACTTAAAAAAAATAACAAATTTTTTTAAATTAAAAAACAACGTCAATTCTGATAGATGATATTCTGTCCCTAGACCTGCCTGTTCTCTCGGCCACCCCTGCCATCATGGTGTCTCCAGTGCCGCACATCCCACGGAAGTGGCCTGATGACCCATTTTGTCTTTGTTGACCAGAGCATGATGGATTCAGTCAGCACATTCTGAGTTACCTCGTCCCAGCAGACTCATTTCTCTGGCGGACCACACTCCGTGCCCCACTGTACCTACGACTCATCCCAAGGACAGGGCAGGAGCTTGGGGTGCATGACTTAGGAGACAATTACCCTTGGATTCAGGTAAGTGTGGGGTCAGCATGTGACAACCCCAAGAGTGAGTGCCTCCTTCAGTTGTGCCCTAGCGCCTCTCTGCTCCTCAGAGCCCTGACTTCTTCACAGTCCAGCTTTTCCAGCCCCAAGGTCCAAGTAGGAGTCACTGAAAATAGCAAGCATCAGGCGGGATGGTCGGGGGCGGGAGGTGGCGGTGAAGGGGAAGATCACTTAACACTGGATACAAGTCCTCCTTTTCCTCAACTTCCCCTACTTCCCAGCTCTTTGCAGGAAATAGTATGTTTCTGGAACCAAGAGAATGGAGGCCTCAGCTTGTGAAATGAACGATTCCCTGCCCACACTTCCATAAACACTTAGAGGGAAAACAAATGCTATGTATGTGTAAAGTCATGACATTTTCTACCATTTTTTAAAGTTTATTTATTTATTTTGAGAGTGAGAGAGCAGGGGACGGGCCGAGAGAGAGGAAGAGAGAGAATCCCCAGCAGGCTCCACGCTGTCAGCATGGAGCCCCACATGGGAATGAACTGAGCAGAAACCAAGAGGCAGAACCTTAACTGACTGAGGCACCCAGGGCCCCAGGTCTGAAAGTTCTTCAGGAGAAAAAAAGCACTCTGTTTACATTTGTTTCAAGCAGCTTTTGACCACAGAACCTCATCTGGGGAGTGGGGGGCATCTGTTAGTATCACACGGAGCTAATGTTCTGAGGAACTTGATTTAAGAAACCATAATGAATTAGATTGTGCTTTGGGCTGAATACAGGAGACGTGGATTTGAAGCCTGCTCAGGAGTAATGGTAAATGCTGTATTCACCCTGACCCACATCAGTAAATTGAGGGGGTGACCAAATGAACCTTTGTAGCTGCAAGATGCAAGTGTCTTATAGCTCATCACTTTCTGCCTTTACTGGTGACCACTGTCCCTTGCTGGGTCCCAGGGGAAAGGATCTTAATATAAAAATGTGTGGGGCCCCATATTGGCATTCTCAGGGTTAGCTGCCGGTGGAGACTAGCTTTGAGGTGGTATTTCAGGAGAATTCAGAAAAGCAGTCTCAACCAGGAAATTTGCTCCACTTAAATATGTCAGGAGCATTTAGGTAAAAAAACTGAGTAGTGCAATCCCCTCGTCTTGTTCACAGGCTGAGAAGAAACCCAATACCAAGCAGAAAATACTAAAATTAACCAATTTTGCAACTTCCTGAACCTTTCAGTAATTTTTGATAGGCTCTGGGGTTTCAATTCTACATCAGAGTGTAGGGACTTCAGCTAATTCCAGCTTCAAGCTGACTTTGGATGTTAACACTGATTAATTGCCACCCTAATCTTTATTCAAATATATCAATACTTTTAAGACCAACATAAAAAGGCAAATATTTGCCCCTTGTGCTAAAGTAACCAACTTTTAAATAATAAATAGACTTTACTTGAATCACTAATAACTGTTCTTTATCAATTTTCCCCCACAGTTTTGAGAGATCTTGTATAGCAAACTATATTTACTAAGTAATTAATTTGTTTTCCCTTAAAAAATTAATCCAAAACACATATCACTTGGCTGTCTTCCCAGCCCAAAGCGAAGATACTTGTTATAGGAGTTCTATTTTATTTGTTCAGCTTTAAAATTGGTGTTTATTTTGTCTTACTGTAGTTTATATTTTAAGTAAACGTACAGAAATCCTGCGATTCTGTTGAACAAAATACCTAATGAATACCAGCAAATGCTTGCAGTGCGTCAGCGGCTGCTGACAGGGGCTGTATGGAATGGAATTCAAGCACATTTCAATTCACCCAGTCACTTGGTTTTCAGTGTACAACTGTGGGACCTTTCCTCAGGAGAGCTCGTGTCCCACTGAAATTTCCTATCCTCAGTGTAATAAACCTGTCACCAAGAGCATAAAAAATTGGCAGGGAGCGCTTATTAAATGCAGATCCGTGGTGCTCCATGATAACCCTACCCCCACCCCACCACATGCTGGGGGAGTGTGGGGGGCAGGGCTCCAGGCTCTGCACACAGCACTATAGGCTCCATCCCTGTCTTTCACCTCCCCAGAGGTGAGGGCCCCCCCTTTCCCTAAGGCGTGTGGTAGAGTTTCGACCTCTTTGGGATTCAGGGTTTCCTTCATAAAGAACCAGACTCTAATGGGTCTGGTTTACTTCCTCCTAGAATTCACTAAGGATACATACAAAGATATAGATGTTTAGTCCCTCTTTCCTAGGTGCCCTGCCTTGGAGAAATGAATGTCAGTACCATCAGATTGGGTTAATATTTCTGGGATAGCAATCTTTATCCCCCTCTCAGTCTTGTTTTCTGCTCACCCAACCCCTTCCCACTAATTCAGGCCTGTTGAGCAGCTGTGAGCTCATTGTCCCAGGGGAGGGGTGTGCCCGGGCAGAGCAGAACAAAGGTAGCTTCACTATTTGAACTCCAGGAGGCCAGAAGCCAACCAAACATTTGTAGAAGCAAAATGTTAGAGAGAATTAATGTTTGAGGAAAGCGTTCCCAGGGCTAGAGACAGGAAAGACAGGGGTGAGTCTGGGGAGAGAAGCCATATGTCCTTCTTCCTGACAGAACCCCAGATAGGCAGCCAAACCGGAAAGAGGTTTGTGAAACCTTAGGCCGAGGGGTTCTCCCTCCACTCAAGCCCCACAAAGGTGGCAGGACCCCACAGAGGAAATGGCTCTACAGTATGTTGAGGCAGAGCCAGCTCTCCAGGAGTTCAGCTCGACGGGAAGGCAGAGAAACCCAGAAGGAGGTCTCTGGACCAGCACAGGACCCAGGGCAGCAGTTTGGTGTCTTGGAGTGACCTGAGTGAGGGATGACCAAGAAATTAATGATCCACTTGACAATACATGAGTCGCAAGAGGAGAGATGGACACTTGATTTAGGTTAAGCTTTGGCCACTCTGGTAAGAACGGAAACATAAAAATTAGTGAGTTGTTTTAAAAATTGTGTTTATTTTCTTTTTTTAAATGTTTGTTTATTTATTTATTTTAGAGAGAGAAAGTGCAAAGGGGAGGGGCAGAGAGAGGGAGAAAGAGAATCCCAAGAAGGCTCCCCTCTAGCAGCACAGAGCCCCACTTGGGGCTCCATCTCACGCTACGTAGGATCACGACCTGAACTGAAATCAAGAGTCTGATGCTTAACCGACTGAGCCCCTCATACACCAAACTGTGTTTTTTAGCAAGTCATGCACTGATTTTCTACCTACAACCTGTTCTGGGGCATAAGGGAAAAGTGACCTAGCCCTCTGAGTACAGGCTACCTGTCCAGACCAGACTTTCCTGTCCGCTCCCTCTTCTCCCCATCCCTCCTACCCACCTCCTCACCATTCTGCCCAAACTGGTGAAACTCTTGCTCTCTGAGAAGCCAAATGCTCCCTTCTCCAGAAGGCAGGAACCTACCCCTCAAGTGATCAGGGTGAACACTGACCTAAGCCTTAGGATGAAGGCAGGGTGGTCTGACTCCAAGGACTAAATTCTAAAGACCATTGGAAATTGACCATGAGGGGTACCAACGGGGAGGCTGGGTCTCCAAGCCTGAAGCAAGCCGTTTGGATGTGAGTGTACTTAGGGATAACTGAAGACAGGTGAATGGGGAAGTCTGCCTTTTCCCATTTTCCCAGATTCCTAGTCCTTTTTTTTTTTCTTCAAGTTTCCCATGGCACCAAATGGAAGGTGACAAGAGAAGAAAGGTTTAATTTGTCCCATCTTTGAACACATTATCATCCCCCCCCTGCAAATTTCCCCTAAAAGATGCCAAAAAGTATGCACACACACCTACACCCTAACAAAATATCAAAGTCAAAGAGGCCAAGCTCATCTTTTTCCAAAAATGGAAAAATTGATATTACAATTTCACTAGAATCTAGTATTCAACAGGTCTGTTTTGGCAGACCACTTTTCTTTGGAGAGGAAAGAATGCTTTATAAAGCCCAGAGGTCTTAAATTTAAGATTTGGCCTGCATCATTCTCTGTTGGTTACAGAGCTCCTCCTTACCTTCCTCTCGCTGTGAAACTCACTAATTGTTGAAAGAATAAAGTGAAGACGTGAAGAAAAATGGTGTAAAATTTGATAGCTCTGGTGCAAATCTGCCATAAATTGTCAAACTGACCCAACTTCTTGCAGTGGAAGTTGACTAGGAGGACTCAATATCAATTCTTTTGGGTTTTTATTGAATTATCATTAACATACAATATTATATTAGTTTCAGGTATGCAATATAGTGATCCTATATTTTTATATATTACAAAATGATTACTGTGAAAAGTCTAGTTACCATCTGTCACTAGACAAAGTTATTGCAATATGATTGACTATATTCCCTGTGACTTATTTATTTTATAACTGAAACTTTGTACCTCTTAATCCTCTTCCCTTGTTTCCCTGGTCCCCCTACCCCTCTGGCAACCACCAGTCTGTTCTCTGTATCTAAAGGTCTGTTTCTGTTTTGTTTGTTTGTTTGTTTTTAATGTTTTTCATTTTGAGAGGAAAGAAAAGGAAGGCCAGAGAGAGAGAGGGAGACAGAATCCCAAGCAGACTCTCTGCTGTCAGTGCAGAGCCTGATGCACAGTTCTATCTCACAGTTCATGAAATCATGACCTGAGCTGAAATTAAGAGTCTGAAGCTTAACCAACTGAGCCATCAAGGTGCCCTCGTTCTCTCTCTCTCTCTCTCTCTTTTTTTTTTTTTTTGAGAGAGCTTGCTTGCACACAAGTCGGGGAGGGGTAAAGGGAGAGAAAGAGAATCTTAAGTAGGCTCCACACACAACACCGGGCCTGACTTGGGGCCCAATCCCAAGACTGTGAGATCATGACCTGAGCCGAAATCCAGAATTGGATGCTTAACTGACTGAGACACCCAGACACCCCTTGTTTGTTCATTTTTATTTATTTGTTTATTTATTTATTTAGATTTCACATATGAGTGAAAGCATACATATTTGTCTTCCCTGTCTGACTTATTTCACTTAGCGTAGTAAAATCCTCTAGGTCTGACTATTCTGTTGCAAATAGCAAGATTCCATTTGTGTGTGTGTGTGCGTGCGCACCCTAGTAACATTCCATTGTGTGTATAGCACATCTTCTTTATCCATTCATCTGTCCACGGACACTTAGGTTACTTTCCATATGTTGGCTATTGTAAATAATGCTGCAAAAAACAGGCGTGCACGTATCTTTTAGAATTAGTCTTTGCTTTTTCTTCAGATAACTATCCAGAAGTGGAATTGCTGGATTACATGGTATTTCTATTTTTAATTTTTTGAGATGCCTCCATATTGTTTTCCATAGTGGCTGCACCAATATACATTCCTACCTACAGTGCATGAGGGTTCCCTTTTCTCCACATCCTCCCCAACACTTGTTATTTCTTTACCTTTTTTTATTTTGGCAGGGGTGGGGGGCAGATACTGGCCTTTCTGATAGGCGTGAGATGACATCTCATTGTGGTTTTGATTTGTATTTCCCTGATGATCAGTGAAGTTGAGTACCCTTTCCTATGTCTGTTGGCCATCCATGTCTTCTTTGGAAAAATGTCTATTCAGATCCTCTGCACATTTTTTTATCAGGTTGTTTGTTTATTATTGAGTTTCAGTTCTGTATATGATTGGATATTAACCTCTTATCAGATACTTTATATCACTTGCAAGTATCTCCTCCACTTCTGTAAGTTGCCTTTTCACTTTGTTGATGTTTTCCCTTCCTGGGCATTAGCGTCCATTCTGGTTCTCTGTTGTTCCCAGTCCCAATGCCAGCCTTCTCTGTGTTCACCAGGTCCCACTTCCCTCAAATCATTCAAAAAAGGAAAACTTTCTTCACAAGATCCAACTCTCAATAACCCACCTAGCCAATAAAAAAATGTGTATTTGGAAACCTGAGATAATCCAAGTAACTAATTCTGGCCATTAATTTTAGCCTTCTCCCTAACTAGGAGACTCAAGAGCTGCTGAAATGCCAAGAAATAAATTATTGAATTGAGTTTCACTTCTCACAGCCTACCATCTGGTGAAGGTGCTAATGAGCAGTGATGTGCCCCACAGGAAGGAAGAAATTAGGGGAAGTAGGAGTGGGGCTCTAGTGCTACGTGAGCTATAATCAGGTCCTTGGTGACTCAAGGTGGCCTGGACTTTAAGCAAATACGGTTTGGGTTTTACTTCTCCAGGTTTTCTTAGTCACTAGAAATGAAAATTAGACTCCTCTAGAAAATATCTCCCGGGTTCCCTGCTTCCATTCCTCCTTCCTTCTTTCCTTCCTTTCTTCCTCCCTCTCTCCCTCTCTCTCTTCCTTCCAGTTCAGCAGCATTGTTGAGTATTTATAGAGGGCCCATCATACCGTCAGTTTTACACCGGAATGCCAAGGGTCTGAAAGTGGAAATTGCCAACGTTGTCATTACGTATTAGAGCTCTGGGTTCAAACTAGATCCCTGAAGGAAAAGACAACTCAAAAGTGGCATAATTTATCTTTATTGGTAACTATTATTAATACACAGATTTTAACAACCAGAGAGCTTATATTCTCTCTACTCAAATCTTGATCTTGTCTCTTTCAGTATGGTCACCAAAGAATGAGCAAAGTAGGACTGCTTTTTCAAAAAGATTTTTTTTAATTTTTAAAAAAATTTATTTCTGAGAGAGAGATTGACAGCGTGAGCAGGGGAGGGTCAGAGAGAAGGGGACACAGAATCTGAAACAGGCTCCGGGCTCTGAGCTAGCTGTCAGCACAGAGCCCGACGCGGGGCTCGAACCCACGAACTGAGAGATCACGACCTGAGCCAGAGTCGGACGCTTAACTGACTCAGCCACCCAGGTGCCCCTCAAAAAGATTTTTAATCTAAACTCTGTGCCCAATATGGGACTCGAATTCATGACCCCGGAGACAAAGGGTCACACGCTCTACCAACTGAGCCAGCCAGGTGCCCCACAATAAGTATTTTCCTAAAAACAAGGCTCAGTGAGTGAGAGAGAGGACACTAAATGGATATTTCTTCAGAAGACACAAATTGAAGGATTCTTAAACGTAAATAAATTAGGAAGTGCAAAATTATATAAAGCATATGATACAAGGAGCATTTGGCAATTTTGTTCCAGAGTTAATATGAAAGATAATGAGAGATTTGCCTTGCTGTAGAAAAGCCCATATATTGCATTTCCAGATATCTATTTTGATTTCCACCCTAGCACTTTATTTATCAGCATCTGTTAACTCTGAAAATGTGTTAGAGTGATTTTTTTTGTTTAAATAGAATAAAAGCATTGCTTCACTAGAGCACGGGTATAAGAAAAATAAATAAATAATCCTGTCCAGTTTTATAAGCTGAAGCTGTATTAAAGTGATTGATTAATAACTGCGTGTCTTTTTCTGGGCCTCTTGTAACCCTAATAACATTTAAACCATTAACTATAAGATAATTGCCTTCTGAAAGGAAAGGAAAATGTGAGGATTGTTTGCCGGTCTTCTTCAATTCAGTGCCAAATAATAGTATTAGGACAGTGTTAGGCGAAACCAGGAAATGTGTTTCTTCATCTCTCATTTTCAGTGTGTCTCATTTGGGTTTCTCCTTTGCCTCCCAGCCCTTATGTCCCATGAAGGTCTAAATCAGATAAATTCAGAAAATATTTGCAAGCTGGTTAAACACAAAAAAATTAGTTGAGGAAAAAAGAACTTCAGGCCATAGAGAAGAGAATCAGCTTTGGGAGTCCGTGAACCTGTGTGAGAATCCTACCTCTACATTTAAATGGCAGTGCGGCCTCGGACAGGCCCTCTAATCTCTCTGAGTCCAAATGATCCCATCTGGAAAATGGAATACTATTATTTATCCCTTTGAGTTTGTGGTAAGAATTAAATAAGACAATGTCTTGTATGTAAGACTTATAGTTCTCGCTCAGTAAATGGATTTCTCTGGTGAGCCCTCGCAAGTTAAGGTTTAATAGTTCAATGTGTTGTCACTTTTCATATGTAATTTTTCTGCTTTCACATTTCTATAAGACTTTCTGAGGCATCAACACAAAAGAGGAAGCCCCATGGGAATTCCTCTCCCCCCCCCCCCCCCCCACANAAGAGGGACTTGAGACTTCAGGCTTTTGGGGACTGTGCTTGTGTGTGTCCAATTATGTCACCAAGATATTATAAGATATAATCCTATACGTGTCCGGGGCTATATGGACCAAAGAACTAGTGGTTTCTCCGGTCCTGTTGTAATATCATTTGTGCTGCTATTTGGGCAAATGGTGGCCTGGGCTGTGGCTCTCAGAGAGAAATCTAGGGGTGAGGGGCCTCTGAGATGAAGGCCATGACCTCCTTGTAACGTTCTCACAAGTAGACCAGAGGGTTATGGATATTGGTCAGGACAGTCCTAGTTCACCCCTGTTACCCCCGGGTGATTATTAATAGCACCTCCTCCCTTTTTCACTCTTAAAATTATCCCGGTTTGGATGGCAAATTATATGGTTACCTGAATCAGAGTGAAGTGTACATGTAAGTCACAGAAGGGAAATGATGAACAACTACACTAATTCAGAGACTTTAAGAAGCTTAGATGGCATTCAACTTTTTAAGCTTATTTATTTATTTTGAGAGAGAGTGTGTGTGCATGTGCGTGAGTTGGGGAGGGGCAGAGAGAGAGAGAGAGGGAGGGAGAGAAGGAGAGAGAGAGAATCCCAAGCAGGCTCCACACTGTCAGCACAGAGCCAGATGTAGGGCTCGATCCCACGAACTAGGAGATCATGCATGACCTGAGCCAAAATTAAGGGTCAGATGCTTAACCAACTGAGCCACCCGTTGCCCCCACGCTCCTGGGTTTGCAGGTGGCTGTCTTCTCTCCGTGTCTTCACAAGCTCTTGCCTCCGTGCTCGTGTGTGTCCTAATCTCCTCTTGTCTAAGGACACCGATCAGATTGAACCAGGACCCACCATGAAGATTTTGTTTACCCTCATCACCCCTTTAAAGGCCCTGTCTCCAGCGGCGCCTGGGTGGCTCAGCTGGTTAAGCGTCCAACTTGGCTCAGGTCATGATCTCACAGTTTGTCGGTTTGAGTCCCCTCTGTCAGCACAGAGCCTGGAGCCTGCTTCGGGTTCTGTGTCCCCCTCTCTCTCTAACCCCTCTCCACTCACACTTTGTCTCTCTCTCAAAAATAAATACACATTAAAAATAAATAAAATAATAAAGACTTATCTCCAAATACAGATACTCTCTGAGGTACTGGAGGTTAGGACTTCAACATAATTCAGCCCGTCGCACCCAGCAACTAAATCCTGTCATGCCACTAGTTGTTAGATGTACCCTGATGGCAGAGATATGAACACGTTAACAAGTGTGCATGTCAGAACCACACAGTTCTAAGATACGGTCGGTTTGGAAGAGGGACTAGACCGTTCTGTGTGCTTCGGCAAGTGTGAATGTGGAAATTTATAAACCTCCTCCTCTGAAACCGTCCCTTTTCCCCCTTCACCCTCCTGAGGGAACTGGGAGAGGAAGGGAGAGCATAGCTACCCAGATTGTGATCTTGATTGCTTCCCCTCCCTGGTGCCTCACTTCCTGCCAATTCTTCTTTTGTAACACTGCCCGTGACTGCCCCTTCCTTTCTCCCTGCCCACACCCGCATCGGCCCTTAGCTCATACCTGGACAGTTTCCACAGCTTCTGAACTGGTCTTCCTGCACCCATCCCCTCCTTTCCCCTCCTAATCCACCCTGACACAGCCCTGATCTGCAAGACGACTCTCAAAACTGCAGCCTGGCTCATGTCACACCCCCGAGACAAGGTCTTAGGGGGCGCTTCGTTCCTGAAGAATAAAATCCACATGTGCGTTAGCCTGATGCTTAGGTCAGGTCCTCCGTGCTCATCCGGGCCCCCAGCCGCCCATCCAGCTGCATCCTGTGACCCCCCCCACCGCTGCCAGCATTCCACCTCCGGGCATCTGAACGCGGCGTGCCCCTAGTCTGGCGGGCTCATGCTCTGAGCCTGTGTGAATGCCACCATGTAATTATTACACGTAGTTATTTATGTCTGACTCTCCAACTAATAGCCAGCCAAATTATCAAGACTGTAATGCACTCCATTAACCACATTGGTTGAGAAAGGATTTGTTTCTCCTTGGTTCCTCCAGAAAGAATGAAAAGTATTTCCCCCACCCCCTTCTGTCTCCCTCCCCTGAGAGAAGGTAGTTGGGCCTTTGTGTCCTGGAAGTCTGACTTCCCTTAGCCCCAGGGAGAGTTAACAGCCTTTTTGTGTGTTTTCTGTGGGAAAGAGGGAGGCTGCCTGGTGGGATGGCCTCCCCCTTTGTTTTCTGAGGTCTGAGCCACAGGTTACAATCCATGGCTTGAGATATCTTTTATTTGGCCAGGAAGTATTTTTACATGATTTTTAAATATGAGTTGCAACTTTCAAAATTAATTTCCCATGAAAATCTAGATTTCTGGGTTCTTTACAAAAAACAACAAACCTCAGATTTAGCATCTCTGGGTCCCTATTCTTACTTGGCAAAAGTTGGCAGGATCTGAGTATTGCTGGTCCCCTTTCGACAAGTCGTATACTTTCCAGTTTACCTCAATCTCCACCACTCCCCCAAGATCTTTTACGACTTGTCATTCCTTAATGTACCCGCCTGTTTTTGTGAGCATCTGAGTTTTCGGCCCCTGCTTAGACCCACCACAGGTATTAATCTAGAGCATTAAGGGAAACAAGATGGCGGTCATGAGCTTCAAAAGTGAAAGAGAGCACGGACATTCTACAGGTCTTTAGAACGTATAGAATCTTTAGCCTATGCTAACGTGCCTTCCTTTTTAAAATTTTTATTACGTTTTTAATTTTAATTCCGGTATAGTTCTATTAATTCCTAGTGGACAATATAGTGATTCAACAGTCCCATACATGACTGAGTACTCATCATGTAAGTGTGCTCTTAACGCCCATCATCTAGTTCACCCATCCCCCTACCTAGCCTAACACAGTTTCTTGAAGGACCAGGACCAGGGATAGAGATGGGCTACTGGGTGCCTCTGAGGACTGGGCTCTAACTGTTTTCACCCTGAGGGGCACCTGGGTGGCCCAGTCGGTTCAATGCCTGCCTCTTGATTTCAGCTCAGGTCATGATCTCATGGCTCCTGAAATGGAGCCCCACAACAGGCTCTATGCTATCAGCTTGGGATTTTCTCTCTCCCTCTCTCTCTCACTGCCCCTCCCCTGCTGGCTCTCTCCCTTTCTCTCTGCCTCTCCCCTGCTGTCTTGCTCTCTCTCAAAATGAATAAACTTAAAAAAAAAATGTTTTCACCTTGACAATGTCAAGAAAACCTGACAGGGCTGAGCTGGGCCTAGAGAAACTAAAACTACCCTGACAGGGATAGTGCCTTCAGTGGACCTGGCCAAGGCTTCAGGGAGCGTATCAACCAAAAACCACCCTATCTCCATTTTCCTGCCTAGCATGGCCTTCCAGAGTTCTCGAGCAGCCTGAGTGGGGTGGGGTGGAGGGCATTGTACTACGTAACACAACCCTTCATAACCCTACACATAGTCTATGGTATAACTCCTCCTGTGGTTGTTCAGTGCTCAACCTGAGTGTGTGTGTGTGTGTGTGTGTGTGTGTGTGTGTGTGTGTGTAGCCTCTTAAACTGACATTTGACTTTTCACCAGTCTTGCCGGTGAGAGTCCAGAACTTTAATTTAATTTTTTATTTATTGATTATTTCTTTTAAGTAATCTCTACACCCAACGTGGGGGTTGAACTCACAACAGCAAGACTGAGAGTCAAATGCTCCACTGACTGAGCCAGCCAGGTGCCCCCTAATTTAATTTTTTAAATAAATGTAAGATGTCTTACTCCTACGTGTGGCTTAGTGATTGAATTTTGTTACAAAAAATAACTATTTCTCAAGGACAGAAAGCATGTTTTGTTCTTCTCTACTCCTCCATAGTGTTTTGCAAAATAAATATCTGTTGACTCAAACTACAGTTCTTAGCACAAAATTTCTCTTCCCAGCAAAACTTAAGTTTTCCATTTTCCTGGGTCCTAGGCAAAACTGGCTTTGGCCACCCCAATTCACTTGAGGCTAAAGGTCACTTCTATATTTGCAGTGAAGACTTTTTTTGTTTGTTTTGGGTCTTTTAAAAAAGTTTATTCATTTATTCTTGACAGAGAGCACTGTCAGTGCAGAGCCTGATGCAGGGCTCAACCTCATGAACCATGAGATCATGACCTGAGCCGAAATCAAGAGTAGGATGCTTAGCCGACTGAGCCCCCCAGAGGCCCCTCTGATGAGGAGTTTAGGTAGCATACAAGTTGCCCTTAATATACACCAGTCAGTGTGTAATCTGTCCAGAAGGCAATTCAAACAAAGCTCTCTGCCATTAGCACTTAGTTCACAGCCTTAAAATTTGAGTCCCTCTGGTAAGAAATGTCACTTCTAGGAATTCATTGTAAGAAAATTATCAAGAGATATGAGCCAAGACATAGTCAGGTACATAGATATTTACTGTAAAATATTAATCACAGCAGCAATACTAGGAAGCAAGCTCAATGTCTCACCACTGGGGAGTGATGAAATGACATTCTGTCATATTCATACGATGGGGTACCAGGCAGCCTTTGACAATAATGTGCTAGGGTATTGAAGGGAATGAGGAAATGGTTGGTTGCATATAGTCCTAAGACCTCTAAATACCTCTAAACATGTTGTTAACATTTGGAAAAAGGTGTAACTCTTATTAGAACTACTTACCCTCTTTCTCAGCCCTTGACTGGAGTTCCTGCGAGATTTGTTGTAACTGCCGGCATAGAAGCAGGCGTGATGCTAGGGGAGGACTGGAAAGCAGTTATGTGATTGGGCTTGTTCTCTTAAGTCTCTGGCACTGCCATGAGAACACACCCGAGCCAGCCCCCTGGTTCTAGAGAAGGAATACAGATGTGTGCGGCCAAACCACGCCATTCCAGCTGGGTGCAGTCTGGGTCAGCCAACCCCAGTGAGCCCTAAGATCCAAGAGACTGGAGTATGGAGAATCCACTGATGGGAAGTTTGTGGCAATCACCGACTACTACAGGAAGACACCACACTCCAATGCTAGAAAGATCTTTTCTCCGGTGATAAAGCATATGCAGACTTGTGCAAACAGCCCTTCACTTTCTCTTCCATTGCCCATTTGATCCATACTGAGCCCACCCAGGTTCAAGGGGAGGGGACGTAAACCTCAGTGGAAGGAATATCACATTATGAGAAGAGCATGTAGGATGGGAAATACTTTACGGCCTTCTTTGGAAAATATAATCTACCATCTAAGATTCTCAGAACATTGCTTTACGTGTTAGCTATTTTCACTCAACCAATATTTACTGAACACCTACTATGCACCAGCTACCAAGCTACAACCTGCAGATGAGTGGTGAACACCTCAGAGGAGGTCCCTGTGTTCACAGGCCACCCAAAGCAAAGCCGCAGGCTCTAAGAACCCCCAGGTAACTGACCAGTTGGGCTGTTGGGCTGGAGATAATGTTCTAGTGAGTAGGCCAGCCCCAGAGGACCAGAAAATTATCCTGGCTATGGATATATGTTGCCTGTTTTGGTCTACTGCGATGGAGGCTTTTCTGGAAGCTTCTCTGAGAGTAGAATGAGGAGGCCAAAGTTCTCAAAGGGCTTAGAGTCCAATTCCATTTTATTCAAGCAGTTGCTATAGCTTTAATGCAAAGCAGGTGTTGGGCTTGTCAAAAAAGGAACTAAAGGAACCTGGCTCAACCGGGTAGTAGCTCGCAGCTCAAAGTCTGATCTCGGCACAAAGTGTGGTCAGATTGCATCGGCCTTACCTGAGAGTGGGATGGAAATCAAAATTTCAGGCCCTGCCCCTGAACTTCTGAATCAGAATCTGCATTTTTAAAAATTCAGCTGTGGTAAAATACGTGTGTAAAATTTATCACCTTAACTGTTTTTTAAACTTTATTTATTTACTTAGAGAGAGATAGAGGAGGGAGGAGCAGAGAGAGAGAGACAGAGAGAGAGAGAGAGAGAGAGAGAGAGAGAATGACAAACAGGTTCTGCTCTGTCAGCACAGAGCCCGACTTGAGGTTCAAACTCACGAACTCTGAGATTGTGACCTGAGCCAAAGTCTGACGCTTAACCGACTGAGCCACCCAGGCGCCCCTTAAATATTGTTTTAAAGTTTATTTTTTAAGTAATATCGGCACCCATCATGGGGCTCAAGCCCATGGCCCCAAGATCAAGAGTCACACGTTCTGACTGAGCCACCCAGGTGTCCCTCATCTTAACTGTTTTTAAGAGCACAGTTTAGTGATACTGAGCACTTTCACATTGCTATGAGCCGTCACCACCATCTGTGCAAAGAACTCTGTGTCTTACAAAAGTGAAACTCTGTACCCATTAAATGGCAGCTCCCCATCCCCTCCCCGACTTCTGTCTCTACGAATTTGAATACACCAGGTGCCTCCTATAAGTAGAATCATGTAGTATTTGTCCGTGAGCAACTGGCTTATTTCACTTCGCGTAATATCCTCAAGTTTTAGCCATGCTGTGGCCAAATCTGCATTTTATCAAGATCTTCAGGTCAGGACACATTAAACTTGGAGAAGCCTTACTCTTCCGGATCACTGGGAGCTGAGACGGGGAGGAAAGAATGTCCGAGAGGACTAGCCTTGCTGGGATTCAGCTCTCCTTACTCCTGCTCCAACCAGCACTTCACAAGCATGTGTCTGAGGGCAATTTTGGATTCCTAAGATCAACCAGTTGGGCTCTAATCGGTCAATACATGGATGGCTAAGCTGGCATCTGGGCCTCAGAAGTTTCTGGCCTACAGGGAGTAGGCTTGTAAATCACTCACAAAAATGCAAGGGCAATTGGTTGTCAGTGGCTGGACTGCATACAGTTAGTGCCCACTTAGATTCACATTTATGTAATAACACATATACTTATATAGTGCCAGCCACTGGTCCAAATAATTACCAAATATTGATAGCTTTAGGGGAGCCTGGGTGGCTCAGTTGGTTGAACATCCAACTCCTGATTTTGGCTCAGGTCATGATTTTATGGTCCGTGAGATTAAGCCTCACATCAGGCTCTGCACTGACAGCATGGAGCCTCCCTGAGATTCTCTCCCTCTCTTTCAAAATAAGTAAATAAAGGCTAAAACAATATAGATACATTTAACCCTCAGGGTGCCTGGGTGGCTCAATCAATTAAACGTTGACTCTTTTTTTTTTTTTTTTTTTTAAACACTGACTCTTAATTTCAGCTCAGGCCGTGATCTCACAGTTTGTGAGTTTGAGCCCCACGTTAGGCTCTGCGCTGACATTTTGGAGCCTACTGGGGATTCTCTTTCCATCTCAATCTCTCCCTCTGTCTCTGCCCCTACCCTACTTGCACACTCTCAAAAAATATATATATATATGTATATATGCCTAATATGCATACAAGTAAAAATACTTTGAACCCTCACAACGATTCTAGGAGTAGGAACTATTATTATCCCCACTTTACATATGGGGAAACTAAGGCACAGACTGGTTAAGTAACTTTCCCATGGTCATATGACTGGAAAATGGTGAAGCTGGGGTTTGAACCCAGGAAGTAAGACTCCAGGACCTTGATGATGACACTAGGCCTCCTCCTTTGTAACGGCTTGACTGAGTCTTCTGTCAAAACTGAGCAAGAGGGAATTATACAGACTGTGGGTGTGTTGTGGGGAGGAGGCTACGTTAGCCACAGGGGTTAGTTTATATATAAGNTATATATATATATGTATATATGCCTAATATGCATACAAGTAAAAATACCTTGAACCCTCACGACGATTCTAGGAGTAGGAACTATTATTATCCCCACTTAACATATGGGGAAACTAAGGCACAGACCGGTTAAGTAACTTTCCCATGGTCATATGACTGGAAAATGGTGAAGCTGGGGTTTGAACCCAGGAAGTAAGACTCCAGGACCTTGATGATGACACTAGGCCTCCTCCTTTGTAACGGCTTGACTGAGTCTTCTGTCAAAACTGAGCAAGAGGGAATTATACAGACTGTGGGTGTGTTGTGGGGAGGAGGCTACGTTAGCCACAGGGGTTAGTTTATATATAAGGAGAAAAATAGCAGAAGCTAGGATGTCTGAAAGTAAGTAAGAAACCCTTGTGAGCTGGTGGATTTTTTTCTCAGCAGGGCAGAAGAGAATTTGTGGTTCACATTCACGTTACTACTAAATACTCAGACTGGTTCCCCTCCTACTGCCCTAGCGGCCCTTTCTGTGCCTCCTACATGGCCTCCTTCCCCTTTTGCATGGCCTCTCTCACTGATCTCAATTGTTCTCTTAGCTTGCAAGCACATGACCCCCAAATCCATGTCGCTTACTGTGATCTTTCTTCCTGGTTCCAGATCATATTTCATTGCTTCCTGGTGGCTCGGTGAGAACGTCACACTAAGATCTCCAACTCCACCTCTGGGAACATGAGGCACATTGATTGACAGCTTGGAGATCAGTGGGGAGCCCAGTGTCACAGGCAGACTGCTCTCATAGCAACGTGTCCAAACAACACCCATCATCTTGCTACCCCCAGAGCATTCCCCCAGGCTCATTGCTGGCCACACATCATTCTCTCTGTAAAGCTTGAAATCTTCCTCATCTTCTCCTTTTCTCCAAACTTAGGTAGTCTCCCTCCTCAACCGGTCTCAAATCTGTCTTCCACTTTCCATGTTGTCACCGTCAGAGCTCAAGCCCTGAAATCTGCCTCCAGTCTCCCTAGACCCCCTCTGCCCTCCTCCCCAGGCCCCACCCTGCACACAGATGACGGCAGCTTCCCAGATCACCACTCAGTGTGCACCACTCCTTGGCAGTACCCTTTAACTCCATCCCTGGAGGGATGGGGGAAATTTGCCAACTGCTCCGAGAAAACAACTTCCTTCCTTGCTCTTTTGAATCGCAATCTCAACCTTACAGGAAAGTTGCAAATATAGTACAAACAGCATTTTTGTTCCTGATCCATTTGAGAGTAAATTGCAGACCTGATGCCCTGAAAGTTTTAATATTATTTCCCACAAACAGGGACATCCTCCTACATACACAGTACACTTTGAAGAGTTAGGAAATTAACAATGATCCCTTGCTACCATCTAATCCCCAAGCCCCATTCAAGGTTTGCCAACTATCCCCATAAAACCATTTTCGTAGCCAAAGTCCAGGATCACATGTGGGTCAGTTGTGGTGTCTTTTTTGGGCAACTTCAATCTGAGCAGCTTCTCATTCTTTCCTTGATTTTTATGCCCTTGACATTTTTGAAGACTACGGTCCAGACATGTGTAGAGTGTCCCTTGATTTTGCTTTGACTTGACTTGATTATCTCCTCTTGATTATATCCAGGTAGGAAGAGTGCGTCTTTGTCAGGAATAGTGCAGAAGGGATGCTGGGTTCTACCCACTGCATCCTGCTGCATGGTGCATGATTTCAGTTTGCCCCAGGCCTGGTGATGTTCACGTGAATCCCTTGATTAGAGTGGTGTCTGCCAGCTTCCTCATCAACAGTGACTCTCTTCCCTTTCATAAGTATTGTGTGGAAACCATTGAAACTATGTAAATATTTCATCCCTCATCAGACTTTCAATTGAGTCATTTCTTTATGAATATCACAATGGACGAGTAGTTTTCTGTTTTGTTCAGTGTGTTCTATATAATCTGTTACTATCATTATTTTCTTACTCTCTCTCTCATCCTACTACAACTGCCTACATAAAGAGGTTTTTAGCCATGTTTTTAGCCAAGGAGCCCTGTGTTTATCAAAACTGCGTGCTTCGTTCCTATACAGAGGATGGTTTTTATCTGAGTATTTGTTACCCAAATGCCTACAGTTATGACTTGCTTATGAAGCAAAGTTGTCATAACATGAAACTCATGTGCTAATGGACCATAACACTGTCTACACTCAAATAAAGTCTCTCCCTGTTTCACGCTAGCACACATCCCTACCCATCAACACCTTTGTGGTTTGCAGCAACATCCAAAATTATAATTCAAATTCAATGCAAATCAGTTCATAAGGTGAAACTGCAAATCTTGCAGAGCTGCAGGGTTTCCTGAAGTCTGTGAGAGTAACTAAGCAGGACTGCTCAAAGCCTTGAGTGAGGCCAGTTAGCAGCTACCAGAAACGAAATAGAGAAGGGCAAGGCACTGTGAATAATGAGGATTTAGAAAAGACCTTAAGTAATTGGATAGGGTGCCTGGGTAGCTCAGTGGGTTAAGCGTCCTACTTCAGCTTAGGTCATGATCTCACAGTTTGTGAGTTCAAGCCCCACGACAGGCGCTGTGCTGACAGCCTGGAGCCTGCTTCAGATTCTGTGTCTCCCTCTCTCTCTGCCCCTCCCCCGCTCGCACTCTGTCTCTTTCTCTCAAAAATAAATGAACATTTTTAAAAAATCTTTCTAATTGGATGAAATCATTAAATATTTTGTAACCCTCTTTATGAAGGTGATGCAAAAGTCAAAAATGAAGTAGAGAATACCATAAGATTTTGTCAGAAAAAAGGTTTAGATTTTTGTTGTTGTTATTCTCAGAATTAGCACATGGCTGAAACCATAGTCTAAATTTCACTAGAGGGGTAAAGTTATTTTCATAATTTCGGTGTCTTTTTTTTCTTCAGGATAAAATGCGAATCAAGTATTTTCCTCTTTACTGACTATAACGTTCCCATCCCTTCTGTAAATGGGTCCCCTTTAATGTTTTATTTATTTCTAAGAAAGAGACAGGCAGCATGAGCAGGGGAGGGTCAGAGAGAGAGGGAGACACAGAATCGGAAGCAGGCTCCAGGCTCTGAGCTAGCTGTCAGCACAGAGCCCGACACGGGGCTCGAACCCACGAACCGTGAGCTCATGACCTGAGCCGAAGTTGGACACTTAACCAACTGAGCCACCCAGGCGCCCCTAATGGGTCCCCTTTAAATGGCCTTGGCTTGGTGCCAGTTACTTGCAGGTCACAACCCCTCCTACACACACAAAGGAAACTCAGAGTGAGCCTCTGTCCCTTTCGATGCCTCTTCCAAGTGTCACATTGTTTCCCAGTCCTATGAACATTTCTTTCTCTCCCCGTTGTCTCCCCTGCCCCCATGTTTGTTTTCTTGCTTTCTGAACTCAGTCTCCTCATTTATACCACTATTTTTTTAAATTTTATGTTTACTTTTGAGAGAGAGAAAGAGAGAGAGAGAGAGAATGTGTGTGTGTGTGTGTGTGTGTGTGTGTGTGTAAGTGGGGGAGGGGCAGAGAGAAGAGGAGACTGAGGATCTGAAACAGGCTCCGGCTGACAGCAGAGAGCCCACTGCAGGGCTCGAACCTGTGAGATCATGACCTGAGCCGAAGTCTGGTGCTAAACTGACTGAGCCACCCATGTGCCCCTACCACTATTTTATTTTTAGATTTATTTATTTATTTTGAGAGAGAGTGAAGGAGAGAAAGCGCCAGAGGGGCGGGGAGAGAGAGAGAGAGCATCTCAAGCAGGCTCCAAGCTGCCAGCACAGAGCCTGACATGTGGCTTAATCCCACGGACCATGAGATCATGACCTGAGCCTAAACCAAGAGTCAGTTGCTTAACCAACTGAGCTACCCAAGTGCCTCACTGTCCTCATTCATAAAAGAAGAAAATATCTCAGCCTCACCAACTTCACAAAGGGTTGTTTTTATAGCCAATGAGTTCATGAATAAGAATAGTAGTCACCAACATGTCTTCAACCTTTATTCTATGTCTGACCATGTGCTAAGAGCTTAACGTGGATTATTGCAATGAACTCTCAAACTTGTGAAGGGAGAGGACATTATTATCTTGCATTTTTTTTACAGATAAGCAAACTGAGGCTCCGGGAAGTTAAGTGATTTACTGAAGCATCCTGAGTCATTAAAGGACTGAAGATTTGAGTCCAGTAGTTCAGGCTCTTAACTGCTAAACTATCCTGCTTTGATCACTGAATGGTGCTCCATCAATATAGGCATCATCATTATTATGTTTCCTTGTGTATGCTCTGGACTCCGGAAGGCTTTGAATGAGAGAGGAGACATTACTAGAAAACATTCCTTTTGTGTGTGCCTGGCTGTTTGGACCCCAAAATACTTCACTACTGGCACCCAGTGGCATCCATTGGCATTGCCTAACCCCATGCAGACCAAAGAGCCTAATCTATATGCCCTGGAAGACCAACTTGCCTCTGAGTAGTAAAACAGAAGCAGACCAACTCATCCCAAAGGACATTTCATCAAGTTGCCAAACCACTCCCCCCACCCCCAGCAGCTGTGGCAGAGGCTAACCTTGGTCACTCTGCCCTAGCTTTCCTAGGCCTGGTGGGAGGGTGGGGGGAGAGTCAGTACCAGACACAAGCACCTAACAGGACGTCCGTCTGGTTTCTGTTAGATAACAGAGGAGTCAAGGTGCGTGTGGGCTTCTGTGCTGGGCACCAGAATTTGCTGTTGGCAAATGCAACCAGGCATGAGAAAGAATCCGTGCACACCGTCAGTCCGTTCTCGGTATCCTAGGTAGGATTTACAATACAGGGTCCCTTTCGCCCCTACAGCCACCGCTGTTTAATGGTCCTCCCTCTGCTCAAGCTGTGAGGGACCCAGCCCTTGGGACAGAAGTCCCACTACTGTGCTTTGCATTTCATTCTTTCAGCCAGCTTCTGCAGGGGCTCTGGTCGTGAGTGGGTGCTGATTTGCCTAACAGGCACAGAAGGGGTTTGTGGGTCACCAACGCTGCAGGGGAAGGAAATTACAACCTGAGCATGGCCTGGGGGTGTTGGATCTGACAGAGGCAGTGAAACCACCGATTTCACACAGCTGAGGAGACCTGCTGAGGAGAGGGCCCGGGAGGTGGAAGGAAGAACTGTATTTGTTGACAGAGGCAGTGGAAAACGGGGAGGAAAGCAAAGAGCCCTAAGACACCAGACCTCTTCCCAGTCTAGACTTCTGATGGGAGGGCAGGCCGCTGGGGAGGGTCCTCTTGTCCTACACATGAGGAAGCTGAGACCCAAGAAAGCATCAGGACTACAGTAAGTCTGCGTGGATGGTCAAGGACAGAGCTGGCAATCAACCCATGCCTGGGCTCTTCCACGCCAGCACACGCTCTACGGGTAAACGTCACACACCCAATGTGAACAAACATTAACTTGTAAAACAGCGAATGCATATGCCCTTATGCAGATGCCTTAGCTGAAGCATATCGGGGAAGAAAGCCTGGGGCCACAGATCTCTTTTAAGATGGTTTGGGGTGGAAGTCCAGCACATCTGCTGGTTTTGCCCACCACCAGTGCCACTACTACGGTTGTTCAGGTATCACACTGCATAAGAACGTCCTGCCAAGGCGGAGAGTGGGCTAATATCCAACTTTAGCTCTATTCCCTCAACCGTGTGTCCGGGGCGTGGGGCTACTTTTGCCCCACCGAGGCTGGAAGGTGGGTGCCATCCACTCTCCAAGCAGTGGGTACACAAGCCTGCATCAGCCAGGGGGGAGGCCCATGTCCAACTCACAAAGGTTCCGTATGGGCTGGCTACGTCATTCTGCATCCATTCCCCCTTCTTCTGAAGCGAAAACAATTTTCTTTTGTGGACCCAGTCCCGAACTAATCTCAGTCCCGTGTTTCGTGGAGCTGACCCCACTCAGATCTCCAGGAGTGGACCAGTGACTCAAGCTGTCATCAGTTTAAGGATGAGCACCTTAGTGAGAATTAACTTCATAGTTATTGCTGCAACGATTATGTATTGAGGCAACCCTTTCCCCGGAGCTGCTAATCTTGGGAGAGGGAGAAGGAGAGGACCAGAGGATGGCATTGTTTGAAGCCTTGGAATCTGTTGTGTGACCTGATTCACGCCCCCTAAATTTCCCAGTTGCAGGAACGAGTTGTCCTTTTTGCTTAGGCTGGCTTGTGCTGAGTTCTCTCCCTTGTGACCAAAAGAATCCTGACCACTACAGTGAGAAAGTCAAAGCTCCATCTTTTACAAGAAAGCATCTCTACCAAACTGGTCAAGAGACCTTGCTGAATCTGAACCAACTCTAAAGGCTCTTCCCCTCCCCAACCCCCACCCCCNTGGGTAGTGGGGGACCTATTAACACACACCTGTAATACCTACCCTTTCTCTTCTCTCGGTTCTGGAAGAGCTGAAGCACTTATCCCTCAGGTCACTAACAGTACTGTCAAGCAAAGACCTGCATTTCAAATTCCATTTAAGCTCTTTCTGCAGAGCTGGGTAACCAAATGAGACAGCCGTGGAAAATATATGACTTTCATTATTATGACATGGAAAGCAGAGCTGTCTAATTGCTTTTGTCCACTGGTGTATAAAGATTGAGACCAGATGTGTTTAAAAAAAAAAAAAAAGAAGGAAAAGAAAGAAAGAAGAAAAGGCTTATGTCGGCCGTTGCTTTGAACAAAGCAGTCTGATTTCCTCTCTCTCCCTCTCTAAGGGGAAGACGTCATAAAAGTCTTTTAACTGCTTGTAAGTTTTCATAGCCTCGTTGATTTCGCTTTTCACAGAAGATAAAATTGTGAAATTGGCCTTGAAAACTTTATTTTCGCTTTCCTCAATTCAAAGGGGCAATCGTGGTGCTAAGGAACCGATCTGCGGGTCACACCCGGGTGCTCCTTGCCGCGACGCAGGGGGTCGTGGGAGGAGTGAATCCTGATGCAGATCAGACCCCACCCCCGCCCGCAGCCGGCTCACCAGGGGAATAAAGTCTTCACATGGAGATCCACGGGAAGGGATGAGATGGTGATCATCTTTAAATAGAACCACCCAGGGCCCAGCTTCTGTGTTTCATTTTCCACAAGAGCCCCTAAATCTGCTTCTACATTTTTTTTAACCTACCCAGTTATTTTTAGCACACCCAGCCAACAGCGCCCAGCAGGCCCATGGAGGTCTTAATGACGTCCCTGAGTAGGGGCGGGGGGGGTTAGAATCTCCTTCCGCAAAGGTGCATTTGAAGCATGCANNNAAAAAAAAAAAAAAAAAAAAAAAAAAAGGAAGGAGGAAAGAAAGGAAGAAAGAAAAAAAAAAGTGCAGACCCAAAGAAGATAATGATGCAGAAGCCAGGCTGCGTGGCCCTGAGCCTTCTGTATGCAGCCGGGGCTGCCCACTGGAAATACAATTCGTTTAAAGATTACCTCGTTAATTTTCAAAATTAAGTTTTTCCTTGAAAATAAAGTGTGTATGATGAACTGGGAAAAGAGCAGGTTCCCAGAGCGGCCATTTCCGGAGGGTCCCAGGTGCCATGATTCACGGTGTGGAGCCAAACCTGGGAAATGGGAATGAACGACAGGCGGACTCTTCTGTGAAAACGCAAAGCAGCTCCTTCAGCCCCAGTTCCTGGTAGCCAGCTCATCACTTTCTCATCTACTGGGGAAGAGGAGGTGGGTGGTTCCCTACTGCCCCAGCGCAGGGAGTCTCCTTCCCCTTCCTGGCTCTGAAGCTGTGTAATTGTGTTTCCTGTTATTTACGGGGATCCCATAATTCCCTGGGGGTCCTTTCCGGAGCCCCCTCACAGTTAGTCCCTGAGTTGGGGAAGAAAAATAACATTAATGAATGTCCTTCCTATGTGGTATAGGCAATAAGCCCTCAGTGATAATGCCAGAAAAGAGAGAAAAAAATGATTGAATGAATATGAGATTTCAAATATTTTTGCTGGATCGGGCAACATTCCACAGCACTTATATTCGCACATCCATCTCTCCTTCCTTGCCTTTATTCGCATTCCAAATCAGAGTTGCTCTCTTTTCTAACATGTGTCCTTGGCTGTAAATTAATTCCAACCTGATTTCCAAAGGGAGTGACTAATGTGTGGCATTAATGAAAACAACCATTACAGAGAACTTGCGGTGGAGAAGGCTGTGGACTCATTCTGGTGCTGCACTTAGAAGCCAGGTGACCTTGGGTGAGTAATTTAGCTGCTATAAGCCTTGATTTCCTCCTCCATGGCATGGTGGCAGAGCTAAGGACTCCTTTGCCTCGTTGTTACAAAGATTAATGAGAAATGCAAGTGGTGCCCAATGAATGAGACTGCTGTTAGGATTATATCATTACCAGAGCCTCCCTTATAACAAAACCGCAGGATGCATGCTGTACATCTCCCCAGAAGTGCGACTGCCTTACAAAAAGGAGCTTGGCACTTCAATAAATGGAGCGGGATCTCAGGTACAACATAGAACCCAAGATTCCACCACATTCTCCTCCAAGGGCCCATGCAAGAGAGGTCTGCTCAAATGCCCTCCTTCTAAGTACCTATTGCTCCTCTAGGTGGACTGGAGAGGCCCGAAGGAGCAGACCTGGGAGGCCATGTTCTGAATCATGTGTCTGTGCTGTCCCCCTTCCCCACCCCGTCGAGACCTGGAGTGACTGAGCCAGAGAGAGACACCTGACCTGAGATCAGCCTGCTGCCCGGGTTGCCAACAACCATTCATTACTCAGAAATTGGGGCTGGGAAACCTACAAGGACCTAGCCCATAGTCATGGGACCATGAGGGCCGTGACATTGGGAGAAGGGAATCCTTGAGAAGCAGGAGCACCTTGAACCAGAACCATGGAGCTGACCCGTCCCCTGGTTTCCTTTCCTGTCCACATGTGTCCTTACCACAAAGGGCTTTTCTTCCAGGACCGAAGAAACGAGAGACACTCCATGCCTTGGGTAGCGGGCTGAACCGGCTCCAAAGGAAGAGGTGTGTGCCTCCTAACCCCTGGAACCTGTGACTGGGACCGCATTTGGAAAAGGGTCTTTGCAGATGTAGTTAAGGATCTTGAGATGATAGCATTTTAGATGATTTGGGGGGGGGGGGCCAAAACCC
>NW_027529451.1:1069255-1129632 GCF_008692635.1 Crocuta crocuta
GGGAGGGGGGGGCCTAAATCCAATGACAAGCATCCTCCTAAGAGACAGAAGAGAAGATGCAGAGAGACCTGGGGAGGAAGGCATGGAAGGAGGAGGATGGAGGCAGAGATTGCAATCCGGTGGCCACGCATCAAGGAACGCCCAGAGCCACCAGAAGCTGGAGGAAGCAAGGACGGATGCTACCCCAGAGCCACTGGAGGGAGCCCAGGCCCGCCAGCACTTCAGTGGTGGACTTCTGGCTTCTAGAGCTGTGAGTCAATGCATTTCAGTTGTTTTAAGCCACCAGGTTTGTGGCAATTTGTCACAGAAGCGACAGGAAACCAATACATCTTGCAAACCAAAACTGCCTGACAACAGACATCTCAAAATTACGGGCAAGTTTCTCTTTGAGGAATGACGCCCTACTCTACACAAAGAAGTACCACAGGCTAACAGCTGCTTAGTTTTCATCTTTACATCTTGGTGACTCCTGCCCCTACAATAATAATAACAGAAATAGCTACCATCCATTGAGCACGTGCTGTGTGCCAGGAAATTTGTTGTGTTCTATACTTTAACCCTCACAGTTTTTTTCTTTAATCCTCGCAGAATATCCTTACCTTTAAGATTGCGCTAGGGGCGCCTGGGTGGCTTAGTCGGTTGGGCGTCCGACTTTCGCTTAGGTCGTGATCTCGCGGTTCGTGGGTTCGAGCCCCGCGTCGGGCTCTGTGCAGACTGCCAGCTCGGAGCCTGGAGCCTGTTTCTGAGTCTGTGTCTCCCTCTCTCTCTGACCCTCCCCTGCTCATGCTGTCTCTCTCCTAGAAATAAATAAAAATATTTAAAAAAAAAAAAAAGATTGCGCTAACATCCTTCCCATTTGGCAGTGAAGGAAACTCAAGTTGAGAAAGGGGAGGGAGGGAGCCAGACCAAGCCCTCCGGCCTGGAAGAGCAGGAATGTTCTCTGCTTCCACGACCCCAGTGGCAGAGGCAGAAGAGACGGAAAGGGGGAAGGAAGCCAGGTGGAGAGGTCTCAGCAGGCTCAGTCTGCCACATTGGGTGAGGGATACAGCAGGGGTCCAGGCTACGTGGCATCACGGCGGGCAGAAAGAAACCGGCCTGAATTCTGGTCCTAATACTGCTTACTGGCTGAGGTACCTTGGGCCAGTATTTACCCTCTCAGAGCCTCAGTTTCCTTTCCCTGGCCACAGAGATTAGTATGGGCCTTTCTAGCATTAGGATTAAAGAAGGAGAACATGGTGTTCAGCGGACAGCAGAGTCTCGGGTAAGCTTTATGTGCCATTCAGAGACAGGTCAGCCCCTGAGGCTGATCGTCCCCCCGGAAGCCCCCAGGCATTTCAGAGATCCTTGAGGTAATACTAGTCCTCCTAAAAGATGTTTACAATCTCTCTCTCTCCAGCAGATCCATTTCCCCCTTTGTCTGTAAAACTATGCATATAAAGTATTGCATTTCTATAATCGTCTGACCAGAAGACTCACCTGGAGGCTTGTTAAAAATTCACATTCCAGGGTCTCGCCCTCGACTCACTGAATTAATCTTTACTGTGGGGGGCTTGGGAAAGTGGATTCTTTAATAACCAGTCACAGATGGTTGTTCCAATTAGAAAAGTTTAGGAAACAGTGCATTAAAGCAGGTCTTCTTAAACTTTAATGGTCACGCCAGGGGCGCCTGGGTGGCTCAGTCGATTAAGCATCCGACTCTTGGTTTCAGGTCAGGTCATCATCTCACCGTTGCGTCGGGCTCCCAGACAGCATGGGGCCTGCTTGGGATTCTCTCTCCCTCTCTCTGCCTCTCCCCTGCGTGTGCATACACACACACATCCTCTCTCTGTCTCTCTTGCTCAAAACACACACACACACACACACACACACACACACACACACACACTTTAATGGGCATGCCAAATACCTGGGGATCTTGTAGAAATGCAGACTCTGTTCCAGCCAGTTGGGAAGTCTGCATTTCTCACAAGCTCCAGGGGGTCCCTGAGTGGCTGGTTGGGGAGCTGAGCTCTGAGCAGCAGGAGTAACCACCAAGGCTGATGCAAACTGAATTTAGAGGCCTTAGTTATAATCCTCAGGGTCTGTCTGTGCTTTACAGTCTTTGCTAGAGTTTTGTCACATTTGTGTTCTTTCACCATCAGAACAATTGTATGAGATGGGCCGTATCGTCTTTTTACTTATGAGGGTCCCAGCAGCATGGCAGTCAGGCAGATTTCTGTAAGGGTTTCCCAGGGATAACCATTTATAAAAGCCAAGTTCCAAGTGCATGCTCACTCATGCATTCAAAGCTATTGTGCCCATATAGAGCTGCTAATGACACCCCAAAGGAGAAGAGAAAGTCTGGGTGCACTGTGGTTTTCTCCACCTGCCTGAGGCTGGGTTTCTGGTCCTGGGAGTGATTTGGATGCAGTTTCAAACTGTGTCATCCCATAAAGAAATTTCCACACTGGCATCTCCCCTGCCTGTCACCTGAACCATCTCAGTCCAAAGGCAAGTCTACCTGGTTGGATGAATCTGTCACCCCTCTCCCACTTTTGTGATTTTGTTTCCTTTCCCTTCTGCCTGGCTACTCACACACACACACACACACACACACACACACACACACACACACCACTTTTTTTTTTAGCTTTTTACTTTGAAATAGTTTCAAACTTTGAGAAGAGTTTTAAGAACAATGTAAATAGTAAAATGACGCAGACACTTTGAAAAACAATTTGGCATTTTCTTAAAAAGTTGATCGTGAATTGATCATCTGAACTAGCATTTCTGCTCCTGGGTATGTGCCCAGAAGAACTGAAGAATTCACAACAGCCAAAAGGGGGAAACAATCCAAATACCCATCGATGGATACGTGGATAAGCAAAGTGTGGTACATACATATGATGGAATATTATTCAGACACAAAAAGAAACGAAGTTCTCATGGATGCTACAATGTGGATGAACTTCAGAAACATTATGCTAAGTAAAAGAAGCCAGACATAAAAGACCACATGGTAGGGACACCCGGGTGGGTTAGTCAGTTGAGCGTTGGACTTCAGCTCAGGTCATGATCTCGCGGTTCAGGGATTTGAGCCCCGCATTAGGCTCTGTTCTGACAGCTCAGAGCCTGGAGCCTGCTTCGCATTCTGTGTCTCCCTCTTTCTCTGCCCCTCTCCCTCTCTCGCTCTATCTCTGTCTCTCTGTCTCTCTCTCAAAAACAAATAAACATTAAAAAGTATATATGCTTTTTAAGGGGTGCCCGAATGGCTCAGTCGGTTAAGTGTCTGGCTTTGGCTCTGGTCATGATCTCACAATTCATGAGTTCGGGCCCTATGTCAAGCTGTCTTCTGTGAGCACAGAGCCTATTTGGGATCCTCTGTCCCCATCTCTGTCTCTCTCTCTCTGCTCCTCCTCCCCACTCTCCCTCTCTCAAAATACATCAATAAACATTAAAAAAATTTAAGGCCACATGGTATATGATTCCATTTATATGAAATATTTACAATAGGTAAATCTGTAGATACTGAAAGAAAATTGGTAGTTACCAGAGACTCAGGGGAGGATGGAAATGAGGTGTAATGCTTAATGGGTATGAGGTCTTCTTTTGAGAGGATGAAATGCTTTGGAACTAGATAGAGCTGGTTGTTGCATAACAGTGTGAATGAATTACATGCCGCTGACTTATACACTTTTAAATGGTTAATTTTATGTTATGTGAATTTTACCTCAATTTTTAAAAATTGCACTAAGGCTTGTGGAAATATATCTATATATCTATATATTTCTTTTTCTGAACCATTTATGCCAACCAAATATTTCAGCATGTGCCCCCTCAGAACAAAGACATCTTACATAACTCTGGAAAAATTATCAAAGTGAGGAAATTTAACATTAATGCAATACTATTATCTAAGCTACAGTCCATGTTCAATTTTTGCCAATTTCCCAACAATGTCATTTATAGCAATTTTCCTCTCAATTGAAGATCTAGGATTGTACAATGCATTTAGTTGTCAAGCCTTTTTATTCTCCTTTAATCTGGAACCGTCTTTCAGCGTTTAAATTTCTTTTCCTTTTTTTTTTTTTTTTTTTTCCTTTTTGGTCTTTCCTGACATTGCCATTTTTGAAGAGTATAGGCCTGCTGTTTTTCAGACTGTCTCTCAGTTTGGGTCTGTCTGATGTTTCCTCGTGATTTAGGTTATGCATTTCTGGCAGGAGTAGCCCACAACTGATGCTCTCCTTCCAGATGTATCAAATCAGTTTGTCCCATTACTGATGATGTCCGCTTTAATCACTTGGTGCAGGTAGTGTCTGCCAGGTTTCTCCACTGTTAAACTACCATTGTTCTCTTTGTATTTAGTAATAGCATATGGTGTTTTTAAGGTCTAGCAAAACTAATTCATAAAATCATTTTCTGGTGCCAATTGCTATTTTTGTCACTCATTTCATTCAGTCTCTACTTAGTCCTGGGAGAATACATATATATATATACACACACACACACATATATATATGTGTGTTATATATATACATGTATATATATATATACATATGTATATGTATATATATGTGTGTGTGTGATATATATACATATATATGTATATATATGTGTGTGTGTGTGTGTGTGTGTGTGTGTGTGTGTATATAATTTATGGTATTTCTTTCCCAAAGAGCTCATTGCTTTTTTGGGGTGACAGGTTTCAAAGTCCCCGAATTCTGGAGTACTGCTTCTGTTCATTATATTAGCTACTTCTTTATCAGTTTTGTAAGCCGAATGCAAGAGAGATCTATACAAGAATCAAGGATAGAATAGAATCATTTTGGATATGGAAACCAAGCAGTTGTTAAACTGTCTTACAAACAGTAGAGCTAGTGAATCTAGACCATTCAACTGCAGAGAACTAAAATAATATATAGGCTAATGCACATAATTTTTGCTAGAAAATGTATTTCAATATTTTGTGCTTTTAAAATGATCATTGTGGGGAGTGGGTGGCTCAGTTGGTTAAGCGTCCGACTCTTATTTCAGCTCAGGCCATGATCTCATGATCTCATAGTCTGTGAGTTGGAGCCCCACGTCCAGCTCTGCCCTGACAATGCAGAGCCTGCTTGGGATTCTCTCTCTCCCTCTATCCACCCTCTCCCATTCTCAAAATAAATAAACTTAAGAAAAAGAAATAAAATGATAATTGCTTTTTCTTTAGTTGAATATTTTTAATGGATTGACTCTTTGGACTGTCAGAATAAAACTCTAGTTAAAAGAAACAGAGAGGGTGCCTGTGTGGCTCGGTCAGTTGAGTGTCTGACTTCAGTGCAGGTCAATCAGCTTGTGGTTCATGGGTTCAAACCCTGCACTGGGCTCTGTGCTGACAGCTCAGAGCTGGGAGCCTGCTTCGAATTCTGTGGGTCTCCCTCTGTCTCTACCCATCCCCCACTCACACTCTGTCTCTGTCTTTCTCTCAAAAAAATAAATATTAAAAAATCTTTTTTTTTTTTTTTTAAAGAAACTGAGAGAATAATGACAAGTAAGTATCCATCCTGGAGACAGAATTTAGCTGTGTTATGTGACTGTGAATGTACTGTTTTCACTCATTCACGTTCCCTTATGTGATTAATCTTTATTGTCCCCAGTGTGAATTGTCAAAAAGAGGGGGAAAAAACATATGGACAAAAATATATTTCTTGTGCAGCTTCCAACTATTTATCACACTCTGTCACTTTATTAATTTTGAGTGCTAGAAAAATGATAAAATATAACATCCAGTGAAAGAATAACATGTTTATGGCTCAAATATTTGCAAGGATAATTTCCATTCTATTATTTGTTGGATTTTCATAATTTCAGATTGATTTTACTATTAAACTTATCTATTTTACTACCACAAATTTTTTTAAATTACCCAACAGAATGAAGGCTCAGTATCTAACAGGTTCATAGAAGCTTGGAATAAGTGCACTGACCCAGTCATGTTTTCAGTGCCTTTATTTTTAGAAAAGACAGGCCACCATGTACCTGACAAAAATACAGGGGTAGGCAGCCTGAGAAGGGTGATCAATGGGTGTTTTAGGTCATCGCTTTGCAAATTAAAAAAATAAAAAAGCTTTTGCTGTCAACTTGCCTTCTCTTGGTCTGGTTACATTTCTAGATCTGCCAGCCACGATGTAGTTTTAAAAAAGTTATTAATTTGTACTATTTAAGTCATACACGTTTACCTTAGAAAAGGTAGAATATAGCACAGTAAAAGTAAAGTCACTCATAATTCTGATGCAGAGTAATTACATATAAATAATTGTGTGTATGAAATTTTTTAAAAAATATTTTATTTATTTTTGAGAGAGAGATAGAGACAGCACGAGCAGGGGAGGGTCAGAGAGAGGGGGAGACACAGAATCCGAAGCAGGCTCCAGCTAGCTGTCAGCACAAAGCCCGATGCGGGGCTCGAACCCACGAACCGTGAGATCATGACCTAAGCTGCAGTCGGACGCTTAACCGACCAAGCCACCCAGGCACCCCAATTGTGTGTATGAAATTTTAAGGCATGTTAAGTTCCCTTTTATATGGTGAGATTTATATATATGTAAATACATATACATACTTGTATATGTAAATATATATAAATATCTACACACAGTTGATATTTAAACCAAGACTTTTGTAACTGTGCTGTGAAGAAACTTGTGATACAAGGGCACCTGGGTGGCTCAGTCAATTGAGTGTCCAACTTTGGCTCAGGTCATGATCTCATGGTTCATGAGTTCGGGCCCCATATGTGGCTTGCTGCTGTCAATGAAGGGTCCACTTCTGATCCTCTCTTCCCCACTCTCTGCTCTTCCCCTGCTTGTGCTCTCTCAGAATTAAAGAAACATTAAAGAAAGGAAGGAAGGAAGAAAGAAAGAAACAGAGAGAGAGAGAGAAACTAGTGATATACGTAGCATAGTAAAGCCCACCCCTCCCTGGCTTCTACCCTTTCCCTGGCCAAATCTCCATGCAGGCTCTCTGAAGCCCAACCAATGACAGAGTCTGTTGTTTGGAAGCAAGGAAGCCTTTCCACCCTTTGATTCCAGTCTGTGGGCTGGTCCCGCTGGCCTCTTAGCAGCACCTCCCCCACCTCAAACCCTGGGCAGGCAGCAGCGGGCCAGGCAGAAGCCTGGTCACTAGCCCGGGTTTTTGACTTGCTGCATCTCAATTCAACAAGGTGACAGTGATATCTTTAAAATTGGGGACAAATAAAAACAAGGTGCAAGGTTCTTCCCTTCAGACCTGCATATTTGTGCTGAGGTACAACACCCTAGGGACTCCCAGGAAACGAAAGAACTGCAAACAGAATCCTAGGCCAAAGACTGCTAAGCTGAGGGGCCCCAATAAAAACGGCCAACATCTCCCAAGCGCTGCTACGGGACGCTCGCTATAGTAGCGACCTAGTATTTTATGTCATCCATCCTTTCAAGACAAAAGCTAGGATTACACTCACTTTTCAAAATAAAACACGGTGTTTAGAGGATGCAGCAAATGCTGCCTTTGCGCCACCCACATCCCCTGAACATTTGGGAGCACCCCAGACTGGCTCCCAAATGCTAGCCTGTGTATTTTTGTATCATTGTGAGCTTCTGGGTGTGAAAATCCACTTTGCATTCAACATGACAGGCCAGAGATACCTGAGAGTTAACCGCTCCCTTGGGAGGCTCTTAACATCTGCCTGATTCAAGTGGGATAGAAATATCGCAGCCCCTTCACCTCTTGGCCAGGGTGATTGTGAGCTGTGTGCATCATACCACTTTCCGGACTTTGCCTGCAGGTTGGTGCTTCAGTTGCCCACTGTGGTAGATGGCTTAATAATGCACCTTTAGGGGCCCCTGGGTGGCTCAGTCTGTGGAGCATCTGACTTGGGCTCAGGTCATGATCTCACAGTTCGTGGGTTCGAGCCTTGCACTGAGCTCTCTGCTGTCAGTGCAGAGCCCACTTTGGATCCTCTGTTCCCCTCTCTCTGCACCACCCGTGCTCTTGCTTTCTTGAAAATAAATAAACATTAAAAAAATAATATTAATGCACCTTTATTGGCTGCTGCCGTAGACTAAATATTTGTGTTCCTGCCACCCCCCCCCAGTTTTATATATCGAAACCTCATCCCCAATGTGATGATATTTTGAGGTGGGGCCTTTGGGAGGTTTTAGATCATGATTAGATCATTTATAAGGACAGGATGAGTGTCCTTATAAAAGAGGACATAGATACAAATGTCCAGGGATAAGATAAATAAGTCCTAGGCATTTGGTGTACAGCATGGTTAACAATATAGTCAACAATATTGTGTTGTGTATTTAAGAGTTGCTAACAGAGTGGACTTAAAAGTTCTCACCCACCACAAGAAAAGAAATGTGTTACTATGTATGGTGATGGATGTTAACTAAACTTATTGTGGTAAACCTTTCTGCAATATTTATGAAATCATTACGGGGGCGGCTGCTTGACTCTGTTGGTTAAACGTCCGACTGTTGATTTCGGCTCAGATCATGATCCCAGGGTCATGGGATTGAGCCCCTTGTTTGGCTCCACGTGGAGCATGGAGCCTCCTTAAGATTCTCTCTCTTTCTCTCCCTTTCTCTTTCTCTCTCTTTCTTTCTCTCCCCTCAACCCCTCTCTCCCACTCGCATTCTCTCTCTCTTAAAAAAAATCATGCTCTACACCTAAAACTAACACAATGTTATATGCCATTTATATCTCAGTTAAAAAAAAAAGTGCCCCAAAGAACATCTTTCCCCCTCTGCCATGTGAAGACACAGTGAGAAGACAGCCAACCATCTATGGGCCAAGAGCAGGCTCTCACCAGACACTGAATCTTCAGGCACCTTGATCTTAGACTTTTCAGTCTCCGGAAACTGTGAAAAATAAGTTTCTGTTGTGTATCAGCCACCAACAAAATGGTATCCTGTTATGGCAGCCTGAGTGGATTAAGACAGCTGCCTGCCCTCCCCTTTCTCACGCCTGTCCCTGTCGCTCTCTAATAACTAACTGCCCTGATGCTTCCCCTGAGGGTAGGCTTCTATGGGGGCAGAAAGAAAAGAAAGTTTGAGCAACTTGCCAAAGGCTACGCGTAGTAACTCACGGAGCCAAGATTGGAAATGCAAGTCTCACCAGAGCCAACTCTCATAACTTCCCGCTGAACTGTTTCCCCAATTGGGGGATGCCCACGGGGTTCCTCAGCTTTGGGCCAGCGGGAATCAAAGAGGTCCGGGGAGGAGGTAGCTTTCTCGGCACTGTTGCAAAGGCCCCACGGCTCGGCCCACTGAATTTGCTACCACGTCAAGGCTACCGCAGCAAAGAAAACACTCCTCATCAGTCCCAGGTGGTGCTTGTCAGACCACACATTGGTTTGACCTCACTCCACTGTACCTGAATGCCCGGAGACGGGCAGCCAGAGGGCGTTTGGTGACCTGAGGCTCATATCTAGGCAGTGCCCTGGCTTCTTGAGACAAGGCAATGGCTGTCTTTGTTCTTGAACAGCGTTCTGTTGCCTTAGGCTGGCAGAAGCCGGGGCTTTGCCCTCCATGTGGCAGATGGGCAGAAAGTTTGGGCAGTCTGCATGCCTGGCACAAAGCCCCAAAGGACACACAAATGTCTTTGTGGTGGATGCCAGGGCTGAACCGTGCCACAGAGAGCCGTGTGATGTCCTTTAGAAAGGACAAGGCATCCTTCCTTTCAAAGGAAAACCCATGTTTCAGAATCACTAGGGAGTAAGTAGCCAGACAACATGAAATCATTATCCTTTGTCCCTCTGGGACTGAGTGTGAGGTTGCAAATTTCCCAAGGAAAGCATGTGATTCCTCGCTGCAAAGCATGATTCATTCCAGAAAAGTCCACTTTGTTCTCCCAGTGACAGAGAATTAGAATCAGTATCTTGAACACATAAACTGAGCAACATCCCCTATTCTCACATAACAAAAAGAATCCAGTTTTGTAAGACTGCAAAGTAGGAGGAATGATGGTGTTGAGGGCTTTCAGAAATTACAATCTCAGATTGTGAGAACATTTTATGTAAAAATCTCTGTTTTATGTTAAAATCTACTGTAGCCCTCCTCCGGAACCCACAGGTCATCACCTGAACTCTGTTGTGGCAGCCAGGAGCCTGATACAAAGAGGTGTTACCTTCCTCTCTTTTTCATCTGGATTCGTGGGAAGGACCCAGGTCTGCATGGGACATCGGCCCTCCCCTCTCAGAGGCCCACGTGCTGCCTGGGAGGTCCTGACACCAACCCTCTTCAGGATAACCTTAGGGGAAAGGTACCCAGGCCTTCCTCCTGCAAAGAGGCCTTGTCTCCTTTACGTCGTCCTCATGGCCCAGCAACTCAACACCTTTCTTTCCTTCTAGCACTGTACTCTCCGGCTTCCTGCCTCTCAAGCCTAGAACTATCTTCTCAGCTCCCCTTTCCTACCCCTAATGTGGGGCTCAGATTCATGACCCCAAGATCAAGAGTCACCTGCTCTACTGACTGAGCCAGCCAGACGACCCTCCTTATTGCTCTTCTATTCTATTCTATTCTAATTAATGTACTTATTTAGTAAACTCTACCCCCAACATGGGGCTCAAACTCACAACCACAAGATCAAGAGTCGCATGCTCTACCTACTGAGCCAGCCAGCTCTTGTAGACAAGCCCATGTGTCCTTTTCACAGAATGCTTTTACCACTGATTGCAGGGAAACTGACTAGAAGAAAGAATATCAGCAAATATGGGAAAGAAGACTTTTTTGACAATCGTAGCATTGCTGAATGGCTATTGTGTGGATTAAATGAGGTCATCTAGAAAAAGAATCCAACCTGAGGAAGAGAGAGAAATGGTAGAGGTATAAACACGGGACATGGGAAGCTGAGCTGTCTCAGAGATAAAGTCCACCTCTTTTTTTTTTTTTAATGTTTTTTTATTTATTTCTGAAAGAGAGAGAGAGAGAGCGTGAGCAGAAGAGGGTCAGAGAGAGAGGGAGTCACAGAATCCGAAGACAGTTTCCAGGTTCTGACCGGGTTGCCAGCACAGAGCCTGATGCGGGGCTCGAACCCACAAACCGTGAGATCATGACCTGAGCCGAAGTCAGACGCTTAATCGACTGAGCCACTCAGGCGCCCCGATAAAGTCCACCTCTTAATGTTCTCACACTAAGGATCTAACTCAGAGCTGTCCAGTGGAAAGATAATGCAAACCACACATGTAATAATTTCTAGCAGTCGCAGTTAAAAAAAAGTAAGAGAGAATAGATGAGCTTCATTTTCATAACATTTTTAAAGCACATCATCATTTCAACATGTAATCAATGTGAAAAGTTAATGAGATAATTTGCAATCTTTTTTTTTTTTTTTTTTNGGGTGGCTCAGTCGTCTACGTGTCAGCCTCTTGATTTCAGCTCAGGTCATGATCCCAGGGGGCTGGGATTGGTTAGCAATGAATAGAGGTTTCACTATTTTTTTTTAATTTTTTTATTTATTTCTAGGAGAGAGAGAGAGAGACAGCGTGAGCAGGGGAGGGTCAGAGAGAGAGGGAGTCACAGACCGAAACAGGCTCCAGGCTCTGAGCTGGCAGTCAGCACAGAGCCCGACGCGGGGCTCGAACCCACTAACCGCGAGATCATGACCTAAGCAAAAGTCGGACGCTTAACCGACTAAGCCACCCAGGCGCCCCTAGAGGTTTCATTATTAAACAGAATCCCGTTTAAATCCTGGCTTTGCCACTTCCAACCTCCAGGACCTCTGGCAGCTTGCTTAACATCTCCAAGCCTCAATTTCCCCACAACTAGAATAAAAAGATAGAATCATACCTGCTATTAGAGTGGCTGGAAGGATTAGAGATCATTTATGTGGAGGCCTACCAAGTGGCCAGCACATAAAAAAAAAAAAAGCTCAATAAATATTGGTTATTATGATGCAAAGGACGAGGCAGAATGTCACTGCTCAGAAGAAGTGAATACTGCGTCCTTGGGTCTGTGAGCTGAAAATGGGCACTTCCTGCTCTTATCAGTCTTTCCCCTGTGCCTTGTCCCTCGTGCATCTGGTAGGCTGCCACAGATCCAGACTGCCCAGCCCACCACATCCCTCCCTGCAGAGCCAGGAATCTCTCCCGACTCCCTGTGTTTTTCTCTGTGAGATTTGCTTTCTATGGGGTGACCATTTAGCTGATGGAATCTCGATATGTCTGTGCTAGTTATTTCTTACTGCATAAACATGACTGTAAAACATAGGGGCTTATAACAACGTCTCTTTTGCTCACAAATCTGCAACTTGGGTGTAAATTAAACTGCCAAATTTGAGAGGCGGTTTTGTGTACCTCTCTGGTGCCAGGCGCTATGCAGATTCTGAGGACATAGAAATGAATGTGTTGAGTCCCTGCCTCTCAAGGAGCCAAGAATCTGGTAGAAGTCCTACAGGGGTGCCTGCCTACGGTTCTGTATCAGTCATTCTACTCCTCAGGGGGGATCATGCCTCAGGAGTTCCTTGTCGGTTTGTGCAGTGTAATTTTTAATCCAGGTAGCATCGGTGTCTTCACCTCCAGGGGCTTTCAAACCTGAACCTGTGGTAAGGCAGGGAGGACTACAATGTAGGTAAGGGTTTGGGTGGGACATCTGTTTTGGAAATGTGCCAAAAGGAATTCCCACTAAGTAATTTCATTTTAATTCTGAAGCTGGATTTTTTTTTTTTTACAACTTAGAAAAACTTCACTGTGGTTATTGTTCTCTTTAATTGTAAGTTTAAAAAAAAAAAATGTTTATTTATCTATTTTGAGAGTGAGCCTGAGCTGGGAAGGGGCAGAGAGGGAGGGAGAAAGAATCCCCAGCAGGCTCTGCGCTGTCAGCACAGAGCCCCATGTGGGGCTCAATCTCACGAACTGTGGGATTATGACCTGAGCTGAAACCAAGAGTCAGGAGCCTATTGGAGCCACTCAGGCGCCCCACCATAATTGTACTTTTGCAAGACGAGTGCTCTAACCCCTTAGCTATTTTTTTAAATGTATATTTTTTGAGAGAGAGAGAGCACGCACATGAGCTAGGGGCAGAGAGAGGGGGACAGAGGATCAGGCTCTGTGGTGAGAGCAGAGAACCCGATGTTCGTCTTGAACTCACCAAGGGCAAGATCATGACCTGAGCCAACATTGGATGGTTAACCGACTGAGCTACCCAGGCGCCCTTATAATTGTATTTTTAAATGTTTTCTATTTAAGTAATAGATATTTCACTTTAAGTAAAAATAGTTATTTTGCAAAGTCCATCTTCCAGGAGCTTTTGGTTCATGATGGCTGACTAAACATGTGTTTATATTGCTCCCCTACCTAAATCCCACGGAAGTGGAAGAGGAAATATAACAATCACATGAACCTCTATAGTGTTGGGAGCAGGATGGGGGGTGCATCTGAGAGATGAGACAGAGAGGAATCTTGAGGTGAGATGAACAGCAAACTCCCACAAAACTGAAGGACTCAACCCTATATAACCCAAAGAAAGTGTCTTCCCCAAACATGAAATTCCCAAAAGAATCATGGAAAATCCTCAAGAAAAGAGGCAGCCAAGAGCCAGGTCAAGGACTGAGCAGTGGGTGATCAACTTGATAGTTTATTAAAAGGCAGAGAAACTAGGCTTTGCTTGTCAGAGGCTGACTCTGGAATATTCTCCTCAGTAAAACGTGTCAGAACCTGGTTATAAAAAGGAAGGTTCCCTGCATGAAGCTCCCTGAGAAGGTACAGGGCCCACTGTTCCTTGGGTAATGCCCCAGGTAAGCTCTGTTACCGTGAGGAACAGGGAGCTCCGTGACTAGAAGACGCTGGGAAAAAAGGCCACCTGGCCACATGTGCTACCTCCTGTCCTCTCACGATGACCAGAGTGAGAACTCACCTTGTCAGAACAGGCACCGGCTGGCAGGAGTTCAGGGAGTGTCCAGTCTAGACCATCATCTACAAACATAAACCAAAAAACCAAACATTACCAGATGCTTGAGGAAAATCATAAGCATGAGAGAAAATAATCTAAATTGATACAAGAAGCAGAGGAAAGCCTTAGTTATATGTCTTATGAGTCTCCTCAGAGAGTCAAAGTTAGCAGATCAATAACAGACAAGGAGAAAATATTTGAAAGTCATGTAAAGAAAGTTTTATTATCCATAACATGCAAAGAGATTCTATAAGTCAATAAATGAAAAAGCAAACATCCTGACAGAAAAATAGACAAAGGATAATAATGGGCCATTCATATAAAAAATACAAGTGGGAATGCTCAGTTTCATCACTAACTGAGGAAATATAAATTAAATGAGATATATTTTTGTTTATCAAATTGGTAAATTTAGAAGGTTGATAAAATACATTTTTGGTGAAGATGTGCATAAGGAGGAACTCACATAATGTTGGTGGCAAAGCTCTTTTTGGAAGGCAATTTGCCAATACCTATGAAAATTTTAAATGCTCCTAGCCTCTGACCTAACAACTCTACTTTATGTGATCCGACCTGCAGAAATATTTGCGTGTATGCACAAAGATACACGTAGAAGAAAGTTCCTTGCCTCAGTCTTTTTAGTAGTAAAAAACAAAAGAATAGAAACCCAAAAGTCCTACAAGACAGGCGCGATTAAGTACACATGGTAGACACAACGGTGTCATATTTCTTTTTAAGTGGCTAGTCTGTGTATTCTGACACGGAAAGATTTCTAAATTGTACGTATGTTGTAAAAAACAGAAAGTCACCAGTAAATACATCAAGCGTGACCTCATTTGTCTCAGTCATTCAGCAAATGTGTTTAGCCATGTCTATATGGTGGGCCCTAGAATAGAGGCTGGGGAATCCACATAGAAGGTAACCTTCCACTGGGCATGCTAGCCAATAAATAAATACATACATAAAAAGACAATTCAGATTGTGATGAGCCCCGTGAAAGAATAAAGTGAGGGATGAAAGAGTGATTGGGGGACGGAAGGTTTCTCACAAGAGGTGACATTTTTTAAAATGTTTATTTATTTATTTTGAGAGAGAGATGGAGTGAGTGGGGGAGGGGCAGAGAGAGGGAGAGAGAACCCCAAGCAGGGATTCAGCACAGAGCCGGTCGCAGCGCTCGATCTCACGAACTGTGAGTATGACCTGAGCTGAAATCAAGAGTCAGATGCTTAACTGACTGAGTCACCCAGGGGCCCTGAAGAGGTGACATTTTTAAAGAGATACTGAAAGGTGAGTAAGAGGACCTCCTCTTGGGCGGAGGAAAAAGAAGCGCAAAGTGCTGGCAGAGGGGAAGGGCTTGGTGTGTTCAGGCAGGAGACAGAAGCAGCAGAGGGAAAGGAAGCAAGGTGTGAGAGAAAGAGAGGGTTGGAGAGGATGTGAGACACTGGTCCAAGAGCAGAGGGTTTGAAATCAGCCTTCGGAGCAGAGATGGGGTGCCAGCTGAAAGCCACAGGCAGGGAAGTGGATAGTGGGGAGGGGTGGCAAGTTACTGATGAGCTGGGGGTACTGAAAGACCCCTGAGGTGCCCGCTGCCAGTAGCAAGAACAGGAGTCAAACGGGGAGGAAGACAGTAAGCCGGGAGATTAAATCCTCAATGAATACAGTGCAGCAAGCAGGCAGCTGGTTGATGGCTGCATGGAGCGATGCCAAGGGGTAGAGAGAGCTGTCAAGACCTTCCAAAGTCATTTAGGTCTTTGAGAGAGAGAGAAGATGGAATGGTTTGGCAGTAGCTCTGGCAAGCAAAGTGGCCCCCTTCCCGCCCTCATGGACAGGTTTTTGAATGCATAGAAAATGGTCTGAAATGATATGCATCGACCTAGAAATGGGGCTACTTTGGGTGTGGAACTTTCTCTTTTGACTCATGCGCTTCTGTTTGGTTTGTTTGTGTTTAACAATGAATGTCTATGTATGTAAAAATGCATTTGTGAGTTTTTCGGGGCGCCTGGGTGGTTTAGTCGGTTAAGCATCTGACTCTTGACTTCGGCTCAGGTCATGATCTCACAGTTCATGGGTTAGAGCCCCACATCAGGCTCTGTGCTGGTAGCGTGGGTATACAGGTTGGCATTACAGGGCTCCCCCAGATCCTATAGAATCAGCCACTAGACTTCTCTGATGGAGGAGTTACGCTCACCTTCCTATCAGTGTTCTAATACTAGAAATGAGCAATAAGAAACCATAATGGGTCCAGAGGGGCCATTATAATTGATTGGATAGTCCAAGATATTCTCAAATTTTAAAAGGAGGTGTCATTATGAATTTATCAGCCTAAAACTTATCTTGACAAGAGTAAAAAGAATGATCTCTTAAAGCTGATAATAAAAAAAAAAAAAAAAAGGAGTTTGTGAAATGTTGGGTTCTTCCAAGTCAGTCTCTATTTAAAGTACAATTTCCTTGGGTGTTCGCTCCTCCTCAATCCCCTGTCCGTCTGCCTTTCTGGTGAGATTCAGTTCTTGCTTCCCAGAACATTCCAAGAACTGTCTGGATGCCGCAATCTTAGAGGAGATGCTGTGTCACGGCAGCGTTTGTGGGTTTTAAAACGGGTATGCAGCAATGTCCCTCAGGACGAGGCTAACTCACCTGCTCCCAGAGTGCTTTACAAGGCCACTCTCAGCTTCTCCCCAAATGCAATGAATCGGGATCTTTGCAGGTGGGGTCTGGGAATCTGCAGACTTTTAACAAGATTCCCCAGGTGACTTGTTGTGTGTGTGTGTTTAAGTGGACTTCATGTCCAGCACAGAGCCCAACACAGGGATTAAACTCACGACCCTGAGATTAAGACCTGAGCTGAGATCAAGAGTTAGACGCCCAACGGACTAAGCCACCCAGACACCCCCCGCCCCAGGTGATTCTTTTCTGCTTAGTGAAGTGTGACAAATATTGATGTAGGGGCTTGACTGAAAGAATGAAGGGTCATTCCAGAGGCATAACCATCAGCATGCATGCAGGTCATGAAATCCCTTCCCTCCTTCTTCTTAGGCATGTAGCCTGGCAGATGCCACTCATGAACTTAAATTAGGCACTTACTAAGTATAAAGATGTAAAAGAAACTGTCAGACCAAACTTGTTGCATAGTCACTAACATTACACTTTTTTTTTTTAAAGCTAAACTGAAACATGCCCTATCTACTATGTTGAGTTTTACATGAAATAATGGATTTTCAATTTTTGGGGGGAGTCGAAAAAAATAATCTCTCAAATCTTTGAATGTTCTGAACCCTGCTACTTAATCTTTACACCCTGTAACCTATCTCGAAGTCCAGTTGAAACCTGGAAAAACAATGCCAGATGTTCTCCCGTATGCACACTTACGATATTTGGCCCTCCTTAAAATAAACCAAGAAACTCAAGGCACACGAGGCAGAATCAGATCCCAGCAATTACACAGCCTTGTTTGTGGAGCAAATGAAAAAAAAAAAATCATTACATGTTTTATTGCACTTCAGAATCTATTTACAACTGCCTAGTCATTCCGAGTTTGGGTTTTTCTTTGAAATGAAAAGCCCTGTAATAAAAAATAATAGAGAGGGATACTACATTGGAAAACTGGTAATGGAACTGTAAAAAAGAAAAATAAATTATACCATCGCTGTTCTTTAAGATTCATTCAATAGTCGCTTAAAAAAAATTAGGGTCCAGCCAACGTTGTAGGCCCTCGACAATAGCAGTGAATGAAACTAAACAGGCATGGCTGTTCTCATGCAGCTTTTATTCTAGTTGGGAAGGAGATAAATAAATAAATACAGAGTATCATGTGGTGAGAAATGCTGTGAAGGCAATTAAAGCAGGGTTAGAAGGTAGAAAGTGGGACAGGGTTGGTTTTTTGTTGTTGTTTGTTCCTTTGTTTTTTAGCAGGGAGAGGGTATAACTAATTGAGATGCAGTCAAAGGAGGCCAAGGTGACATTGAAGCAGAAACCTGAAGGGAGTTAGGGAATGAGAGAGGCAGCTGGACAGGGGAGCAGCGGGGAGGCTGGAGGTGGGAGCGTGTGGATATGTTCTGTCGGAGGGAACAGCAAGAGCAAAGGCCCTGAGGCAGAAGTGTGCTGGGTACATTTAAGGAACAGCTAGGAGGCCAGTGTGGCCAGAGTAGAGGAAGCAAGGGGAAAAGTAACACGGGATGAAATCAGAAAGGTGACTGGGAACGTCAGCTCATTAGAGGACCTTGTAGATTTATTTAGATTTAGATTCTCCTCAGAGCTGGAAAGCCACTGGAGGGTTTAAAGCCAAGAAGTGACCTACTCTGATTTATGATTTGTAGATGCAGAGTGCTGAGAGGTCACAGGCGGAAGCAGGGGGGCTACTTTGGAGACCACAGCAGGAATCCAGGTGAGAGGTGAGGACAGTTGACTGGGAGGGTAGCTGCGAAGGTGGTGAGAAGTGCTTCCTCTCGGTTTTGTCAACAGAAGAGCTGACTGGGAAAGACTTCTCTGTAAAGACATGGCCTGGAGAAAGCCCATGTTTCTGAGCCACCTTCTGGTCAGGTGTGCCCTCTGCTCTGCCCGACTTAGCTCCTCACCAGTCCTTCCAAGTGAAGTCTCTGGGCTGTGAGAGTCACGCTCATTCCCGACCATTCTTGCCAAGGGAAACAATGCCACCTCCAAAGACCTTGCACTGGGAAGATTCCATTGACTCCTCTACCCTCTAGTCCTTGGGCTTCTAAAGGCAAAACCTCCTGGGGAAAATGGCCTTGATGAAGACTTGATATTTGAATATACGAAAGAGCAGAGAACTCAGCTCAGACAGCTGGTTTACCTAGAATGTTATTGACTGTGGCAAACTGTAGGAAAACTCTTTCCTAAAATCCCAGCATCAGCACATTTGCAAAGGCTGTTCAATGAAATAGGTAGCCCTCCCAGGGATGCTTGTTTTAGGAAATACGTCTGCTGGGGCACCCGGGTGGCTCAGCCTGGTAAGCTCAGGTCATGATCTCATGGTTTGGGAATTTGAGCCCCGCTCTGTGCTGGCAGAGCGGAGCCTACTTGAGAGTCTCTCTCTTCCTCTCTCTGCCCCTTCCCCCCTTTCTAAATAAATAAATAAATAACTGCTAAAAAAAAAAAAAAGGAAAATACACCCTCTGAAGACTGCTACAAAGAAATAATCTTATGGTAGAGCCGGAAGCATAGAGAGGACATGTTTGGAGCCAGGGTGGGAGAGGAGATGTCTGATTTATATCATTAGGCAGTTGGTCATCTTTTCCACTTCACTCGTTTATTCATTCATTAGCTCACTAATTTATCCATGTACTCACCCATCAGATTTATTGCTACCTACTATGTTCCAGACATAGTTCTGAGCACCAGAGACTTAAAAGCCGCTTGCGTATTCACTGGTTTAAAGTATTTTAAACAGGCCCACCATGTAAATGTGAAGAGAAAAAAAAAATTCAGGATGCAAATACATACATATAGAATGATCTCTGTTTGGTAAAAAATAGTATATTTATACATACACACATATGTGAAAATAAAATACTGAAAGGAAACACAACTGAATGTTTCTTGGGTTATCTCGGGAGAGTGGATTTATGGGAGAATTTTTGTGTTTCCTTTACCCTTACTTCATTTTCCAAATTTCCCATACTGAGTGAGTATTATCCCTTACTTGATTTCCCAAATTTCCCATACCGAGTATTATTATTCAAAAGGAACTTTTTGTAAACTAGTTTTTAATTATTGCCACCATTTTTGGAGTGTCGCTTACTCAAACTTCAAAAAGCCTCTAGAGACCTTTGTAAAGCTGGTGCTAAAAGTGCCTCGAATTCTCCGCGATGATCTTGAGCCCATCTTCATTTTACTGATGAACAACTGAGCCTCAGAAAAGTAAACATCAGGTCCCAGGAGGCGCAGAATGAGAACACATGCTCTGGGCAGCAGTATCGGTGGTAATAGCAAGGAGGACCAGATGTGTGCACCCATCACCCTTGCTAAGGTGCAGATTAGCACATGTGCCGGGTGCTGCTGGGCCACAGACCACAGGAGGAAGAAGGGCCTGGAATCCGAGGCCTGTGTTAGGTTTCTGGCTCCACGACTGATTAGCTGGGAGACTTCAGGTGCCTTACCTCTCAGTGTCTCAGTTTCCTCATCTGTCAATCAGTCAGGAATGCTAGTGTCTACTTTGACAGGTGGTTATGAATGTAAAATGAAAAGATGCTAAAGATGCTATCTGTAGAGCATTTCGCACAGTGTCTGGCCCATGCAAGGGCTCCGTAAATGTTAGACATTTTTCACAAACCCAGTACTCGCTCCCCAAGTTACACCATACTTACTCCTCAGTATCCGCCAACCTTACTGGAATCTATCAATGCCTCTCTTATTCCAGCTGCCCCAAGCACAGTCTCAACTCACCCACACATAGATGTAAATATTGTCTAAGGGGCCTCTGTTTGCAAGAAGGCCCAGGAAAATACTAGGTCTTTCTTTGCTACAGAAATTTACTTCGCACTTTTTTTTTTTTAAAGGTAAGGGATCTTTGGTTGAAATGTTTGCTTGGGAGCTGAGAATTAAAATTTATGTTCCTGAACCCACCAAAACAATTTTCTGTGAAAATTTCAGTTTTAAAAATTAGTGCAAAGAACCTTGAAGGAAGAAGGGGGGGGGAGGTTGGTTGGTTTGTTTCACAGACGCTTCAAAGGGTTTCCTCTTAACACAGATGGAAGCAGAGGGTGGTGACAGGGCGTAAAAAGCAAAGGGGGAGGAGAGAGAAGGGGGAAGTAAAGAAGACCCACGAAAGAAGCCCTGTTCATTGACAAACTTTCTGCCTCATTATGTTAATTCTCTGAGATCCCTAGGCAGTTCCTTGGAGGAACTGAGCTTCCTAGGCAAATGCTCATTGTCTCACTTGCTCAGGTAAAGCTCAACAAAGAGGAAGAAACTAATCAGGATGGATCAAAGACAATTCACCTGCATTTTGTCTTCCTCTTCTTTGCCCCCTAAAGGATGGATGGGGAGGGGAAGGTGGGATGCTGCCTCCTGATGGTGACTGGCATGTGCCCACCCTGCTCTCCAGGGTGATTGAATGGATTAATCATATAATCTGGTTGTTGGCTGTCAGTCTAGACAGAGTCTTGGCCAAAGATTGGTTATGGCTGCGATTGAGATAAAGAAGAGCAAGGAGATTCCAAAGGTTTCCGGGGGCTTCCAGGGCTTGTTCTTGGATTCCCGGAAGATGTGTTGTGGCTGCTGACCTTCTTTGCTCCATAGGTCTGTCCACGGGAGCCTTGCTTCATGAAAGCCCTTCTCTGGGTACAGTCTGTTTTGTTCTGGGGGGGGCGTGTGACTTCACGGACCCCCGAATTCTTTCCACAACACCACCCTTCTTATACAGTACATTTAGGTTCCTCCACCAACTAGATGAACACAATAAATAGCAGGGGCCAATAAATGCCCAGTGATGACAGACAGCACCAGAAAGCGCTGTACAGTTTACAGAGCCCCGCCCCCCACGTGACCTTGTTTGATCCTTAGGACAACCCGTGAGGTATGACTTAATAGCATCATTTTATAATTGAGAAAATAAGGATCAAAGATTAGGTGACTGGACCCAATCACCCAGAAGGTGAAGTGTTGAATAATATTGAGGCAACCAAGTATGAAATGTGAAGTAAATAATATATCTAACACAGAATAAATAAATGTTCTCCAACTTAATGATGAAGCTTGGTGAGATTTATATTCTGGTCAGGCTGAGGCTATTTTAGGCAAACAGCTTACTATTTAGGCACCTCTGTGTACTTTTCCATCTGTGACTGGTTTGACAGCTGTTTGTTCATTCATTCATTCATTCATTCATTCATTCATTCAACAAATGTTTATTGATTGGCTGCTGTGTGAAACCCCAGAGGATGCCCACCAGAGCTTCGAAGGGGAGGCAGAAAGGGGAGGGATGCCAGAGAAGCTGCAGGACACCAGTGTGGCTGTTGAGAGTCTCCAAGAAGAACACCCACAGGCTGTTCAGGAAGGTGGGGAGGAGAGCTCCCCCCTCCCTGCCTTCCCCCCTCCCCCCTGGAGTGGTAAGAATCCTCTTCTGCTCTCTGTGACTCTGAGTCCCAGCTTCTAAAGCTGCGTTTTGCAATCTACTTTCTCGTGTTGGATTGTTTGAGGTTCAGCACAAAGATTCTACTCAGTTATGAGTTTGCACGTGCCTAGGGTTTGAGATTCAGTTGAGGAAAACAGTAGTCATTATTTCTTGTCATTCAGGGATAGCTGGGGACATTGGACTCTGGAATCAGTCCTGAGTCTAAATTCTGGTTCTGCCACTTGACATCTGTGTAACTGTTCAGTTACCTCTCCGTAAGACTCCATTCTCTCATCTGTACGTAGGTGATAATAAATCTTAAAGAGCTGTTGCAGATATTAAGTGGAATAATGGAAGTAAAGTGCTTAAGACATAGTAAGCAATCAATAGATTTCTCCCTGCAAAAGATCATCCTTAGGAACTTTGGAGTGGAAATAGGTTATGTGAAATTTTTAAGAAATCGTCTCTTTCTTTCTATTACCATCCAGGTATGTTAAAAGACACTTAAACCTTTTCGATTTTTTGGTATAGTTACCTTACCACTGTTTGCTATAATTTTGGTGTCCCTCCCCCACATTGGGTTGATGTATATATTTTTAAATCTATTTCAAAGATCTTACTTGGTTTTATGTAAATTATAATATATATCTTCAGGGTTAGAATTATTGCAGTTACCCAAGTAAGCATTTTGTATCTCTGGGGTGCCTACCTGGCTCAGGAGCGTGCAACTCCTGATCTCAGGGTTGTGGGTTTGAGCCCCATGTTGGGTGTAGAGATTACTAAAAATAAGTAAGCTTAAAAAAATTTTTGTGTATCTGATATTTGAAGCAGCATGGAAAGGCAGGGAAGAGCCTCCCAGTGACTTAAGTGGTAAAGATGTTTTGAGGAGTACATGCCGTTTGCACAGCTCTCTTTAATGTGTGTGGACGTAAAACATCATGGGTCTCGTTGAATGTTCTGGGGGCTAGAAGGCTGTTTGCCAAGTATGATTTCACACCTTGGAGAGGACAGATCCTCATCTGAAAGGTTTCACTCAGAGGACTCACTGACAGCCATGCCTCTTTGGGTAGCCTTAATCATAGCCTTCAAAAAAGAAATCATATGGTCATTATGTTTGGGTATATTTGGGACCAACTAGCTCTTTTGATTCAAAACCCTGAGAAAACTGAAACATTTTTTACAGAAACAGCAGAACAGATCCTTCCAGAAGCAACATGGTCCGTTAATATTGTTTTAGGACCAAGTAAGCGAAGTTATTTGGAAATCAATATTTAAACATTTTTATGAAGTGAGCCATATGTCAAGTAAAACGGGACAAAAGGAGTAGAATCGTAAAGAAGAAAATACAGAATTATCTGTTTATGGTGTTACTTCATATGTCTATTTCCCTCTAGGCAAAGTTTTTTATTATTGTTGATGTGATTCCTTTTATTCTCTTGTCAGTACCACCAGAGCAGGTAAGTAATAAATGATTCTGATTGTTGTTTTATACCCATATTGTACATCTTCCCCTGTAAATGTCTATTCATTTCGTGGATATGAAAGTGATAGAATAACATCAGTGAAAGTCTGATAAAGGAAAAAGAAAAAAACAAAACCAAAAAACATCCTCTCAATCTCCTAACACAACGACTGCTATTTCAGTGTTGATACTTCACTTCTGTGTAGTACTCATGGTGATTTCCTGCCCAGGCTCTGCGGTCAGGGGGGTAGAGAGCTTGCATCCCTCTTCCTCCTCTTAACAGTGGTTTGACCTATGCCAAATCGCTTCACTCTCCGTGCTCAGTTTCCTCACCTGCATAATAGAAATGATAATAATACCTATCTCTTGTGGTTAGCGTGAGGATTAACTGGAACAGTAAATGGAAAACTCTTGCATGGGGCTTGACATAGTGATTGCTCAATAAATGGTAGTTATTCGTGTGCTGCTACCATTATTTTCTCCTGCATTCCTTACCATAGCTCTGTAAAATTACAGAGTCAGTATTGATGTTATCTCTCATAAGAGAACTGAGGATCTGAGAGGGTAAATGACATTCACGGTTCTGGTCCAGTGGTGTTTTTTAAGACAAATGTGAAATGGTACATGTTTCTGCTTCTCAAGAGATCCCTTTTAAGGGACGAGTTCATTGCCTCCTGATGTGATGCAATGCAAAGTACAGTGTCACCTATGACTTACTTAACTACCTTGCCAAAAAGGTTTAACTGGAATGAATCATACCTTTCTATGACACCTCAAATTTACAGGGCATAGAAAGGGTAGAGGGGTCATATTAATGGTACTATGAAGAAAAACAGTCAAGCAAATCCATAATGTGGAACATTCTACAGTACAAACTGGCATGTCTTTTCAATGACTCAATGAAAATGCCACAAGGAAGGAAAAGGGAAAAGAGGTGGAACAGTTGGGGGATTCTTCTAGATTAAAAGAGACAAAACATGGGTGCCTGGGTGGCTCAGTCAGGTAAGCATCTGACTTCACAGGTCATGATCTCATGGTTTGTGAGTTCAAGCCCTACATGGGACTCTCTGCTCTCAGCACTGCTTCAGATCCTCTGTCCTCCTCTCTGCACCTCCCCTGCTTGCATGTTCTCTCTCTCTCAAAAATAAATAAACATCAAAAAAATAAAATGGGGGCTCCTGGGTGGCTCAGTCGGTTGCACATCTGACTTCGTCTCAGGTCATGATCTCACAGCTCGTGGGTTCGAGCCCCATGTCGGGCTCTGTGCTGACAGTCAGCTCAGAGCCTGGAGCCTGTTTCAGATTCTGTGGCTCCCTCTCTCTCTGACCCTCCCCTGCTCACGCTGTCTTTCTCTCTCTCTCAGAAATAAATAAAAATCATTTAAAATTTTTAAAAAATGAAATCTATAAAAATAAAATAAAATAAATAAAAGAGACAAAAGAAACAAAAGCAATGTAATGGTCTTTAATAGACTACTGATTTGAACCTAAAAGGAAATTAGAGAATCAAATATGTATGGAATATTTAGACAATATCAGGGAACTACTGCTAGTTTTATCAGGTGTGATAATGGTATATGGTTATTTTTTGAAGAAGCCTGTTGAAGGATTTAGGGGTAAATGGTATTGATGTCTGTCATTGTAAATGATATAGCAAAAATAAAGATAAAGTAAATGTGACAAATATCAATTCTTTTTTTTTTTTTTTAATTTCTAGGAGAGAGAGAGAGACAGCGTGAGCAGGGGAGGGTCAGAGAGAGAGGGAGCCACAGAATCTGAAACAGGCTCCAGGCTCTGAGCTGTCAGCACAGAGCCCGACGCGGGGCTCGGACCCACGAACCGTGAGATCATGACCTAAGCGAAAGTCGGACGTCCAACCAACTAAGCCACCCAGGCACCCCGACAAATATCAATTCTTGAATGTGAGTGGTATGGTGGGCATATGGGGATCCTTGCACTATTCTTTCTATTTTTATGCATGTTTGAAATTTTTCATAATAGGGGCGCCTGAGTGGCTCAGTTGGTTAAGAGTCCAACTTCAGCTCAGGTCATGATCTCATGGTTTGTGGGTTCGAGCCCCATGTCATGTTCTGTGCTGACAGCTCAGAGCCTGGAGCCTGTTTCAGATTCTGTACCTCCCTCTCTCTCTGACCCTCCCTTGTTTACACTCTGTCTCTGTCTCAAAAATAAAAGAAACATTTAAAAAAATCTTTCATAATAAAAAGGAAACAAATAAAGCAAAAAGAGAAAGCAGAAGCTGTAGGGGTGCCTGAGAGGCTCAGTCAGTTGAGCTTCCAACTCTTGATTTTGGCTCAGGTCATGATCTCATAGTTTGTGAGTTCAAGACCCACATTGGGGCTCCACACTGATAGCATGGAGCTTGCTTGGGATTCTCTCTCTCTCTCTCTCTCTCTCTCTTTCTGTCTCTCTCTCTCTCTCTCTGCCCCTCCCCCACTCACTCACATGTACTCTCTGTCTCTCTTTCTCAAAATAAATAAATAAGCTTAAAAAAAAGCAGAAGTATTAAAGTTATTCTGGGGTGCCTGGCTGGCTCAGTTGATAGAGCATGTAACTCTTGGTTTGTGGTTGTGGCTTCAAGTATCACATTAGGGGTAGATTTAAAGGAAGGAAGGAAGGGAGGGAGGGAGGGAAGGAGGGAAGGAAGGAAGGAAGGAAGGAAGGAAGGAAAGAAGGAAGGAAAGTTGTTTCAGAGAAAGCACAGTACCGTATCCAATGTCCCCTCAGTGACGGCAACATATTGCACACTCTGCCTTCACATCTTACACAAGTGGGAATTCCATGTATATTTCATAAGGAAATATGCAAAAATCCTCTATTAAAAACAAAACAAAACAAAAACACCTTATACTCCTAAGGAAAACCTTGCTAGCCATTCCTTTAGAGGGCCAAACCTGAATTATCTAGTTTGGGCACTATATAGTATTTAGATGTGCAATAAATAAACAATGGGATGGTTTCAATAATAGTATGTGCTTATAATATAAGCATATTGGAGTTCTATGCAAATTTTCTTTTTAAGAAGAGGATGGTTGATGATTTTAGAATAGATCAGTACATACACAGGGACACCTAAGAAAAACCTAAGAAAAATCTATAGAATTGGAATTCCCTATTTTGGGCTCTGGGCTCTCTAAGTCACTCATAACAAGTGAGCAAATTTGAGGAGAGTAAATGTAATCACCTCCAAATTCATAAAATCTGTCTTTCATTTTCAAACCAAGTTCAAAGGAATATCACAAGTTTTCATTTCATTCTCTAGCAGTTTCCAAAAATAACATCTTAAATATATACCTCTTAGACCAACCCACTACCCCAAGGATTTATTTTAAGCTAAGGCACAACTAGACCTAAATAAACTCTAAATATTGGAATGTAAAACTCCTAATCTCCCCACCTGTATTGCTCAAGGACACAGTGGTGCCAGGGAGTGTCCCAGAGCTGTGGATAAGTGGCAATCTTTGAGGGTTTCTGACTATAAAATCTTTATGTAATTATGTGAAAAAATCTGTTTTTACAGAAAAGTAATGGCTCTCAACCCTTGAATATAATAAAAATTTAGATCTCTAAGAAAAGGATAAATATCCCCCCAAATTGCCCAGTTCTAAATCTTTCCCCTAGAACAGACCTAAAAACCTGAGCTGATGCTGCAGAAAATGACTTTTTCAAACAAAAAGTGATTAAATAGTTTTATTGCTTCTGGGAATCCAATGTGCAAATCTTATAGGGGAAAATAATCATGTTAAGGAGACTAAACATGTTCACCAACATTTTCCACACTTGCCCATATTGTGATTGACAGATTTCCCAGAAAGGGTCTTCGTATTTTAAACTTCTTTGGAAATCCCAACCTGTCCACAGTCAGTTTTCTTTTAGATCTCTTCATTTAACACTTTCAAGAGGTTGGGCTAACCATCCATCTAAAGAGAAAGGGAATTCCGTGTAATAGACACAAATCCTCTGAAACGATCCTTCACCTGACAGTTTTCCAAACAATTTAAGTGAAAGTGTCACATACTTCGGCCATTCTGACTCACTCATTTAGAGAGGAACGTTTCTGGGCAAAATCCAGATGTTTTCTGACTTGTTTGTTCATGCTCTTTCGGAGGCTCTTGCCACGGTAATGATCAATCAACATGTGGTTACTCAGCTCCAAAAACTTGGCATTGGGCTAGAGCTGGAATAGGGCAAAAGTCCTCCCCTCCCTTTGCTTACGGTTTCTTAACTGATAGGAAAAATAGGAAATAGTATATAATTAAGGTTTAGCTGCATGTACTCTTCTAGTTTATTAACTCTGGAACAGCCAAAGAAAGTCTGAGGTCGCTGAATTGAGCCTTGAAAAATACATTAGAGTCAACTGATGATAGCTACCATTTATTGGGCACTTGGGCCATGCCAGGCACCTGGACTAAGCATTTTACAGGCATTTCTCACTTAACCTTCAAAAGAGCCTATGAAGGGAGTTTTGTTGTTTCAGTTTTACATAGGCAACCACAAAGGTTCAGCAGATTGAGGAACTTTCCAGAGGTCACTGCTAGTAAGAGGCAGTGCAGGTACAGAAACAGGTCTGCTCAGTCTCTTAAGTGCCATGAACCATGCTCGTCCCTTAGATGGAGGAGTAGGGAAGAATGAGGCAGTGGGAAAATGGGGCAAGGATATTCTCCAACTTTCAGCACAGGGTAGGAGACAAGCTGTGGTGTCTGATGGGTGTAACCTCAGTCACCAAGCCAGAGTGGTCATGCCCCACCATTTTCCTGTTTTTCCTCTTCACTAAGATCTAAAAAGACATCTCTAGGCGAGTAAGGTCAGGGATGAAGAAGGGGGATATAGGAATCTCCACTTCTATTCTTACAACTGTATTGGGCAAATATCTGTCACCACTGCACTGTAAGATTCAGGATTGCTTTCAATTCAGTGAGTTATTTAGGATGCAAGAGGTGTGTGTGTGTGTGTGTGTGTGTGTGTGTGTGTGTGTGTGTAGTAAATCTGGGTCCAGTCTAATGTACAATGTGGAATGGATATCAAAGACTCTGACACAGCCGAGATCCACAGAAAGCACTGCTGTGTAGACAGAACATGAGTATGCTTGCCTTCATAGATGCTACCTCTGGCTTCCGTGGCCTCTGTCCATTGCTCCATGTTTGCGGGGTAGACACGTAGATTCTGTAAATCTCCCCAGTCCACTTGGATTCTTCCAAGGAAAAGGGCTTTGTTCTGTTGCTAACTAGTTTCCTGATTTCCAAAACCTCATCTTGCATCTCTGGTTCTCAATTGGCTTGTTTGTCAACAGAACGGGGTACATCTCATGATCTCAGAGATCTTCCAATTTAGAATTCTGTAACTCTGATGTCAAGACTGGATTCCTTTCCACGCTGGGGGCTGGGGGTCACCTCAGGCCTCGCCCTCGGGTCACTCGTGCTTCCCCTGGGAACAGCAACACAGACTCCACATGCCCCTTGTCTACCTCTGGGTGGTGTAATCGTACATATGTGAATGATGGAACATCACAGGAGATGGGAAAAGGGAAAATAGTACCATTAAGGATAAGGATGTTTTTCTTTCCATACCTTAGTTAATTTTTATTGTGTGCCTATTAGGTACTAAGCATTGTTCTACACAGTTCTTTTTTTTTTTTTTAATGTTTTATTTATTTCTAGGAGAGAGAGAGAGAGAGAGACAGCGTGAGCGGGGGAGGGTCAGAGAGAGAGGGAGTCACAGACTGAAACAGGCTCCAGGCTCTGAGTTGGCCGTCAGCACAGAGCCCCACGCGGGGCTCAAACCCACGAACCGCGGGATCATGACCTAAGCGAAAGTCGCACGCTTAACCGACTAAGCCACCCAGGCGCCCCTGTTCTACACAGTTCTAAGCAGACATAGTTTCTGCTCTCACGGGACTTACATTCCCAGAGCTTCGGCATTAAACAGTGATTAATTAAAATAAGTGCAGAGAATTAAGAATTTGGAGCTGCTTCCCTATGCCTGCACTCTTCAATGGCTTCCTCCTGGTTTCTCTGACTCCTTTCTCTCCTTTCTGGCTTTTCTATCAAACTAATCTTCTTAAAATACCCCTTAGGCTAAAATGCCTCTAATGTCTTTCCCTGGTACCTTTTTATCCTGTAATGAAATCCAGGCTCCTTAGCTCCCTGTGAAGAAGTCCCTCTGCAAAGTTAAGGTAGCCACTTTTCATCCTTCTGTCATCCAATCACTTTTCTGAGTCCTTTAACCAAACTAGCCTGTCTTTGGGCTCCTCAATCACTTACTGGGGTTTTGTGTTTCTCTATATCTTTTTGTTCTTTTAAAGATTTAGTGGTTAGGGCTGCCTGGGTGGCTCAGTCTGTTAAGCGTTCGACTTCAGCTCAGGTCATGATCTCGCTGCTTGTGGGCTCGAGCCTCGCATCAGACTCTGTGCGGACAGCTCAGATCCCGGAGCCTGCTTCCGATTCTGTGTTTCCCTCTCTCTCTGCTCCTCTCTGGCTCACACTCTGTTGCTTTCTCTCAAAAATAAATAAACATTAAACATTTTTTTGAAGATTTAGTGGTTAGATTTAAAATGTCCTAAAGTAATGCGCACTTATTTTAAGAAGTAAAACAATACAGATATGAAATCCATTAGTAATTTCTTCATCCCCCTCCATTTCATTCTCTCTGACAGAGCACATTATTGTTTCTCTAAATTTAAAGAAAATCATACAAGTAATATAGAAAACATCCATACACTCTTTACCCAGATTCACTCATTTGTAACATTTTGGCACATTGGTTTTGTTCCTTCCCTCCCCTTCCCTCTCCACCTCTGCCCCCAACACACATATTGTTAATTTTTTTCTGAGTTATTTAAATAGTTTACACATATCATGCCTCTTTACCCCTTAATGTTCCAGTGTGTGTTTCCTAAAAACAAAAATATCCTCTGTATAATTATCAACGTAAGGAAGTTTAACATTGATAACAATACTTTTATCTAACTTCCATACTCTAATTTTTTCAATTGACCCAATTCTGTCTTTTACAATTTTTCTTTGCCCCATCCCGTACAGGATCTGGTCCAGGATCATATATTACATTTAGCTCTCCTGTTTCTTTAGTCTCTTTTAATCTGGAATCTCATTTTTCTTTGCCCTTCATGCCAGTGACATTTCTGAAGAATGAAGTCCAGTTTTGTTATTTTGTTTTTAATAATAAAATATTTTCTACTCTATGNAAGAAAGATTCTGAGTCTGATGTTTTCTCTCTTTTTATTATTATTATTATTATTTTTAAGTTTATTTACTTTTGAGACAGAGAGAGAGGGAGCATGGGTACAACAGGGGAGGGGGAGGGGCAGAGCGGAAGTGGGCTTTGTGCTGTCAGCTGTCAGCACAGAGCCCGATGGAAGGCTGGGACTCATGAACCCTAAGATCATGACCGGAGCCAAAATCTGAGTCGGCCTAACCAACTGAGCCACCCACGGGCCCCTCTCTCTAACTTTTAAAATGCCATTTCCATCCCTGGGAATGCCTCTTTATCCACCCAAGCCCTGCTTGTCCTTCTAGGAGTAGTTATAATCCCTTCTCCACTGGCCCTTGCTGGAGGCCAGAGAGTACCTCTTAGACTTCTTTACGTCACACACAGGGCAATTAATAAATATTTGTTGGTTAATTGATTTGTGGTGGAGACACGAGTACTGTCCTCTGCAAAGACAGACTTTTTCATGTAGGCTTAGCAAGTCAAGATTGCTATCTTTGCTGCCAATTGCTTCTGGGGTTTTGCAATTCTTGAGGTAAATTTTGGGTTCAAAACGATCCTTGGCTATACATTTGCTATACCATGGACCTGTGGGGAAACTTATGTTTCAAAAGTTTCTCAACTGGGGAGCCTGGGTGGCTCAGTTGGTTAAGCATTCGACTTCGGCTCAGGTCATGATCGGTTCGTGGGTTCGGGCCCCGCGTCGGGCTCTGTGCTGACTGCCAGCTCAGAGCCTGGAGCCTGTTTCAGATTCTGTACCTCCCCCTCTCTCTGACCCTCCCCTGCTCACGCTGTCTGTCTTTCTTTCTCTCAGAAGTAAATAAAAAACATTAAAAGAAATAAAAATAAAAAGTTTCTCAATAGATAATTAAGAGAGTGAAGTAAAAGTAATTTTTTCCTACTATTTCACTCCTCCCAAATTTTAGTAAACTGAAAAAGTGTAAAGTTAAAAAATGTTTTTAATGTTTATTTATTTTTGAGAGAGAGACAGAGTGTGAGCAGGGGAGGGGCAGAAAGAGGGGGAGACATAGAATCTGAAGCAGGCTCCAGGCTCTGAGCTGTCAGCACAGAGCCTGACTTGGGACTTAAGCTGTGAGATCATGACCTGAGCTCTGTCAGACGCTTAACTGACTTAACCACCCAGATGCCCCATGAGAAAGTGTTAAGTTTAAAAAAAGGTTTCAGGGACTAATGAACCAAAACAGACAGGTTGAATTGCAATCCAGTGTATTTCAGTATAGTCTGTCCTTATTGTATCAATGTTGAAGGAGGTTGGAGAAGGCTGGTTTATTTAAAGAAGAGGCTGTACAGAGGAGATTATAAATTGTAAATTGAGAGAATGCTTTCCTACTAAGCGCTATCAATTTGTCAATATCAAACAAACCTTTTTGCCCTTGCCTGAGAAAGCACTAGACTCTTATCAAGTCTTGGTAAATTTTGAAAATCACATGGTTGTTCAATGCCTCCATGTGGTAGAAAAAAATAATTTAGCTCTGTCCTAGCTGCCCGTGATAGTAACATTCAAGACTACTAAAGTCTAACAATGCTTAGGGTCCTTCAAAGGGATCAGTGTTTTTTTTTTTCCTTAAAAAAAAAACCTGCAGAAAAATGACCCAAATTGAAGATAAAAGACCCAGATCTCATTAGACTTCATGGAATTGACCCTTCTTTGAGAACCTTCCTTATCTTTCTGTGTAAGAAATGCATTTTTCAGGCAAAGGAGCATCATAAAAGAAAACAAGTGGACTGAAATCTGCAGTGAGTCCGTTTTTTCAGAAAGGCTTTCCAGAAATTCTTTTTAAATTCCAAACGTAAGATTTTTTTTCCTTTGACAGAAAAAGGAAATCCTTTCTATCCAGCCATAAGGTAAGTTGAAAAACCCTTATTAACAAGTGTTAATTTGTTTGACAGTTCTTTAGATATGAAACTGGCCAAAGAGAATGGTTGGCTTTATGAAGGAGGTGAAGTTCAGTTTAAGCGACAAGCCAAAAATAGGAGTACTCAAAAGTTCGATGGGTCTCTTTCTTTTAAATCAACTATATCATTTCACCTACTAGGGATCAGTCAGCACCTTGATCTTCAAGTGCTTCTACTTAAAAGTACTTGATACTCTAAAGATGGCTTGAAGAAGAGAGTTGGATTATTCTGAGAATCAGGAATAGGTATTAGTAAAAACTGAAGCCTACTTTCTTAAAGCTCAGGGATATCAGTGTTGCACTACTTGGGCTTCTGTGACTGGATGCATCTTTTAAATGTAAATTGAGCATTCCTTTCAAAGCATCCAATGTATATGTATGCATTTGCTTTTACTAGCTTAGTCAACCACAGAGCTGGGGGGAAGGGCAGAGGGATATTTTCGAGGCATACCTTTTGATTTCTTTAGAATAATATAGCATGAGAATGTATTACCTGTTTAAAATACATCCATAAATATGAAATAAATAAACAAGAAGGATTTTTCTCAGAATCAGGAGTAGGGAACTTTGGTGGTGGTCATTATTTGGTTTAAGTAAATGTTATCAAAGCAGTGATTCTTTAACTTGCTTCCATTTTTTCACTTTCCCAATTGTCTTGATTGTTAATATGTTCTTAAAAATATTACCTGACTTTTTTTAAGATTTTATTTTTAAGTAACTTCTACTCCCACATGGGGTTTAAACCTACAACCCCAAGATCAGGAGTCATGCACTCCACTGACTGAATCAGACAGGAGCCCCTAGAGTTCTTTTATATTTAATACACATATATTAAAAAAATATATTTATATATGCATTAAATAGATATATTTTAATGTTTATTTTTTAAAAATTTAATGTTTATTTATTTTTGAAAGCGAGAAAGAGAGATAAGGCACGAGTAGGGGAGGGGCAGAGTGAGAGAGAGACACAGAATCCGAAGTAGGCTCCAGGCTCTGAGCTGTCAGCACAGCTGACATGAGGCTCGAACTCACAAACCCTGAGATCATGACCTAAGTCAAGTTAGGTGCTTAACCAACTGAGCCACTCAGGAGCCCCATAATGTTTATTTATTTTTGAGAGATAGAGTTTGAGTGGGGGAGGGGCAGAGAGAGAGTGGGACAGAGGATCTAAACCAGACCACGTGGTGACAGCAGAGAACCCGATTTGGAGCTTGAACTCCCGAACCCGAACCTGAACCCGTGAGATCGTGACCTTAGACGAAGTTGAATGCTTAACCGACTGAACCACCCAGGTACCCCAATACACATTTTTAAATTCAGGCTTCCCCCTCTACTGCACCCCCCACACCAAATTTCCAGAACTGACAAAATCATCTGCAGGCAGCATGAGCCATAAGCCACAACTTTGCCACCGACCTACTGCATGACCTTGAACAAGACCTACAGGCTTTCTTTGTCTTAATGTCTTCATCTATAACATGAGGAATTTGAACTTGATTATATCTTAGGCCCCTTCTAGTAAATAATATTCTATGATTCCTTGACTCTTTCTCTTAGGAGGTTTTTTATATTTGTCATCAATTCTAAGTCATAAAGACTCAATGTCCTAACAAAATTCCTGAGAATTAGTATCAGGGTGGGATTATTAATAATTTACTTTGCATAACAGCTAACAAACCATCTTTATCATTGATATACATTTAATTCTTCTAACAACTCTGCCAGTCAGTAAGCACAGGTAGTCTTGTCCTTTACAGATGATGTAACAGGCTCAGAGAGGTCAATTTAACTCCTTAGGCCTTGTAATTCATAAGTAAGACTGAAAGGCTGCAGATGAAGTTTTAGTTTTTTATGATTCAGACAACTATATATTTAAAATAAGCTGATGTAATGATTAGTCTTTTGAGTGCAGTGAATTCTTTTCTAAACATTTTGGGGTTTTTAATTCCCCCTCAGTAGGTCATTCTCAAATCATAAAGCACTAACAGGGGTTAGAGATAAGGACTAGTACACAAAAGAGGGCTAGTATCCCTCTAGACTGGTGGTTAGGAAAACACTTCTCTTACAGAGAAGGAGCCCTTTGATTACATGATTTATTTCCCCAGGGTCCAACCCAAGCATCAACAATGAAACACAAACTATCATTTTCAGGGGTTTTTTTTGTTTTGTTTCCTTTTCTTTAAATATTATTATATTTAGTATCCAAGTATATGATATATGCAAACCAAAAATAAAGAAAAAATTCACCCACTGTCCTAGCCATATCGATAAATCAAGCCTTTTATTTTCTTGTCTTCTCTGCTAGCCCTCTTCTTTATACATATATGATTTTTTTACTGGTTGTACTCCATAGTGTGTACATGTATTTTAAAGTATCAGAAACTCAAATTTTTGTAAGAGGAAGTCTCAATTTTAATAACTTTTTTTGATTATTTTCTTCATCCCAACTCAGTTTATTTCACATTGGCTTATTGTTTTCTCCTGAATTTATATATTTTTCATCAGAACCACAAAACATATACAACCTGGCTCTAGAAAGATTTTTTGGGTTGGTTTTCAAATAACATACAGCAGGGAATGTCATTATAAAAATTATATATATTCTACCAGGACTCCTGAAACCGAACACTTCTGTGTGGGGATCTTTAAATATTTCTATGGATTTGAGTGACTGAGGGATAGCTGTCTGAAGGTAGGAGGCTGGAGGCTGAAATGATGACCTACAACGTCCCAACTTTTGGACTTCTTGATTCTATGAGAGTTCCCAGTAGATATAGGTTTCCTGGTAAGGATTAAGAAGCATGCACATATTACTTTATGAATCATGATAAAGTTGGAGTTTTAAAGTTGAGGGCTGGAAGAGCTTTAGGTGGGTGGTAAGAATGTTTGTTTTCCAGGTAAGTGGATATGCCATAAGCTTTATACCTTGTTGTGTTGCCCTATAGTAATTGAAGCCACCGTTGCCATGGAAAAGGATGGCAATTTGAATGAGATAATTTAGAATGGCTCATGAAAATCTGACTTGGCAGTCTCTTTAATGTACCAGACCGTATATATGTGGTATTGCGTATATATCTTCAGTTTCCTTCAACTGAAATGACAAGTCAGTGAGAAACTAATCATAATTTGATGGGTTAATCTCTTTGGGGAAGGGGTGGCTTAATCTTAAAAAAAATTAATCTTGGTAAAAATACTAAACATGGAATAGTTGAGAAGAATTACAGAGTGGTTATTCTAAAGATACCAAGATTAGTTGAATGGCATTTGTATCGTTAAAGCAGGTACTGGAGTCCCAAAACTTTTGATTTAAAATTTCCAAAAATCAAACTTTCTATTTAAAGTAAGCTGACACCAAAAATTCTAAATCCAGTTTAATTCAGTAGTAAAGGGTTTATTCCCAATGACTTCTCACATTTGTAAGCCCGTTACACGTTGGTTTTACCTGTCATGAATCCTTTGTATCACTTTCATAAACACCACCACTTTTTATGAAACGTGACTAGAAGAATATAAAATTGTACAATTGCACGTGCCTGAGCAGAAAACTCCTACTTTTGAGATTTTCCTCACAGGCGTGCCTAAACCGACCTGTGCTTTCAGCAGGTAAATTGCCAGAGGGAGAAGCCAGTGCCAGCTCAAAGGAAAACCCTGTTGTGGGATTTTTTTTCCCCTTAAACTGATCACTTTTTAGGGGGCGTTTCCCCTGCATTCTCTAGTCCAAAGTCCTTCCCACCAAATTACTACTTTCCCCACCAATCTGTCACCCCCCGCTTTCCCAAAGCCCTTATTGGAAAGAACTTCCTCTCGTGGCCACCCTATTCCATACAGTTTCCAGCGCCCCCCATCTCGGAACGGCTTCCCCTCTCCAACCCAGGATCCAGGTCCCCAAGCCACTTGAGAGAAAATTCCCACCCCTCGCCCCCTTCCCCGGCGTCCCGANGCCTCTCCCTTCCCCCACCCGGGCACCCCTTCCCCGCCTCCGTCCCCCTGTTTCGGCTTCCTCTCTTACTCCTCTCCGGCCTCCTCTCTTCCCGATCTCGCCGAACTCCACTCCTGGCCCCCGCTGTCTCTCTCTGGCCACCCAGCCTCCCCGNCCGCCGAGGCGCTCAGCGCCCCCGCCCTGCCCTCCTCCGGCTGCTCGGCATCTCCCCTCCCAGCCCTGAGGGGAGCCCCGGGGGGCGCGGGAGGGGCCGCTCGCTTTGCTTTGGATCATTTTCCCACCGCGTCCCCCCACTTGGGGCCAAAAATAAACAAGCCGCGTCCGATTTGCAAAAGCCTTAATGGGCCTGTAGACTTTGAAAAACGGGTGGAGGGCGGTGGGCAGCCGGGTGCACCCCTGGCCGAAGCCCTCCTGACAGCACCCGAGTTCCTTATTTACACTGACTGCGTGGTCTGTGTGTTTCTGTTTTGTTTCCCTCCCCCTGCAGGGGCTGTTTGCGGGGTGGGGTGGGGGGTTCGCTATGTCGGATGACGATTCGAGGGCCAGCACCAGCTCCTCCTCATCTTCGTCCTCTAACCAGCAAACCGAGAAAGAAACAAATACCCCCAAGAAGAAGGAGAGTAAAGTCAGCATGAGCAAAAACTCCAAACTGCTCTCTACCAGCGCCAAGAGGTACCGTACTCCACCCCCGTCCCCCCCAGGCTTCGTATTTTCCGAACCGTCTCTTGCTGCATTGGGTCGGCCTCCCAAGGAGGGGTAGCTTGAATGCTCCTCGTGGCTGGTGTGTTCTTAAAAATGAAAACAGGGCCTTGGAAGTTTTAATTATTTTACTCTTGCTTCTGTTTTTTTTCTTTTAATCGTTGTCCACGTGCAGCTCTTGTGGCTTGCCTCTCCCATTTCTTGCTGAAGTTTGTAAGAATCGTCATTACTTTTTTTAGTGACCCCCAAATCTGATTGCAAATTACTTGTCCTGTTAATCGCTAGCTTGTGACCCTTGTCAAGGCTGTCATCTTTCTTAATTACTAATACCTGCCCGGACAGTTCTAGCAAAATGAAATCTGTTACCATCTTGTCTCCTCACCTGTTGCACATAGGATCTTTTTTGAGTAGAGCTTTCCTCACAAGCTGCATAAGGAATAAATAACTCCTATTAATGGAGTAAAAAATCTAATAGGTGGAAACAGAGGTTTTTCAGATGGAATTTAAAGAGGTTCTTCTGATTGGGAGAGTTGAAGCAATAAATAATGTAAAATGTGTATTCTAGGTTATTTGGGGGATTCTTTTTTTTTTTCCTCTTCAAAAACTTCCAATTTGCCAAATTTCAGGGAGACTCGTTTTTTCCCATGCCATTTCCACTCTTACGCTGTAAAAATTTTTGGTTCTTTTTCCACACTGAATTCAAGCGGTGACTCTTTTTCTTTACTCTTTTCCTCTTATGTCTCTGGAAGAAGCTAGTTTTTTAGCTACGTTGAGCATCCTTCAATAATCTCTGATCCCCATGACCCTTAAATATAATTAAATATAATCTATAGCATATTCCTGGGAGCCCCCGTGCCGTTTCATAAATCCTGCTGCTCTCGGGTGGACAGTCATTAAACTTTAAAGCGGCAAACCAGAAAGATAGTAAGGAATACAAATGGTGGGTTAAATAGGGGGAGTCTTTCTTCAAGAACGTAAAATAAAATGGTATAGGAGTCTTTAGATCTTTCCACTGAGCAGTGAGCCCGCGGAACTCAGAGTTTGAAAGTTTGTTCTTTCTCCCAGAGAGCTGAAAAGTTTGTGAAGTGCTTTGGTGACCTAATCATGGGGGGATGAAAGAGTGACTTTAGCTTATTTTAAATAGTGTAGAGGTCGAGATTTAAATGGCAAGATTGCCTTAGCAAGGTTGTTCTTATTTTCAGAGTGGTGGCTTGATCGCGGCTCAGCATCCCAGGAGTCCTAACTGGCCCTCATTGATGAGCCTGTGCTGGTTCTCCCAGAACCTGTCATGTCCCCTGCCCACTTCGGATGGGGCTTTCCCTAATCTCCCCAAATCCCCACCCCTTTCCACCCCACCTCAGTAGCTGTGCTCCCTGATCCATGCTGGAGCAGCTTCTGACCTGACCTAAGGCAGGATATTTGCTTTAGGTCATTAGTATTCTCTGTGCACTAGGGTATCCCTGGCACACATGAATATATTTGGGGGTAAAGCACAGGTGTCAAATATAAAATAGTCTCCTTTGTGTCAGCAAATTACTGAAGTGTACTTTTCATTAGACACAACTTGTCTATTCTAAGGAAGTTAACTCTTTTTGGAAATGCCTGGGAAGAGTTAGTAGGAGTAAAACAAAAACGGGCCGGGAGGTGTGTGTGTGCAAAGCTACAAAGGGTGATTTTACCTGTAAAATTAACATCAGCTTTAGCTCCCTGGACGTCTTGCTGAAAGAATGACTATTAGTGTTAAAGCAGAGCTAAGATTAATAGTAGATGCAAAAAATGGAGAGGGGACAGTGTATTCAGGAAAAAAGAAGGGGGAAATTAATGTTAGTAGGACCCTATAGAAGCTGCTCTGTGAAATACGTGGACTTGGAAGGTGAGTGTGGCCTGTAGACTTGGAAGGGGCACTATACCAGGAGATAGAATAAAACCGAAGCCCGAGTTGGCAGACGTAAAGTTCCTTAACTACATATTGGATGGAAAGTGGTTTCATTTCTAGTCCACAGGTAGAGGAAATGCCCCCGCTGACAGTGGGCGGGACAAGAATTATTCTGTGGAACACATGTATGAGTTGCTCGTAACAAATCTTTTGCCAGTATTTTGGAAATGTTGTAAATGTTTGTTGTAGAGGTGAAGTGGATAAAGCTGTCTGGTATTATGCTTTTTAGGTATGAAAGAAGTAACTATTCAGTGAATATTTTATGGTAGAGGTAGGATGGGCAAGGAGAAGTGAAGTCAGTAGGTATGTTTATACAAGTTGTGTTTAGGTGGAGGGTATTTTTGTCTATATACATGGATCTTAACATAACAGTCATTCCAATAGATGCCGATAAAGAATCAGGAAACCGGGATTCCAAACTTTTAGTTTAACATACAATAATGAGTCAAACAGCAGGGGTGTTTGGGAACGTCTCAGAACTAAAATGCTTATTGGTAGCAAAAGAATTTAGCAGAACACAGATAAGTAGATGTCAGTAAAGACAGCAAACGCCTTCCTAAAGCTGACCAGATTTTTAGGGGGCAGGAAATGTCCTCCAGTAGGAAGGTTTAAAGAACGTCCCCAGTCACCACCCTTAATTTCTCTTTACTTACACGTGCAAAGAAACACTACCTACTAAAACCTATTCCCCATTGCATCTAGCCAGCCCAGAAAACCTTTAGAAAGAGAAAAGTTCTTATCCATTGTGAGTTTTGATCGCATTTAGAATGTGTGTTCACATTTTTTACTACTGTGCTGCCTCGTGAGATTCTTAAGTTGTAACATAGCTCTTTAGGGTTTTAGGTGATAGGAGCAAGAGAGGTTATAAAAATAGAAGGCACCATTTAGTAGATGGCAGACACTTAAAGGCTTCAAACTTTGTCGTATTAATTGATGCTCTAAGCACCTAGGTAAGCAGAAGACAAAGGCCAGGGCTCGGTGTGAACTGCCTGGTGGCGTCGGCCTAGGAGTGGGGGATGGGGCTCTTTGTGAAGTCGTGGGCTGGTGAGGAGATAGAGGGGGGGGCGGGGACGGAGGGGCCTGGGNGGGGGGTGGGGAGCCCTTCCCACCCACGCGGCGGCTTGCGTTCGTCGGTCCAGGGGAGAAGCAGTGCGGCGCAGAAGTGAATGTGTCCCGGCACATTCTAATGCAACTTAGAAAACGAGTCCGCAAGTGAGAAGTTGTACAATTATTTCCTAAATGGAAAACCCCGAGAAAAATAACTGCCTTAGTGTGCGAGGCAAGACTGGAACCGAAACATTTTAGAAGATTACACGAGACCCCGGACCGCCAGCTCACTGCGGTGGGAAAAAAAGTTTTTTTCTAACTACGGACCTGAAGCTTTTGATGTGTACTTTCCTCCTCCCTCAGTAGAAGAACCCAGTTAGCATGGCAGGGAGGCAGTTAGGTTTATCTGCCAGACCTGTGCGTTACCGGTGGGAGGCTACCAACGCCTTCATGTTTCTTGTGTTTCTCTCTCACTTCCCTGACTCCAGGATTCAGAAGGAACTGGCAGACATCACTTTAGACCCTCCACCTAACTGCAGGTGAGCTTCCGTTCACATTTTTTTTACTTTTGAAATTCTTCTAATCTTTATCTTGGTTTTGTTGTTGTTGTTGTTATTAAAACTTTCTGCTTACATTTTTTGGTTAATGCTTATTTTGGTGCTAACATCAAGTAACCGCTGAAATTGATTAACCTAAGAGTAATGTTTTGATGGGCCTCTGACAGTTTCAGGGCTATGCTGAAGAGAAGTAATGGGTTTATTTGGCGTGAATGCCTTTACATATATAAAACAGAACTGGGAAATGAATTTAAAGATGTACATTTGCCTAATCGAGGATTTTGGATATGTCATTAAGGGTGATGTAAAACCTTTTTAGATGTAAAACCTTTTTAGATACTCAGGTACCTTTTACGTTAGGAACTTGCTTGGCTATCTCAAATCTGTTATTCAAGGTCTCCATTAGGCTGATAGATAGCATAGAGTTAAATCACACAGTGGATCCTCAGACTTAATCATTGTATATATAAATTTTGTGTTGGACTTTGGCAGACCAATTCAGGAAATAATTTGTGGCTTTGATTAAAAAAAAACAGTTTGATATCAGCTTTTTGGAGCGTTTGTCAGTCACTTGATTTTATTTAGAATAGCCATTTTGCTGCTGTGGAGGTAGGGTGGAAGACTTGGAGTTTATTAAATCAACAGTGACATGAGGAAGGACTTATTATGTTGTAAGAGAGTTGTTTATTTAAGGGAGATTAATTCAGTTCTATTAGGCCCATAGTTTAAAAAATTAAGTATTATTTAATCTAATTCTTAGTTCTCAGGATTAGTACTGGAATGGGATGTGACATTTCAGTAGTGTTCTAAACTTAAAGGTAGAAATAGAAGTTACCAACAAGATATTCAGTGGCCATACACAGAGTTTAAAACAAGTATGTGGAGTTATTGAAGTTGAAAAACTAAATGGAATATTTTGCTTATTAATGCTGAACTTTCTAACGTTATGGTTAATGGATTAAATGGAAACTTTAAATTGCCATTTTGGTTACACATGTTCTTAATGTGGTCAGGTGTGGGATATTCTGTAGTAAAATCTTGTCCTGTTTGTAAGGAAAGTCGTGAGTTTGAAATTCTCTTAAACTGTTTTGTAACTGAACCACTTAATTATATTCTTAAGACTTTCTCTCATGGCTTTTAAGAATCTTTTCAGACAGTTGAGAAAGTGGAGAAATGGGTAAGGGTTAGGGCTGTGGCATTTTACTTTTTATTTTAGTGGAATCATTTTTCAAATTGAAGCCTAAAGTTCCCCTTGGTTGGTTGTGTTGAATCCTTGGGCATTCCGCATAGTCGATGTGTGCTGTGTAGGCACTGCTCCTGCTTGGTATTAGGTCTCTTCCAAGTGTATGGGTCTTTTGTGAGTGCAGACAACCTTAGCTGATGAAATTATAGTTTTGAAAGCATGATTTCAAAACTAATAACATTTATCAAAACATAATGGCTTTCTAAACAATTTGAAGGTTTTCATGGGATTCATAATTTTTTAAACAGGATGGGTACATGTTAGTAGTTCCATACCATTTTAGCTGAGTTCATATGTGGTTTGTGCTGCTGAACGTGTAGAACTTTTATCCTTAGAAAACCCTCCTAATTACCCTGTCAGGTGAGACATATGAGTGTCTCGGGGACTCTGCTGAAGCACCAAACTGGATGGCTGTTGGGTGGTTGGTTGTGGGCAGACAAACTTCGACGTACTTCAAACATTATGAAAAAAAAATTTTGTTGAATTTCAGGGAAGACACCAGGCAACTTTAATTTGTGAGAGAAAGTGTATTATGTTGGTGTTTAAGAATAAAGATGGCTTTATTTCCTGAAAAACTTTTTTAGAACGGCTGCTTAGGTTATATGAATTCCAGTTTCTCCTTTGTCTTGGCTTACTAGAGTTCCTAAATGTTACCCACTAGTCTCAATATTCAGCTAACTGAAATAAATTTGGTTTTATGTTTTTGTGTTGCTACCTTATGGGATTGAATTATTTAATTTTTTAATGTACATTATTTGAGATGATGGTAATTTAGTTTGGGGATACTTTTTGTAGTTAAAAATGCATGAATTAAATGACCTTGAGTGCATGCGTGTTTATTTTTAATAAATTTTTCCAATAATTCTCAGCATGAGAGCTCTCAGTAGCTTGGTTCTTCTGAAATTGTAATTTCATCAACTATAAATTATATTTTGAACGAGTTAAACAGTTGACTTTCAATTAATGTATGGGTGAGGGGCAGAAGGAGAGGGGGCCAGGAGGATTCGAAGCTGGCTTAGTGCTGACAGCAGAGGCTGGTGCGGGGCTGGAACTCACAGACTGTGAGATCTTGATTTGAGCGGAAATCAAAGATCAGATATGTAACTGACCGAGCCACCCAGGCGCTCCTTAATTAATGTATCTTATCTATTAATCCTTTATAGGACTGCCTTTCTTCAATTAGTATTCAGCCTGTGGTTTTAAATTTAAACCATATTTATTAAAATACAGCAGTTGGCAGAAAGTAACCTCTCAATATACAGTTGATTATTGCAGATCAGTGGAAGAATTGCTTCCCTTGAAGGTGCACTGCTCGCATTCCAGTAATTTTAGCACTTTACTTGGCAAACTTCAAAGTTACTGAACTTAAACTTGTGTGAAACGCAGTTGCTAAATATGTTGTAATGTGTGAGCACGTAAATTTAATCCTCAGTGTTGCATATTATGTCGTAGATTTTTTTTAGAACACAGTGCGGATTATATTCAGTGACCTTGTCAGAAGTATTTTAACTGAATATTTAAAAATTTCTCTGGATTGCTATATAAATCAAATTCTTCGGTACCTCTGAACTATTTGGTTGTTTGTATATATACAGATGAAATAATAGTCTCCCAACTTATGTAATGTGCATTTGGTTGGACTTTTTCCCCAGCATTTTGTCTGTTTAGGAGAAAAATACTGTCTTAACTACTGTAATAATTTCTTAAAGCATGCTCCATCTTGGATTGTAAAATTATACCTTTTTTTTTTTTTTTTTTAAGTTTTTACTTAAATGAAATTATACCTGTCAGATAGCTGGTGAACTCTGGGCCACTAGAGTCAGTTTTGCACCTGCTGTTTATAGCCTAGGGCTCAAGCTTTGCTGAATTGACTAGTTATAGCTATATAACTAATCTGTAGACATTAATGTCTGTAAACAATTTATCTATATATTATAAATGAAGTTTTGCCCAAGTCCTTTAAACTTCAGATTTTATTTAAGGAAATACTAGTATTTTGGGGCGCCTGGGTGGCTCAAGTCGGTTAAGCCGCCGACTTCGGCTCAGGTCACGATCTCACAGTTCGTGGGTTCGAGCCCTGCCTCGGGCTCTGTGCTGACAGACAGCTCAGAGCCTGGAGCCTGCTTCAGATTCTGTGTGTGTGTCTCTCTCTCTCTGACCCTCCCCCACTCACACCCTGTGTCTGTCTCTCTCAAAACTAAATAAACATTAAAAAAAACACAAGGAAATACTAGTATTTTGAGTAAACTATTTATACATCGACTTGAAACTTAAAAATTCAGATTGTTTTGGAGCTAGTATATTAGGATAAAATGTCTTCAAGAAGTCATCAGACATTTCAAACATGATTAAGAATAAAAAAATAAATTTTTGTTTTATAAGACTTTATTGCATTTTGATGATTATTTTGGTGTTTCTTAAATGTGTAAACCCAACTAAGTAGATTGTTTTTATTTTTCTGAGAGAACTATGTTATCAGATACAGTTTATTTTATTTTATTTTTTAATGTTTATTTTTGAGAGAGAGAGAGAGTGGGAGTGTGGGAGGGGCAGAGACAGAGGGAGACATAGAATGTGAGGCAGGCTTCAGGCTCTGAGCTGTCAGCACAGAGCCCAAAAGGGGCTTGGACTCAGGAAAGGTAAGATCATGACCTGACCCAAAGTCGGATGCTTCACTGACTGAGCCACCCAGGGGTCCCCAGGTGCAGTTGATTTTAAAGTTTTACAGCTAAACCTTACCTTTTAAAAGATAATTTAAAGGCTAAAGTGAAGAGCATTTAAAAAATATAATGCGATTGTTGGAAGAAGTTAACATTTTTTTAATCTTTTTTCTCCTTTCCTAAAACGACCGGCTATCTGACTTGCCAAACTCCTAGTATTGTAAAGTTCAAATGAGATTAGAGTTTTCTGTATGTGTTAGTTGGTGATACTGTTAGAGTTGCCCATTTAGCTGCTTTTAACAGCTTCTGTTTTTCTTATTATTAACATTGCCTCTTATTGCTTGTATTTTAAATGCAATTTTAAGCCAGTATGCAATAAGAGTGAATGAATGTGTTTGAGAAGTTGAGATGTAGAAATTGTGTAACAGAACATGAAAAACTCGCCTCACGATCTCTTCTGATGCTGCCCCTTTGCACACAGATGCTTCTAACTTGGGGCTTGCTTGCACTTTGTGTGTATTCTTCCATATAGTTTCTGAGAACGTACACTGTTGTATTTTTCTGGTTTTCCAAAGTCTGGAATTGGTGGTAATAATAATGAGATGTCAATTTAGAAATCCCAGGCTGTTAACCTTGGAATGAAAAGAGATCCTTTCTTTGCAATAGAACAGGCCTCTACATCTTGTCCAAGTTTAGCATGTTTTAAATGGTTGTTTGGATATAAGAAATGAGTTCCACAGAGGTCATCTTTTACAAAATCCTGTATCTCACCTGAAGAAATTTTTTATGTAGCTTTCATTCATCTGATGTTACTAAATGCATTAAAGATATAAACATGACCGGCATCTGAACGATACCGAGTTTCCTAAGTTTTCATTTGAAGAGTTACCAGTAAAGTGTGCTTTATGCCCGTAAAGGCAGTATTGAAAAGTAGTGAGAACCAGGAGACTGGAGTGTCAAGACAATCAAAATAGCCTCTGAACCAGGGTCAGGTTCCTGGAAATTAGATCATTAGCTGGGGCCTGAGAGGGTAGGTAGGAAGGAAATCTTTCCAGAAGTGAATTGCTTACTAAGGGAGTAGGAACTCGTGTGGCTGTTGTGTTTACTAAGAGACCCTGTGTCTGCATTGTAAAACTGTGCTGCTATTGTTGCTTAGAAAGCTAACCAGAACTACTGTATGACCTAGCACTCACACTCCCAGTTGAAACAGGATTGAAACTGAAAACAGGGAGTCACACAGATTCTTGTCAGTGTTCATAGCTGTTCGTAATAGCCCCAAAGGGGAAACAACCCAAGTCCCCATCAGTAGATGAGTAAATAAACAGAATGGGTTATTTACAATGGAATATTATTCAGCCATAAAAGAGAATGAAGTTCTGATATGTGGTACAGTATGAATGAACCTTGGGAATGTTATACTAAGTAAAATAAGCCAGACACGAAAGGACAAATACTGTGATTCCAGTTATATAAAAAACTTAGAATAGATAATTTCATAGAGGCAGAAGATGAGAGGTTTCCAAGGCTGGGGGCGGGGAGGAGAATGGGGAATTATTTCTTAATGGGCACGGAATTTTTGTTTGGGGTGATGAAAATTTTCAAAATCGTGGTGATGATTGTACAACATTGTGAATATAATTAATGGCTTTGAATTTTATACTTACAATGGTTAAAATGGCAAAATTTTTAAAAGTGTTTATTTTTGAGAGAGGGAGTGCAAGCAGAGGAGGGTTAGAGAGAGGGAGATAAAGGATCTGAAGCAGGCTCTGGGCTGATGGCAGAGAGCCCAATGTGGGCTCAAACTCACAAACTGTGAGATCATGACCTGAGCTAAAGTTGGACACTTAACCAACTGAGCCAGCCAGGCACCCCTAAAATGATAAATTTTACATTTTACCACAAAGGAGTTAGCAAAACCCCTATACCAGTGTTAAAATGTCTTTTGAGTGTTAAAAATTCTTACAGCTTCCAAGGCAACATTTCCATTTTTAGGGATTCTTGTGAAGGACACTAGTGTTAAATACTTGTCACAAACCTTGAGTCCCTGTTACAGATGAAAAACTGCCTTCAGGGAGTTCGTTGTGTGGTAAAGGTGGTAAGAAATGCATGTACAGATCTTGGATAACACTTGGAAACATGACTATTACGTGGGAAGTGGTAAATGCACACTACATGTTATGAAGGTTCAGAGCAGTGAGAGATTGCTTTGACCTGGGTGTGAGGCGTAGTATCTGAAGCACTTCGAGATATGGGCAAGCTTCATGGAAGAAAGGAGAAGCGGGATGGAAGGGTAGGAGGCGTCTGTAGCCAAGGAGAGGCCAAGAGGGCACTGTTGGGCAAGAGTGAGACCTACAGCTGGAGAGTGAGAGTGGGAGAACGAGCAGTAAGAGATAAAGTTTGTGTTCCTCAGTGTCAGGCTGAGCTTTCAATATCGTATACTTACTGGAGAGTCATTGAAACCCTTTCGGGCTGGAAATAATCCGGTTAGAGCTGAGTGTCTGGATAGAGACAAAGCAAGGATTGGGTGGAGTTGGGTGGGAACCGGAGACTTGAGAAAGCTGCAGTAGTCCTGGAGGGAGAGCAGGTTAGCAGGGGGGCTGGCAGCAGCATCGAGTGGAGAGGAGAGCCAGCTGCAAAACAGTAGAATCTAGAGAACTTGGTCGCTGATTTAGAGATGTAGGGCTTGAAAGGAGTCAGAGCTGCTTTGGGTATTGGGGAAAATTGTGGCACCATTAATGGCAGTCAGTAAGGCAGGAAGATGAACTGGTTTGAGAAAGCAGAGGGATTAGCTAGATCCTCCTTCCAAGGCTTAAATATTTGTCTTGTTGACCGAATACAATGCTTAGTGTATTGCTACCACTTAGTAGGCTCAGTAAATATTTGCAATGTGATCATATATGTAAGTTTATTATTAGTCAGTCACTGAACTCTCACATCTACCTGGTCTAAGATTAGATTAGACAAATGGATTATAAACTTCTTAAAAGGCAGGGAGATGATTTTTCTCTTTGATTCTGATCTTACGTGTTTTTCGCCCAACTTTTTTAGTTTGAAGAATTTCAAAGCTACAGAAAAGCTGAAAGAACAATACAGGGATACCCATTCTTTAACTCCTCAGCCGTTTAAATTTCATAACCTTTGCTTTGTCTCTCTTTTTAAAATGTCTGTATATTTATTTCGCAGAACCTTTTGGGAGTGTGCTGCAGGCATCATGACACATCCGTGTGTTTAGGGTACATGCGTTGAGCCTGCGGTGGGCTGGCAGGGATGCTGAGGCTGGAACTGGCTTTGGGAGTACACGTTAGATCCGAAAGTATGGATGATGGTCGAAGTGTGCCTGACCGCCGAGGGGAAGAGAATTGAGAATTGTGCTCTCAGGGATGTCCACAAAGAAAGGATGAAGGAAAATAACAAGGATCTGGAGAAAAAAGAAGCAACGGAGGAAGTGAGCTGCAAGCTCTAGGGGAGGTCAAGGAAGTTTTTTTCATTAGCCTTTAAAGTGTAAAAGTTAAGAGTGTGCTCTGTAGGCTGAGAAGAAGTAGAGAGGAAAAAAAAGTGAAAATGGCAAGAAGGGAGATACTGTAATGTTTTTAACATGATTGTAGAGAAGGTGATAGAGTACAGAACTGAGATCGTAAGTGGGGAGCGTATATTTAGAAAGGGTGAAAGCCTGGAACTTTATGATAGAGTGACAGTTTCTAGAGGAGTGGAAGCATTTTTTGTTCTTGAGTAACACTCCAGCTACTTGTGTAGAACAGAAAGAAGCACTGTCTGTCCCCAGTGTTCTTTGGTTCTTTCTGGGTAGACTTTAAGTTCCTTGAGAGCAGGAATTATGTCTTTGCCCTCCCTACCTTGCCCAAGAAAGAGTAGATAAACAGTACATATTTGTTAAATTAAAACACAGACACAAAAACCTAATTTGAGTCTGAAGGCTTAATGGAATGTCTTCATTACCCTCTTCAGAAAATAATGGAAAGAGCTGTGGAAATTGCTGTCACATTTTACAGCTGTCTGTTGCTGGCAGTCTTTCTGAGTTGGCACCCAAGCAGTTTTGGCAATTTTTACCTTCTCAGAATCACAGAGGAGCTCTAGAGCACAGTGTTCTACAAAAGACAGGATCGGTGCTGTGGGCTAGATTGAGAAGAGGTATAAAGACAATACTAGTACCTTTGATTACTGTGTTTTGACTTGATAAAATTAGTGTTTGCCAACAAGTGAGCATGGGTTTAGGGGTGCTAAGTAATTTGGACTTCCTAGTGATGTTCCCCCAAATCCTAAAGCTATTCCAGATAGTCAGTTATGTTAGAGATGCTGGCACCCTCCTGAGACATCTGACACATTCCCCATCATCAGTGGAGTGAAACAGGGTTTCATAATAAGCCCATTCTTATTCAGCCTCTCTTAATGCAGCCGTGCTGTAAAGTGAAACAAAAGACCTAGTAACTGGTGTCAGAATATGCCTCTAATCCTCTGGGAAACTTCCTATTCTACGGGCTAAGAAGCTCATCAAAGCTCTTTGCTTGAAAATTGTAATCCAGAAATTGCTGTATGCTCATGGCTTTTTCTTGAAACATATATGCAAGTGATTATGAATTACTTTGTAGAGTCCATGCTGCACTGCACTGCATAGACGATAAACCTGTGGAAGGCCAAGGTGATGTCTCAGCCCCCTCAGGAAAGACTTAGGAAGCCAACATTTTCATATGCAGAACATAATTGAAAGTTGTCACAGGGTTTTGTTACTTGGGGCAGTATACTTACTATTCACTAACATGTCAATTTGCAAAGTAGTCAAAAACAATTCTGTCTGCTTTCTTTCTTTCTGTTTTTTTTTTTTTTTTTTTTTCCTGTCTCCTTTCTAAAGAACCTGAATGGGACAGAGGGAAATGCCAGGCCAAAATAAAGGGACTGTATTAAGTTCTTAAATAGCATTCAACATTGCATTTGCTACAGGTGTCACATCTGACTTACCGCTAGTACTGACTTGTATCAGCGTTAAATTTTATTTTTTATTTTTAAATTTTTATTAAAGTTTTTTATTTTTTTATTATTATTTTTTTAATGTTTTACTTATTTCTAGGGGAGAGAGAGAGAGACAGCGTGAGCAGGGGAGGGTCAGAGAGAGAGGGAGTCACAGACTGAAACAGGCACCAGCCTCTGAGCTGGCAGTCACCACAGAGCCCGACGCGGGGCTCTGACCCACGAACCACGAGATCATGACCCAAGCGAAAGTCGGACGCTTAACCGACTAAGCCACCCAGGCGCCCCTATTAAAGTTTTTTAAATGTTTATTTTTGAGAGAGAGAGAGAGAGACAGACAGACAGACAGACAGACAGAGTGTGAGCAGGGTAGGGGCAGAGAGAGAAGGAGACACAGAATCGGAAACAGGCTCCAGGCTCTGAGCCATCAGTCCAGAGCCCGACGTGGAGCTTGAACTCATGAACAGTGAGATCATGACCTGAGCTGAAGTTGGATGCTAACCTGACTGGGCCACCCAGGTGCCCTTTTTATTTTTTAAAGTTTATTTTTGAGAGAGCATGAGTGGGGGAGGAACAGAGAGCCAGGGAAAGAGAATTCCAAGTAGGCTCCTTACTGTCAGCACAGAACCCAATGCTGGGCTCAAACCCATGAACCGTGAGATCATGACCTGAGCCAAAGCTGGATGCTTAACCGACTGAGTCACCCAGGTGCCCCTGAATTTTAAATAGTAATAATTAATGGAGGCTCAGTAGGGTCTAGCAGTAGTAAAATGATGATCATTATGTGTAATACCAGAACACTGGGTATTTGTATCTGTTTTAATTGATAGGTGGAAAATTGATGTGGGATAGATCTTAATAAGTTCTGTAGGAAAAGACATAGAAGCACGTTTTCAGATAGCGCCAGAAAAGTTTAGAATGATTTTACTTAGAGAAAAGTTTTAGATAGGATATAGGTCAAAAGGTCAAGATTGGGGTGCGTGGATGGCTCAGTTGGTTGAGAGTCTGACTCTGGATTTCAGCTCAGGGTCATGATCCCAGGGTCATGGGATTGACCCCTGCGTTGGGTTCCTCAGTGAATGTGGAGCCTGCTTAAGATTCTTTCTCTCTCTCCCTCTGCCCCTCTCCCCTGCTTACGCACTCTCTCTCTCTCTCTCAAATAAAATAGTCGGGTTCCTCCCTGAGTGTGGAGCCTGCTTAAGACTTTTTCTCTCTCTCCCTCTGCCCTTCTCCCTTGCTCTCTCTCTCTCTATTTCCCTCAAATAAAAAAATATCCAAGATTATAATTAGGAAGCAATGTTTTACAAGAGTGACAACAGCCCGAATAAATCAAATCATATTCATTTAAAATTGTAGAGTCCTGCTACGCAGATAACTAAAACAGACCTGGCCTCTGACTTGTGGAATTTGAGTTTTATCTTATTTTTTTCTTACTTAATGTTTAATTTTGAGAGAGAGAGACAGAGCACGAGTAGAGGAAGGGCAGAGAGAGGGAGACACAGAATGTGAAGCAGACTTCAGGCTCTGAGCTGTCAGCAGACAGCCTGACATGGGTCTCAAACCCACGGACTGTGAGATCATGATCTGAACCGAAGTCGGATGCTCAACTGACTGAGATACTCAGGTGCCCTTACTTACTTATTTTAAAAATCTCTTCCTGTAATATACAAGAAACATAGGAGACTCGAAGAATGCCCAAGAAAGTGTTGGTAGTGTAGGGGAAATTCATGGCAACGAGCCTTTCCAGTCTCCCAGGGAAAGAAGGGGTTGAGAGCACACAGTATCACTAGGCTCCTGGTGAACCCAGTGCTGGGGCCACGCGTGGCCTAGTTCTCCACCGAGTTTGGGCAGTACTGATTGTCTGGGTCCTGCTCCTACTCCTATACCTGGCCTCCAGTTTCCAGAATAGCCTCTTCTTTAGTTCTGTGGCGTTTTCACTCAGGGGAGAAGGCAGAACCCTGTTGTGGTGTCAGAGTTTGGGTGGAGTTGTCATCCTATAGGTTGGCGAGGGGAGATCTCCTTAGTACCTTGCCATTTGCTTTCCATCTATGGTGCTTAGAGCCTCAAGACTGGGGCTCCTGGGTGGCTCAGTTGGTTGAGCATCCAACTCTTTGATTTTGGCTCAGAACATAATCTCAGAGTTCATGAAATGTAACCCTTCGTTGGGCATTGTGCTGATCTGTAAAGTCTCCTTGGCCTTCTTTCTCCCTCTCTCTGTCCCTCCCCGACTTGTGCACTCTAAATAAACATTAAAAAAGTAAAAAAGAACCTAAAATGTCGAGGAGTCTCAGGGTCTCTCGAGGGCTTGTCTGAACCCTGACTGGCCATGGGGATTTCTGAGGGCTGTCCTGCTTCTTCTTGGAGAACACCTCTCCCTCTGGCTCTAGGATGGCATCTGGTTCTCAAGGGAAAACTGGATACCCAGAGGCATGTCCAGTCCAGAAGATGAAATTGCCTCTAGGGGCAGAACAGGCTTGTGGGGGAAGATTTGACTTGGGGGCTTCAGTCTCAAATGCTTCACTCAGCTGTTTCACCACTGGGCTTGGGGGCTCTCTGCTGCTGGTCCTATGCCGAGGGTAGGAGAGCAGGGATCTGAGCCTTAAACCTGATTAGGACCTTCCAGCTGCTCCCCTTTTGGTGGGTTTGGTTGTGGAGAGCTCTCCGCCTGCATGGGAGTGTGTAAATGGGAATCTGCTGCCAGGGCCAGAAGCTTGTGCATGGAGGTCGTGCTTCAGTGACTGGGGTGCTTTTTGCAGAGCCCAGACTGGGGCGAGGAGGGGATGCTGGGCCCCAGCTCCTCTTTTGGGTGCACAGTGGCTGGAGCCTCATCTCCCCATGCTGAATTTCAAACCTCCCCGAAACCTGAATTTTAGTACAGATAGTGACCAGGTAGAAGGATAGGTAACTACAAGTTGAATCAGCTTGTAAGAGAGAAGTTAACAGTGCAGTGATGGGGAATAGTGGGGTAGGGAAGGTTACTTGGAGAAGGTTTTAAAAACACATTTAGGCAAAGACCTAAAAAATGAGAAGGAAGGAGGAGGAGTCCTTGTGAAAAGTGCAGGAAGAACATCCCAGACTGAGGGAGGCACGAACACGGAGGCCCTGAAGTAGGGAGAACCACGTGATGCAGGGTGATGCAGGGCCGTGTAGACCCAGGTAGAGAGTTTGGATTTTCATTCTGAGAACAATGGGAAGCCATTCCAGGTTGTGAAGCAAGGAAGTGACATTATTTCAATAGTGATTTACAAGTCTTTCCTACCCTACTTGCTGTGTGGAAGATAACTGGGGAGCAAGGCACAAGTGGAAGAAAGGAGACCAGGAAGGAGGGTTTTGGTGTATTGTAGGCAACTGGTGATGGCAATTAGTATTAAGATGGTGGCAGTGAAGATGGGATTCGAACACCTGGACCTTTTGATGGATTGCATGTGGGAGATGAGAGAAAGGACCAAGAATGGCTCCAAATTTCTGTGGTCTTAGATGATGGCCACATTTTACTGACAGGGACAAGACTAGGATAGGATTTCTGTGTATGTGTTTTGGGATGAGGACAGCATAGAAAATGAGTCTTTGGGGCGCATGGGTGGCTCTGTTGGTTAAATGTCTGACTCTTGATCTCCACTCAGGTCATGATCTCCGGGTTTGTGGGTTCAAAGCCCTGCATTGGGCTCTGCGGACAACACAGAGCCTGCTTGGAATTCTGTCTCCCCCTCTCTTCCCCTCCCCCACTCAATTTCTCTGTCTCTTGCTCTCAAAATAAATAAACTTTAAAAAAATATGTTCTAGGGGCGCCTGGGTGGCTTAGTCGGTTGAGCATCCGACTTTCACTCGGGTCATGATCTCGCGGTTCATGGGTTCGAGCCCCGCATCGGGCTCTGTGCTGACTGCCAGCTCAGAGCCTGGAGCCTGTTTCGGAGTCTGTGTCTCCCTCTCTCTCTGACCCTCCCCTGCTCACGCTCTCTCTCTCTCTCTCCTAGAAATAAATAAAAATATTAAAAAAAAATATATGTTCTAGGGGTGCCTAGGTGTCTCAGTTGGTTAAGCGTCCGACTTTGGCTCAGGCCATGATCTCGCGGTTCGCAGGTTCGAGCCCCGCGTCAGGCTCTGTGCTGACAGCTAGCTCAGAACCTAGAGCCTGTTTTGGATTCTGTGTCTCCCTCTCTCTCTGACCCTTCCCTGCTCACTCTGTCTCTCTCTCTGAGAAATAAATTTAAAACAAAACAAAAATGTGTTCTGACATTTCTGGGGGGAAAAATGAGTCCTTCTTTGTGGATATGTTAGGTTTCAGATAGATATCAATGAGGCATCCAAGTGAAGGTGTCAGAAGTCAGAAATAAATAATTGGAACTCCGAGGAATATTTTGAACTCAAGGTAGACCCATAAGCTTGGGCTACATGTACATTTGGGAGATGTTCAATATATAGACGCCCTTATCTGGGGAAAGCCTCAGACTCACCTAGAGAAGAAAGGTGTAGTGAGGAGAGGGGCCAGGATGCAGACTTGAACCTGTAGCATTTAGAGGTTGTATGGTCTGAAGGAGAGGCCAGCAAAGGGGACTGAGGGCAGGAAGATCAAGAGAATAGTGTCAGAAAGCAGCAAGTGGAAAGCATTTTGAGATGAATGGCCATCAGCTCTGAATAACACTGTGAGGTGGGGAAAGGTTAGCAAGTAACCTCTGGATTATACAATTTCAAACTTTTTGGTGATCTTTACAAGAGAGGTGATACAAAAGGGGATGATTTTCAAGAAGGAAAAGATGTTTATTTGTGTTACTCTTTCCAATTCGAAGATTTCATGGTGTTTATTCAGGGGAGGTGATTAGAATTATCAGATTTTTATACTTGAGGACAGAACTTTTTAACATCATGTAGTTACTTTTCTTGGGAGAGTCTCTCTCAATTTTAGTGGATTTTCAAAGGATTTTTGGGAGGTTTCCTCTCCCTATCCCACAAGAAAAAAGTTCTGTTTTAGTAGCTTCAAGTCCCTTGTGATCTTTATGGCTTACGTTGTAGTATGGATATCATATGTAAGTGCTGGGTCTGAATGTCACATGTTGATGAATACCTTTAGCAGGGCTTATTTTGAAAATATTAGGGAATAGATTAATTGGAAATTGCTGCTGCTATCCTTAAAAAATTTTTTACACGCTTTGATTTGTGTAGACCTTTTGTATTCACACTTGTGAGTGCATGAGAATGAGTAGGTAAATGTGTTTACTTTTAACACTGTAAATTATTCATCATATTCAAGTTTTCATCCTTTTAAGACTGGCACTTTTGTTCAAGCTTTACCTTGAAGTTACTTGGAAATCTTAAAGGATCACCATGTAAGCATCCTCCTTCCATTTCCCAATCACATTTCATTTAATAATTTGTTTCATATTATCCATGCAGTGTTGGTCCTGGGTAACATGATAATTAAAATTGTCCCTTTTTCTGAGAGTGGCCTTCTCAAGACACAGACTTGTAAATTACACATAGGAAGCCAGGGACAGTAGGACACCTAGAGTTGTTGAATGTGGGTAGTAATAGTTTCATATAAGAAAATGTCACACGATGGAAATGTTTATCTTAGTACCTCTCATTGGAACAGTATGTGTACTTAGTAGCTTGTGTGTAAAAATTCAGATGGCCAGGTTCCCATTTACATTTGGGTGTGAGGGGTTTGGGGAGGTGATAACGGCAGACATTCTAAGTGGTCTAGTTCTGGTGTCTTTTTAATCATGTCACCACAAAATTATCAGTTAAGTACTTATTACGTTTTTAGTCTTAAAAACATAGTATATTTCATTGACATTAGCTGTGTTCTTCAGGTTATGATAGATACTTTTCACATTTTCTAACCATGAGAGGTTACCTTCTAGTATGCCTTTATAGTAAATGAGTATTTGGAGGAGAAATTATTGATGGTATGTCTTATTCAAATAACTTTGACAAATTTCTAAATTAAAATTGATGATATAGAGAAATGGTTTTTATTTGTAGAACATGAAGTTTCAGGCTCAGATCCTGGTGCTGGAGGTCACTGGGCAAGATGAAGGCAGCCAGGTTGTGCTGCTTGCGTAGGTCAGTGACTGAGACTGTCTTATAAGGGGGTGCAGAGTTCTGGGAGCATTGACAATAGACTTAAGAAATTTTCAGGATTGGGAGATACTCTTACAGTTCAGATTATTAGTTGGGATCAGCAAAGCGTTCGGCACTGCCAGAGGGAAGCACGTGGTTACAGGTGGCGCCGCAAGTGCTCGGCTACATAGGAACTTTGTTCCCCAAATAATTTAGATCTCTCCTACACACAGTCCTTCCTCCTCTGTGGGAATACATCTCAGTTTCTGAAGGTAATTTATTGGAATTGGCTTTATAAAATTTTATTTCTTAGTAGACTTTGTGAGAGCACATTTATCCTAAAGAAAAAGAGATGTTGAATTGGTATACATCAAAGACTGTAAAAGAAAACATTTGTTTTATAACAAGCACCCACGAGGATATTTTTATAAACATGAAAGATAACTTTCCTCTAACCTAAGTAAATATTTCAAAACAAATGTATGTTAAGTGATTATAGTAATGTGTGAGCAGAGACTAGCAATAAAGATAGCAGTATCCTGTATTACTTAACAGTATATGATACTTCTTTGGCTTTGGTCCTTTTTCTGAGTAATTGTACTGTGAAAGTCCTTAGGATGCATAGGTTCATTTTTCAGCTCGACTGGTAGCCTCCCCAGAAAATGTTTCTTCTCTGTAGTTTAGTATCCTGAGATGTTTTCACATCTGAAGTGTTTATTACATAGTAAACATTGTCCAGTGATAGAGACCAGTCCTAAAATACACCATATGCTGAGGACACAATTCTTGTTAGAACTGAAATTTGAAACTATTGTCTATTTTTTCTGGCCCATACTGCTAGATTCTGTAGAGGTGCAGGCGTTTCTACTACTACTTTTACTGTAGCAATTTTACATTTATATATTATAGTACCTGCAAGTACTATAAAACACTATGATTGTGGGGAGTGGAGAAAAAAATTATTAAGATCTTGGAGTCTAAAAGTTTGTGATGGAAATTTTGTAGCTAAATGGATTGGCTGCTCCCTTCTCTGTACTCTTCTCTGTGTCCTAATTATTATGTGGGGTGTATTGATAAACAAATTTTTATCCATTTTCCATTCTGGTGCTAGATTACTGCTGTGTTCTCTTTTTCCAGAGCCATTCTTGAAACCTTTCTACATGGGTGTTTGTTATGGTGCAGCTCTCCCTACTTTCCAAAGACTTACAGTGCTCAGTCTTTTCAGTAGCCCTCCACAACGGCTGTCTCCAGCTCTGCTTCTCTGATCTCTGGCAAGTCTCTATCCACTGTAGGGTGTGGTTTGCAGATGATAACATTTACACGTTGTCATTTGACCTGGAGATTCATTAAAAGAAAAAAAAAATGCTATCTTGTTTAAGGGGGTAAGTCAAATCTCAGGATAGCTAATGACATTACTGTAGGCTTAATTTGCATTTTCCTTTCTGGATAAAATCTTTGTCAGTTCACTGTTGCATTTCTGGCTTCGTTCACTTGCATTTCTTCTGGACATACTCACCTGAGTCAAAAAACAGATAGTTCGTGGACACTTGACTTTTTGAGGGAGAGATACAAATGGGTGCATCCAGACTGTATCTGTAAATTGTTACTGGCCTAACTTTGAAAGTATGATTCAGTCCATAACAGGTATTTATTACTGAGTCTCGTAGACTAGTAATTATGTTCCTTGAATGAGTTTTTAAAATCTATAACCTACTGAACACATTATTTGCATCGTGGAATTGTCTGTACTTAATAACAACAGATTTTTGTTTGTTCCAGTTAAGTCTTAGTACTAGTTTTGCAAGTGTATTGAGGCCTGGCAGGGTTATCTGTGATTCAGCTGCAGTGGGCGGGGCAGTCTCCTACCTGCTCCCTCTGTGTTCTCTGCCTGTTTTACTGGGAGCCAGGCTGAGTAGTACACATCATTGAGCACACTGCCAGTACTTCTGTCTCTGCCTGACCTGGTCTGTTCCGTTGTATAGCCCTTTGACTTAAGATAGTTGTAACCAGCTGCTCCTCACCTTATTCAGTTGTTCATTCTAACATTTACTGAGCATTTCCTGTTGTGCCAGGTCCTGAAGATAGAGCAGTAAAAAGGGTAGTGTCCCTTTCCTAATTGAGCTTACATTCATATGGGGGGAGGGACAATTTAAAAATGTACAAAAGTTGGAGTGCCCGAGTGGCTCAGTTGGTTAAGCGTCTGACTTCAGCTCAAGTCATGATCTTGAGGTTTGTGTGTTCAAGCCTCGTGTTGGGCTCTGTGCTGACAGAGCCTGGAGCCTGCTTTGGATTCTCTTTATCCTTCTCTCTCTCAGCCCCTGCCCCACTCATGCTTTGTCTCTCTCTTAAAAATAAAATAAATACTGGGGCGCCTGAGTGGCTCAGTTGATTGAGCGTCTGACTTCGGCTCAGGTCATGATCTCATGGCTTGTGGGTTTGAGCCCCGCATTGGGCTCTGTGCTGACAGTTGGCTCAGAGCCTGGAGCCTGCTTCGGATTCTGTGTCTCCCTCTCTCTCTGACTCTCCCCTGCTCACACTGTCTCTCTCTCTCTCTCTCAGAAATAAATTTAAAAAAAATAAATACTAAAAAAAATGTACAAAAGTAGTTTCAGATAACAGTACTAAGGAATTAAAATGAGGTAATGACAAGTGAGTGAGCAGGCAGATTGGATCACTGTTATCCATTTTAGGGAGATGGCCATAAATGATGACAAGGATCTAGGCTTGAGAAAAGCATTTTAGGCAGAAAGGCAGAAAATAGGTGCCTCATGGGAAGGCCAGTGTGGCTGGAAGTTGTGAGTAAGGATGAGAGTGGTAGGAGATGAGGTAGGCAGGAGTCCGATGTTATTAATTTCAGTAGAAAGCCACTGGAAAGTTTTAAGTAGAGGAATGATATACCACCACACTTAGCCTATACTTGAGTATTTCACATAAAACTTCCAACTTGTAAAAAGTTTTTGGAGATATCCTTTGTAAATATCTTCTTTTTTTAATGGACAGATTTACTGACGTTTTCTTGTGTACAGTTTTTTTTATGTCTGGATATGTTTTCATACTTATGTCTAGATATTTGTATCTATTTTATCTAGAAATTTTATAAAAATTAGAGACCTGCTACCCAAAATTTGTGTCTAAGCCTGTGAAGGGAAGTATAACAGTACTTAGCTTGTCTTGATGTAACGGTTGGGTGAGAGTATGAATGCTTTTAAGGCACGCGTAGCGTTCAAAGCCAACAAAAGCAGCTTGTTAGTGTCATTGTCCACTTGAAGTGAAGATAGCCTGAGTCGGCCAGTGTGGAAGCATCAAGAGTTTGGCCTTGTATCTCTTTAAGAGCAGGAATAGCAACTGAGAGCTTGAGGAAGCAATGAAGAACCCTCAGTAGTCTGGGAGGCAGCTTGCCAGATTTCTTCTAGTCCCCACTTGATTATCTGTGATACTGAAAAGATTTATCTACGCATTGGGAAACCCCAGATCTTTGTGATCTGACTCTAGAGAGAATGCTTTCCAGTTTCTTTGATTTGGTAAATGCTTTTGTGGAATAATAATTTTGCTATAATTTTTAGTTATAGTAGCTGAGATATTTGGACTAAAGGGGACATGTAGGCCAGACACAGGTGTTAAGTCTATAAAACAGATTGGTAGTGATATAAACATTCTTAGATGTGTATTTGAAATTTCAGTTACAAAAAACAACAAAAACCAAATTCAGTTACTGAAACTCTTTTGATTAGTTTTTATGCTATAAAATGACTTATAAAATGAATATCTTAAACAATTACAGGAGGTTTGGTGTCACATTGATAAGAAATTAAATCATTTCATAATGAAGGGTAATTTTTCTTACCGAAAAACCATTTTTTTGTGATTTTTTTTCTTTCCCCCTGAGCTAATAGTCAACAGCTAAGAGAGACGCCCCTAGGAAAATTGTTTTTCACTTACCTGTTATAGAAAAAAATTACATATGTCATTTAGATATCTTAAGAGTACAAAATTTCAGTGCAAACATGACGTGGGTGTTTACTTCCAGGGAAACAACTCCTGTAATACAAAATAATCAAAATGCAAAAAAACTTTAATTTGTATTAGACTTTGAAATGAATTTTGATAATTATGTTGTAAAACGATATGAATATGTTCAGTACTCTGATATTCATTTTATACAAAATAGTGAACAGTGGAAAGCCTGATTTGTGATATTGATTGTTCTCCTTTTACAGATAAGGAAAAGAGACACTTAAAATGGTTAAATAGCTTGCCTAAGGGCACTCTGCTCTTCAGTGGTAAAGCTGGTGTTTAGATCTTGGCCTTCAAAACTTTTATGCCTAACCATAATACTCTACTGCCTCTTACAGTAGTTCTGTGAATTGTAGGCCTTACATCAAGCTGTTTATTGTTCGTTAAATTTTATTCAACAGAAATGTATTTAAATTTTAAAAAGTAAGAGGCACCTAGGTGACTCAACCAAGTGGTTGAGCTGAGCGGGCAACTTTTGATTTCAGCTCAGGTCATGATCCCAGGATCATAGGATTGAGCACTGTGTCAGCCTCCGCACTGAGCATGGAGCCTTCTTAACTCTCTCGCCCTCTCCCCCTCTCCCCCTCTCCCCCTCTTCCTCTCCCTTCCTGCCTTCCATTCTGTCTCTCTTTCCCTCCCTCTGCCCCTCCCCGGCTGGAGAGC